>NC_090937.1:905509498-905812528 GCF_040938575.1 Ambystoma mexicanum | reverse complement strand
TGATTAAGGCCAGAGAATCCCTTCATAAGACGGCACTAGATAACGCAAAACAGGCGCACGGAATCAAGGACTAGACTCCATGAGTGCGGGGATAAGGCGGGTAAGTTACTGGCCTGGCTGGAGAAACGTGAGGAGGGGCATAGATACGTCAGACAGATTGTCGACAATGGGAACAGCCCGGCCCAGGTGGACTCGGATATAGCAGAGGCATTTGCCGAGTTCTATGCCACTCTGTATAGGGCCCCAACTGCCCCACCAGACCCATCCCTCCTGGACGAAATTGTGCTCCCACAAATATTGGCGCAACAAAGAACATGCCTCGATAGAGACCTAGGGGAAACCGAGATAGCGGAGGCCATAGCCCAGCTACAATCGGGGAAGACGCCGGGCCCTAATGGATTACCGGACGAGACATGGAAGAGACTAGGCAGCAATAAGATGGCTACACGCCTCCATAAAATGTTCCTCTGAGCCAAAGAACAGGGTACTCTCCCTAGAGACCTTAGAAGGGCCAGCATCGTGGTAATCCCTAAGCAGGGGAATCCCCCAGAATCATGCGCATCATACAGACCGATATCACTTATCAACAGCTAAGCCAAAATTCTCGCGTAAGTGTTAGCCACTAGGCTCCAGTTGGTCATATCCTCCTTGGTCCATCCTGACCTGTGCGGCTTCATGCCACACAGGTCGACTAGAATTAGTTTACGCTGACTCATTTACTACCGGAACGCGCCCCTATCCTCGAACCACCACTCACCCTTCTGGCAGTTGATTTCGAGAAGGCGTTTGACTCAGTGACATGTGGAAGTCTATGGTTGATGATGAGATGTATGGGGATCGGAGAAACCTTTATTAAATGGGTTCAGCTTTTATACGAGGAACCACAGGCTGAGGTCAGGGTAAATGGCTGGCCCTCCAGAACCTTCCCACTAGGCAGGGGCATGAGGCAAGGCTGCCCACTATCCCCCCTCCTCTTTGCGCTGGCAATTGTGCCAATGGCACAATGGCTTCGACAAGTCACTACATGGCACGGGTTCCAATGGCCGGAGGGGCGAGAAGACAGGGTTTCCCTCTACGCGGACGAGCTATTACTCTACTTGAGCGATCCACAACATCTAGGCTCAATAGTAATCCAGATGTTGATAGCCTTTGGGGAATTTAGCGGTCTAAAGGTAAATTGGGCAAATCAGTCTTCTTTCCAGTTAAAGGAGGAGACCGGGCCAACCCACGGACATCCCCTACCGAGTGGAGAGGGAGGGATTTAACTACTTGGGCATATGAGTCTCTGGGAATCTCTCGGCCTACGTGCCTTGTAACTTGCACCCATTAACGGACCGCTTCGCTGAGGACGTGAAGCACTGGATGTTTCTGACCCTTACGATAATGGGCAAAGCAGCGCTTTTTAAGATGCTGGCACTTCCACGTTTTATATATGTGCTACAGAATGCACCACATGCAATACCAGACTCAGAATTTGTCTGAGTGGAACGTCTCCTTAGAAAGCTGATATGGCAGGGCTGGCAACGCCGCATCGCATTAACAATGCTGCAGAGGTCCATTTGGGAAGGGGCATAGGAGTACCACACCTTTGGTCCTATTATTGGGCTGCCCAGCTACAAGTGGTGAATGACCTGCTTCACGGAGTCCAGGAACTCCCACATATCAGGGCGGAGACGTCCATCGTACAGGACACCCTACCACACGCCATGCTATATCAGAACCTTCCCAGATCCCCTCCACAAACCAATTCCACACATATCGCAGTTATCTGGAGGCAGGCACATACATACACAGGCTGGGGGAACTGACTAACTACATGCTCACCGAAGTGCAGTAACTGGCCATGAAGTCCCAGTGGATAGAGGCTGGGATAACCACTGTCAGGGATGTAATGATGGATGGTTCCATCCTCCCATTTGAGGCACTGCAACAAAAATTTGAAATCCCCGACAATGAGCATTACTATTATTTGCAACTCAGGCACGCCTTCAATGGTCATAGGCAGGCACTTGCAGGGGCACCAGAGTGCTCCCCCATGGAATGCAACCTACTTCCACAATTCATCCCCACTAAAGTCACGTCAATCTCATACAAAGCTATTAATACATTTGCCACACTGGACCTGACCAGCCTCAAGACCAAGTGGGAAAGAGACATAGGCCCCATAGAACCGGAAGATTGGATCCAAGTACTCATGCACCCACGCAAGATTGCTATAAACTCCAAAATTAGATTGGTGCAACTCAAGATACTGCACCGGGTCTATTACCCTCGAGTTGCCCTGTTTGGGTGGGGATGGGCCTCGGATCCCAACTGCTTGAAGTGCTGGGAAGCAGGGGGCACCTTCTTCCATTTGATCTGGGAATGTCCTCAGATACAAACCTTCTGGATGCAATGTTGTCAAAGATTGTCCGGGGTCCTGGGCCGTACAGTGAAATTGGAACAAGCAAAACTGCTGTTAGGGGTCCCGGATGAAAATGACTCAAATAAGTGGGAGAGAATCTTCTTATCTAATGCAATGGGTTTAATTAAGCGTGATATAGCGCAAAAATGGGGAGCCCCAGACTGTCCAACCTTAGTCCAATGGTCCCCCGAGATGGACATCTGTGCAGTGAAAGAACATATTCGACACGGGGATGCCCAGCCAAAGCTGCCAAGATCTAGGGGAGGTGGGAAGAGGGTGTGGATTGAAGAACAACGGGTTGAAACGGGAAGGAACATGGGAGCATACTCAATAAAGTAGCATTTGGCCAAACAGCTGCGGATACAAGGTAGCAGCACAACAAACTTAACGGCCCAACAAGGCGGCAAGACGGGCGGGGGTGACTGGGTCGGGGGAGAGGGTTTATATTTTGTATGTTGTTTATTGTTTTTAAATAATAATAAAATGTGATATTAAACTGAAACATGATCTTATGAAAAATATATTGTATTCCTTTTGATGGTGATATACAAGATGGATAATCATTGAAACAATGAGCCGCGTTAGTCAAAACATGGAGACATTCTATTCACCCTCATGAGAGTGGAAAAGGAAATTAATGAATTCATGCAAATTTGGCGCAAATATAGTTGTTGATGCAATGTGTAGGATTACACTGTGAGGAAGAATCACTTTACAGTTTTATAAATGTTGTAACAAAAAAGTATAAGAACACGATAACCTTCTGAGTGAATGAAATCATTCTTATTATATAAATCTGAGGTCAAATTGTGAGTCATGACCATGTTGCAATGATATGTGAGATACACAATTTGTTCTTTGTGCGAATTCATGAGGATTACATTTAATTAAGGGCTTTTGAATGAGACACCTAATTTTCTTCCTATTTAAATGGAGTATACATGGGCAGCGTATGGTGGCTTGGACTTCCTCACTTATCTTTACTCTTGGATAAGTGTGGGCTGAGATAGCTTGGGGGCTCCTGGCTAGGCCTGCTTCTGCAGGTATGTAATCTCTGGCTGGATAACTGAAACATAATGGTCATTATTGTTTAAATGCCTTTATGTTATAGTACTTGTAGATATTATTCACTTTTTTTGTTGTATTCTTTGTCCTTACTACAGATTGGAATACGTGTATCACCAATTAATAACAATATTAGGATGCCTTACTGGAAATTAGGTCGATTTGATGGTAATGGTCATTCTTTTAATTTGTTTCAGCTGAATTGTATTAAATATTCTGCGCTTTTTTCCCAAAGTAATGAAATATATAAACATTTGAGTAATAAAAGAAACATGTATGTATTCTTAGAATAGTACTTGGCTCAAACGTGAATCCATGTAAGAATGTGTTTTAAGTATAATGTCCATCATCGAGATGTAGCCCACACCTAAATTCATTTCTCGTCTGTCTGTTATGATAGTTTTCATTGCATTTAAAAAACATGAGTACTGGTCAACCCAAAACATGAGAACACTGACACTCAGCTGAGGTTAATAAGGAGAAGATACAAAACACGACCTTTACTGTAACGCCATATTCCTAGTCTAATTGGACTCTAGAAGATTTACCTCTAGTTTGAGGTACATTATGTTGATAATGGTATGCAGGTTTGGGGGATTTACAAAAGATAAATCCCCCAAACCCAGAATGCAACCCTAGCCCTACTCTTTACATCATCCCCCCTCATCACCTACACAGACCCTATCCCACTAGACTGGTTTAACCATGCCACCATCCCACTGTCGATCACCCACTCGACAGTGGCCCACAAAGGTCAGTGTAAACACCCCATCGCTCAGTCCCACTCATTCCAAACCTTCCGCCTTAATGAGCAAGAAGCAACTTTGCAGACCTCTCCATCACAAGGAAAGTCTCAGACCTCCTAAAATTATTCAGCAACTCCACTATGAAACTGGTGAACACTCATGCCCTCCTCAAAACCAGCTGCACTAAGACTAAACCATCCACCGCTTGGTATGGCCCAGAATGCGCCTTCAAAAATAACAGGAGTTGAACCCTCTTTGAAGTAGTAATAACTTGTATCAAGGCCTCCCCAGACCCACAGGTGCCAACAACTCAGGAAAAATGCATGGAATTAGCAAAGCTTTAATTGAAAAAATAGACAAAATCAGACGAATCATTGAATCATCCTGCCAAAGCATGTGGTGAGCAAGAAGAAGGACACAGACTCAAGAGGACATGATGTATACTCTCTTATTAAAGTAAAGGTGTAAGGCTTAACTTTCCCTATGGGGGATACCTACCTAGGTAACTAAGGTGCTTTTTTGTCCGTCGTGAATGTCCAAATAAATAAGTCTGATGTCCAAGAACTACCCTAACTGACCCTACCACTAAGAGAAAAGTAACCTAGGTCAGGAGAATGACTTCCTTCTCCTGAACTTTAACTAGTACCAGTCTTTAAACGCCAATCTGCAAATAGTCTTTTGACCTCTTATATCTAAATCTTCTATGTTCCCCAAGTGGGGTGTAGAACTTTCTGTCTTCTCTCTGGAGCCCCTTTGAGGGTATATGCTTTTGATGTGAGTCTTTCACGTTTAGGTTATACCAGTGCCTCTCCTCTTATATCATTTGACTTTGCAACTGCCTTCTGTATTTATATTCAGGGTAATCTCTTTCTCTTGATTATTAAATTGATCTTGTACAGGAAGCAAGTTATTCTTCCTTTTTCCCAGGGTATTTTCTTACACTGTTTCTCTTTCTCTTTGCCCATATTCCTATCCAGCTTTTCTTGTGATTCGTACATTTCGTATCTATCTGGTTTCAAAGTTAACTCCATTTTATTACTTTTACTGTGATGAGTTCACTGTGTGATATAATGATTGTCTCTAGATTGGCCACCCTCATATCTATTTGGTTTCAAATGTAACTCCCTTTCATATCCTCTACTTTGATGAGTTAACTGTATGATATAATGATGATCTCAGATATAAAGCCTTTGTATCTATTTGGCTTCAAAGTTCAAAATTCTATTTCACATTCTATACTGTGACAAATTAACTGTGCAAGATAATGATTGCCTTGAATATTCCCACATCTGCCGGTCTCCCGGTTACTTTAGTTCCTGAAGGAGGATGTTCTCGGGAGTTTCTCTCTTTGGGACTCACTCTCTCTTCATGCACTGCTGACGTTGTCTTCTCTTTGGCATTCGGCTCTTCATTCCCTCTCCTTGTCTCGTGGGGTCCCACTGCTTAACTGTATGCCTACAGGCTGTGAGGCCTTCCGTTTCTGGTGGTATGGGCGACGTCCTTCAGACCGACTGTCCACCACAGATGTGTTCCTTTGGCCTCGCCACCACATTCCGTTGGGCTCGTGTCCCACTGCCTTATCAGGGTTTGGGGCTGCCGCAAGTCTGGCATCCTGTGTTGCTAATGCAGGAAAGTTTGAAACTCACAGGATTCCTGGTTCACATCCTTGTCAGCTGTCATGAAGCAGAGTGACTGCCCCAGCTTACGTCTGAAATTTCTCTCTCTCTTTTCCTGCTATTCTCTCTTCAGTCTCTGGACAGAAGACATAGATAGAATCAATATTATTCACTCAGAAATTGATGTCATGTTGACCAACCAGTGTAAATTTATGCTGGATATGGATACAACAATAGTAACTGACTCTATGTCCTCCTGTCTTACTCACCTGTTAGCCAAGAGGCTGTTTTTAAATCTTATCTCTAAGCTCAAACCTACACGTTTTTATTATGATTCTATTCCAGCGTACATGCTTCTGTATTGAGCGAGGTAATGACTACTTTTATAAATTCCTCCCTGGATCAGGGATGCATGTCGATGGATCTAAAACAAATCATATCTCACTCTTCTGCTCAAGAAGACCACATTAGATCATAAGTGTTGTCCAAATATGGGACTATTGCAGAACTCGCTTGGCCTTCAAAGATCTTGAAGAAATTGTAACCATGCAACTTCAGAGTTATTTGGAAGCTCATGGGATCCTAAATTTATATCAGTTTAGTTTTAGACCAGTATAAGAGCTCCTGGCAGTTCTCTGATCTGTCCAGCTGAAAAAAATTATTACAAAAAACAGATTACCCCAAAAGAAGGATTTTTAATGAGTTTACCTAATTAAAAGGTAGACATCACAGTGTCATTCATCAAATTACTGCAATACGTTTACATATAATTGTTTGCAAAAAGTGTGTCTCAGGAAAAGATAAAATAAAGCAACAATACAGTGTAAGCATAGTAAAATTAGACATGTCGAAAACTGAAAACATTCATTTTTACAAATGCATGATTGTCATTTTACATTTGTTAGGAACCACAAATCATTCTATATACTGAAAATATCAGCTTGATGGACAGTATTCAGGGATGTCATTTAGGGGTCGCTAGAGGTCCCAACTGCGACCTCTGAGGTCTCCCTTGCGACCTCTAGAAAAAAAATAGAAAAAAAGTTTATTTTTTTTGTAATGTAAGCTCATGGGCTGTGGCTAGCACCATGTGGCCCTTTAGTTCTAGAGTGGCTGGCTTTCTTGTTAAAGCCCCTTAAAAAAAAAGAAGAAAAGGAGTGACACAAGTCTAACACTTTCAGCACTGACTCTAAATAAGAAAGATTAGGAATACCAAATAATGTGTCTTTCTGGAATTCTATACAATAATTGATAGACTCATTAAAGGTTTATTTCAGGCACACTTCAGGGGGTGAGTCACTGATTTAGTCTGTTCTTAAACACCTCAACTCAGCCTTTCATCCTTCTGAGGTCGATAAATGAGTACCAACACAGGTTGGGTGATATTGGGTGTATATTTTTTCTATATAAAGCGCTTAAGCGTAAGTGCTATATAATAAAACATCATTATCATTTGGTCATGGACGTCTGCTTGCATTCACAGTAATTTGGTAATATGGACCTATACACACTGATCTTAACGATACATATGACGATCCATTCTTGTATGAAATGTACATCACATTGTAGTGATATCGTAACCATATTTTTTTTGTAGTGTACAATGCTATGTGATCGCACTTCCTGTTTTGTCAACGGGTGAAAGGTCACGTTCCATTGCATCCCGCGATATCACTTCGGGTTGGGGTCAAATGACATCACTTCCTGTGATGTCACCAGGGGTCAAGCGTCGTGTGATGTCACTTCCGATACCCCTGGCATTTTGGTGAAATGACGTCCTTGACACTATACTGTATAAGGATGTAAAGACAACTGTGTTTCGGCCACAAGGAGCAGTTGGAAAGTGCTGCTGGTAGGGTGGCCTTCATCAGGACAGGTAAAATTGATCGGTGATCAGTTAATGAGTATTCCTGTGTGTATCTGCAAACAATGAAGAATTGTTTTGTGAGTGCAAGAGGGGAGTCTATATTCGAGGGTTTTGAGCAACAAAATATCTGTAAAGCTACTATTGCTTGTTGATATATGCTTGTATATATATCCACAGGTGCCCTACAAACAAGTACTAGCAGACCACTGACAGTCATGCTTAGACCCACATACATGGTAAGCCCTCCGAGGGATTTGTTTAACCTCATTTAGAAATATCAACACGCCTTAGTAGCTTTACAGATATTTTGTTGCTCAAAACTCCCGAATATAGACTCCCCTCTTGCACTCACAAAACAATTCTTCATTGTATGCAGATACACACAGGAATACTCATGAACTGAACACTGATCAATTTTACCCATCCTAATGAAGGCCGCACTACCGACAGAACTTTCCAGCTGCTCCTTGTGGCCGAAACACAGTGTCAACATCGTTATACAGTATTGATTGTTCATACTGTCCCTCAAGCTAATTTTTTCAGTAGATTGATTTGTGGTTCCTAACAAATGTAAAGGGACAATCATGCAGTTGTAAAAACGAATGGTTTCAGTTTTCAAAATGTCTGCGCAACTGATTCCTTGTCACAGTTCAGAAAGAAATTGAAAACCTTTCTCATTCAAAACATTTAATGGTTATAGCATTCAGCTTGTTTGTATTGATTTAACACCTGCACACAGATGCAGCTTCTGCCCGGTTCCTTGTGAAGTTGCGCAATTTACATTTTCAAATACAAAATAAAAATGCATACGTCTTTTAACATACTCGTTTCAGTATCTTGGACGTCATGATTTCAAGGGACATGACTCTTTTCTACAGGATAATTATATCCATTAGTAGTTTCTACATCCTAGTCATGATGGATTGTGCCTTATTGTGTTGTAACACATTCCATTCTGACCCTAGTGTGTTTAGCCTGAGGCAGTTCCTCATGGGAACGGGAGTCCTTGTCCCCAAAGAGGAGTCTCTCCCCGTGAGGTCTGTGAGGTTTCAGTAATGCGAGACGGACAACTGCTTCTCGAATTCTCCAAATAAACCATTGTTATTAAAGAAATTATAATGAAATAATACTTCACTTGCCCTATGCTACAGAATAATTCCCTACCTAGTCTAAAGACTAAGGGAACATTCACTAGCATGGGCAAACTGACCCTCACTCTAAACAACCAATATACAAAGAAAAATATATAGCAGCACAATATAATAAACAATATAAAACCAATGTCTTTATGGCCTACTCCTCTGCAGGGTAAACCCCCTTCCCCAGGCTTCAAAGTCACTTAAAAAAAAAAAAAAACAGTACTTTAAATTTCAAAGTAAAAACATAGTTCACCAAACAAAAATCCACTGGTAGCCACTCTTTACCAGTGTATGAATACATTCCCTTCCAACTTCCAGGAAGAAAATTAGCACCAATGGTAATCTTGGTTATGATGATCACTGATCTCTACTTAGAGGTAAATTGCCACAGTTAAAAGAAAGTGTGATATTCTTCAAATGTCCATGATATACACTTCTTGACTTTTTCTTCTGTTACAACTTTACATTTGGTATATTTGTTAGGATGTTCTGCTGCTTCTTCTTCCAAGAACAACACTTTTACTATTGGGACTATGAAAACAGTAGTCTTTGTCTCAGAGCACAATATGGCTTCAATCACTTGGGTGTGACATCTACTGACAATGATATATACCACCACAGTTCTACTGTAACTAGTACTGCTTCAATATTTATGACTTTAGGTAGATTTTAACCAGACACTCAACCTCTTCAGGTAGGCAAGGCACTCTTACTTTTAAAGGCTTTCTTACCCTCTTTGCCTCTTTAGTCGGTACAACTAACATAAGAACAACCTGCTTCTGCTCACAGGACTCTTTCTTTTCTAGCTTCAGCAGTCTATTGCACCACAGGTTCTTTTCTACTTTGGGGTACACTTCATAAGCATTGGTGTCCCCTTCCCCAGCTTTTTACACACCCTTCCACCAGGTAACACCCCAAGAAGTTACCAGAAATATTCTGTGCCACTTTGTCAGCTTCTGGTAATAATGGGGTACTTGCTTCTCATGCCACTTAATTGATAACAACATTACAAAGCAGTTAGTTGGTTTTGTAATGCTTGGCAAAACAAGTTTCACTCTGAAAAGTGGAGGTCTGCTAGCTTTGGTAATGCTTGTTCTTCTCCTTAAAACTTTTAGCCTCTTCACTTCTTAGGATTGTTTGAATGTCAGGTCAGGATACAATACAGAGTTCACACTTCACTGTGAAAACATAATAAGGCACATGTGACCTGAATTTCAGGCTTTTTGCAAGGTTTAAAGTTTTTACAAAACTTTGCGTTCCCGTATTATAGTGAAGAATGAAGTTCAGGCTTCCTTCTGGAGTTATAATCAGGCACACACGATTTTCCTTTGTTATAGTTTTCAACCTACTACTTGTAACTCGTTTATAGACAAAGTTCGGTATTCAGAAAGGTTTAGGAAACATTTTCTTAACTTAATTTGAGAAACCTGTCTTGCATACATCAACAATGGGTTGCAAATGTTTTAGCTTTTCATACGAACAAGAATCTTCAACGCTATATGTGAGGGCTGCAACTTAATTGATGGGAAGAATTCTAATTCAACAAGCAAGGTTTTCTCTCATTAACTCTGATGCAAGCCAATTAGGAGCTGGTTACAATTATCGGCAAGGCTTGTGCAGTGCATCGGAATGCTGTACTTCACTCACCAGCTTCAGTGACACTGCTCCTGTGGTTCACACTACTTCCCCAACTTTTTCCACTTCTTCTGCTACCTCTGGCCTGCTGGGGACCCACGCCACTTTCTAGCATGGGTGTCTTCGGTCCGGGCATTTGCTGTAGGAGTTTCATTTTCTCCCGAAACCCTCTTCTTGCCTTCCACTTCTAGCTTTGGTCTCCTGCATCACTTCCACGACTCTACAATCACTGCAATGCGGCTCACATGGGGAAAATGCAGGATTCTGCACATATGCTACTGCGCAGCCTCTGCGATTGAGAGTTTGACAGAAAATAACTCTCAAAGCCTGCAGGTGAAATCTGCTGTCTCCACATTCTGGTGTCCCTTGTATATTGCCACTTTCCCGTGGTTTGCCAGCCTCGTCCTTCTTCTTTACTACTGCTAGCCCAACCAGCCTTCCAGTCCTCATTCCAGCTCATTCTACTACTCCTTTCTGGCTGAGGCATTTTATGACTCCCAGCTTGCTTAACAGGCTTCAGGTGCGAGCCATTAGTTTAATTTGCCTGACTTCTACAATGGCTGCTAGGCTTGATTGCCTAACTACTATACCTGCAAACCTCTTCAGCCCTCTTCTATGTCTCAGTTCCTCTATGATTCTGGCACTTGTAGTTTATCCTACAAAAGTTAGGTTTTTCAACTTCAACAGTCTTTGTAAAGGTAGATGTTATTCCCTTAAGGTTTGTAATAGAGGGGTTGTGAGATTTTACTTTTCCAGAGGAAGATGGTGTAGAGAAGACAATATTTCCAGAATCCTTTACCTTGCATATTTGGGATCGAGGATGGTATTTAGTTTGGGCT
Source organism: Ambystoma mexicanum (assembly GCF_040938575.1). Classification (NCBI taxonomy): domain Eukaryota; kingdom Metazoa; phylum Chordata; class Amphibia; order Caudata; family Ambystomatidae; genus Ambystoma; species Ambystoma mexicanum. The sequence continues at coordinate 905,801,217 of NC_090937.1, read as the reverse complement.
ACCAATAAGGGTCTTTCTTTTGTTATAATATGCTCTGAATGTATACGTTTAGATTTCACAACCTTAGATCTCATATTAGGTTGAGAGACATTGCAATGACAATAAGCTTACACCTCCTTTGGTAAAGTGGTAAGAGTCTCTCTGTCAGAGGAAAAATACTGTGTCTTTTCCCATGGAATTCCCCCACCACCCGGGCCCTGTCCCCTCCCAGGTGATCCTCCCGCAGTATACTACCCCCAGGGTTGGGATCAGGAAGCGTCTGCCTTCCCCTGTCCACCTGGGAGGAGACTGCACGCAGGGTTTCAGTGAGGGCTCTATAGGGTTCTTCACATACAATTCCCATAAAGACCTGACCTCCCGATCCAGGTTCCTGTTCCTCTCCTACTTCTGACTTCCCTGCATTCTTAGTAGGTCCACCAGTTTCCCAGTCCCAGATGGGATCATCAGAAAATTATTCTTCATGAGACCAAAAGTGATACGGACAACATGAAGAATTTCTAAGGTAGTTCACATTTTGATGTAACTTTTCAAAATTTTGAAAATCAGTACCAATGATAATTTCTCCTGGTAGCCCTGGAATAACCACAACATTAATTCTGATGACACTTCCTTGAATCCTAATAGTAACAGGGGTTCGATAGTAGAATTCTTCATCTCCATGAACACAAATGACTCTAACAGGTACATTTTTCTTAAGAAATGTAGATGATATTAGATTAAGTCGTATAGCTGTTTGTCTTGGGCTTGAACTGGAAATCCATTCTCCAAAGTATTATCATTTTTATTTTACTTCTCTCTTCCTAAGAACAAGTTATTTATAGTTTCTTTGGGATGGTGTTCTTCCTGATCTTCTTCCATTTCCCTTTCTCCCTCATCGTCTACCATATATCTAATTTCCATAGACTCCTCTTTTCTATTAGAGGGACAATGTTGTGCCAAATGTCCAGCTTGTCTGTATGAAAAACATAATATTGCTGATGTGTTTGGGTCTCTAGATTCTTCTTCTTTAAGGTTCTCTTTTCCTTTTACCCGTGATATTCTTTTAGATTCACTCCTGATGTCTCTAGGAGGTAGTTTGGTAAAAATTTCCTTGGGGTTTAAACGTTTCTATTCTATGAGTAGAGGGTTGTACAGTTTTAGATTCCTTCCTTACCTCATCACTTTTATGTAGACTCTGTACATGTTTGCTGGCTTCTAAAAAATGTTGGGGAATTTCAACAACCAGAGATAGATTAGGTTTGTTAATCTGTAAAACGGCATTTTGTAGGAAAGAGGGAGCAGAATTCATAAATTGTTCTATAGTAAAATGTTCCAATACTTTGGCTAATGTCTTCTTTCCCAGCCCTGAGGATAAGGTGTTCTGGATCCCAGCAGCTAAATCTATAGGAGTTTCATCAGGGTTTAACTTGATGTCTCTTAGTTTCTGTTTGTAAACATTTTCAGTTTCACCCACTTTTTTAGCAATCCTTCTTTAATCTCCGCAATAGGGGTAGTACCTTCTGGGTTGAGAAGGTGGTAGGAGTTTTGAACTTCATCTTTGAGAAGGGTAGCCAAATAACATGTCTTCAATTCCGGGCCCCAATTTAACTGGTGGTCTAACCGTTGAAAATTGAGAAAATAAATGCCCAGGTCTTTCCCTTACTTATATGGTTGTATCTCTCCATGATTTATCACACGTTTCTGTGAAGAAGTTATAATTCTCTTGAGTCCTTCCTTGATTCCTGGAATCTAGTTTCAGCTTGAATCTGGTGTTGAGTCAGTTTCATCAGAATATCATTTATTGTGGCCATGATGACAGTTTCAGATAATATTTCCCTTTCAGGACCTCCTTCAGGGTCTTCAGAGGGGGAGGGGATAAAATACTCATCACTAACCTCTGCTCCTGATATTCTGTCAACCTCAATAGGCTCTTCAGACTCCACTTCTCCCGATATCTCAGGATCCTCATCTCCACTAATCCCAATATCAGGTGACGGGTTGGAAGAGAGGAAGATGCTCTAGGTTGAAGTACTAAGATCAAAGTAAATTGGCTGTATGATTTTCAAATGACAATCTGATACTCTCTTGTTGTTAGAAAGGGGTTTCTGGCGGAAAAACAATTTTTGGTGGTCTAGAGTAAAGGCCTTTTTATCTATTTATTGTTTCAGTTGAAAAATAGTGTCTCAAGATTTTACAAGTAGTACACATTTCTCTCCCTCTGTAGTATGTATTATTAATCTCATGCAGGAGTCTTACACCCACACTAGTTGGTGAGTGCCTAGTTTGTATGAAGGTAGTTGAATCGGGCACCATATGTGAGGGGTCAGTAATGCAAGGCGGGCAACTGCTTGTAGATTTCTCAAAATAGACCATTTTATTAAAGAAATTATAATAAAATAATACCTTGCTTGCCCTACTCTACAGAGGAATTTCCTACCTAGTGTAAAGACTACGGGAACATTCTTTAACCCTCACTCTAAACAACCAATATACAAATATAATTACACAGCAACACAATATAATAAACAATATAAACACAATGGGCCTCATTACGAGTGTGTCGGTCCGATAATAATGGGTAATGGTAATAATGGGGTACTTGCTTCTCATGCCACTTAATTGATAACAACATTACAAAGCAGTTAGTTGGTTTTGTAATGCTTGGCAAAACAAGTTTCACTCTGAAAAGGGATGCTCTACTGGCTTGGGTAATGCTTTACTGTGAAAACATAATAAGGGACAAGCAACCTGTATTCCAGGCAGTTTCAGTGGCGGTAGGCCAATAGGGGCGCAAGGGGCAGAGCCCCACGAACATTCCAGGAGCTCTGAGCCCACCACTCCATCATGTCCATGAGTGACTTTAAAATCATGTCATTCATGGACATGGTGGCTGCACTTCGAATGTGCAGTTGGGAGCTCCAATGAGCTATCACCATTGCACATGAGCAGTGCTGCTTGAGCTCGGGTGAGGCAAAAAAAGCCAAGAAGCCTGGCTCAAACCGAGCTCTGGTGGCGTTAATAAAGTAACGCACACAGGGCTTACTTTACCCTTCACAACACCCTCTGTCCCTCATACAGGCTGGGGTGGGGTCAGAATTTGCAGACCCACCGTAGTATGTGCAAGAGACTGGAGAGGATTTTGGGTTACTTCATGAGACACAATGGGCCTCATTCCGAGTATGGCGTTAAAGGATAGCGGCCACCGGTAACGAGACCGGTGGCGGTGATCCCTTACCGCCATACTCTGAGTTCCCTTTGAGCCCTCGCCCTTAACGCCTGCTTTGAGCAGGTGTTAAAGTCGAGGGCGCAAAGGGGCCTCCAAGCCAATCACGGTGACCGTAATGAACGGTCACCGTTATTTGCATCTTCCCCATTCCCATTGAGCCCTATGGGGGCTCATTTGGGAATGGGGAAGAGCCTTGGTGAATGGGGAATTACCGCCCCGCCAACCTTGGACTGGGGCGGTAATTCCGCCATCCACCAAGGCGCTGCCGGTCCGGGTACGGCGTCAACCAAGGCGTTAATAGCGCCATTGGTTAGCGCCGTACTCGGAATGAGGCCCAATGATGTCACAAGCTTAGGGAGGAGCCATGCCTTCAGTCCCAGCCTTGACACTCCTCTCTCAGCTCATGAATCTCGTGTTGCTGCCACAGGAAGGCCCATCCTACTGGACTGGGCCTCCCTCTGGCAGGTACTGAAGCACAGCAGCAGAGGCCTGTCCGGAAGAACGACATACCGTAAGTGAATGTATTTATTGATGTTTTTGGCAATACCTTTTGTAATTAGTTTTGTCAGGCACACATTAGGGGGGTCATTCCGAGTTGGGCGGTAGGGGCTTAACGGCACCGTTAAGGATGGCAGTGCCGTTAAGCCCCTACCGCCATATTCCGAGGTCCCTTAGCGGGTCCCAGCAGGAATGGCTGGTCTGACCAGCTGTTCTTAGCGGGACCCGTTAAGGGACCTTGGAGCTAATAACGGGCCCGCAATTTGCGGGCACGTTATTAGCGCCTTCCCCATTCCCATTGAGCCCTATGCGGGCTCAAATGGGAATGGGGAATGGTTTACTGAATGGGGACTTACCGGGTCCTCCAAGGTCGGAATGACCCGCTAAATCCCGATTCAGTGAGACCGGACCCGGGTGTTGAGGCAGCCATGGCACTAATAGCGCCATGGCTACCTCCAAACTCGTAATGACTCGTGCCAGCAAACTAATTAAAAAAGTAATTTCCATTTTACATTTCTTTTTTTACCGACGTAACTAATTATTAATTAGCTAGACTCACGGCCGACCTAGCTAATTCATAATTAGTTATGTTTGTAAAAAAACAAAATGTAAAACGGAAATGTCTTTTTTTAATTAGTTTGCCTGTCAGCTGTGATCTCGGGAGAATGACTCCTACCGAGATCACAGCTCACAGGAAGGCTGGTGGCCAAAGATGGAATCTGTGTTCTGGAACTGCAAAAGTCCTGCTTTTGCTCCAAGCTGTAGAGGGGGTCTCCAGGATGAGTGATGGCCTTTACAGTGCTCACACTACGTGTGAAGTTAAGCTTGTAAAATTGGAAATCAGAAAACAGAGGCGCAACGAATTCTATATTTTGGGGGGTGTCTAACCCTTGTCTCAAAAGAATGTGTAAAGAAGTTAGATGCCCCCCACACAAATAGGTTTGCCCCTCCCCACCCTCTGTGAAGTTAGCACCTCTCTCAAGAAGCTAGGCTTATGGTGAAATGCTACTGGTTCTTTTTGGTTCGGGGTAGTTTTTCACAAAATAGTGATTTATTTATTTATTTTGTCATTTGTAAAGCGCACCCAACCCTGAGGCATCTGGGCGCTGGTTATTGACAATGCAGCAGAAAGTACATAAATACATGCATAACAATTCTCAGTACTATAAATAGTTAACAATTAGGTTGAGAGTTCCAAGTACTGCATACGGTTAGCAGTATTAGTGATAGTATATATTTCGGATCTGCGTGAAATTACCGAGTGGAAAAGTCTGACCACCAAAAATCTGTTTTTTTCCCTCCATTTTTTCGCATATATATATATGTGGGGGGAGAACCCCCACAGCCCCCCCCACCTTACACCTATACATTTTTTATTAACTTTACTCCCCCACAAATGGTGGTCGGACTTTTGGTGGTCGGACTTTTCCACCTCAGTAATTTCGTCCTGTCCTATATTTCAGGTGGATTTGTACGAGAGAGCTACTTTAGCAGTTCTTGTGTGAATAGCCATGTTTTTAAGATTTTACGGAATGACCAGTAGGAAGATTCAGATCTTAGTGGTAATGGAAGAGCGTCCCAGTGTTTGGCAGCTAACACTGGGAAGCTGCGACCCCCTGCTTTCTGTTGTATGAATCTGGGTATGGTGAGCATGTGCGAGTGGGCTAGGTGAGTGGGTCTATTGGTTTGGTCTTTAGTGAATTCGTTGGTTAAGTGATTAGGGGCTGAGGAGTTGGACAGACACTTGTGTGTCAAGGAGAGGGTTTTGAACAAGATTTGTTCATGGACCGGCAACCAGTGGGCATTCCGTCTCGCCATGGTAATGTTTTTGTTTTTTGGGATGTTAAGTGCTGCTCTTAGGGCATTGTTTTGAGTCACCTGACGTTTTTTTATATTGCGGTTGTTAGAGCCTGCGTAGAGGGCATTACAATAGTCTATTCTGGATAAAATGAGTGCTCTAGCCAGCGCAATACAGCTGTCAGATGACAGGAAATGTCTACAGGTCATGATGAGTTTTGAAATGTAAGCTGCCACTGAGTTTGTGGCATTGACTTGTCTAGTAAAGGTGAGTGCTGAGTCAAGGTAAATACCCAGAGTTATTACTTCCTTGGAGACATTGATCATAATCTCCTCAATAACGAAGGATTTGAAGGAGTCACATAGCTTGTTTAGACGGTTTTGTGAACCTATGAGGAATAACTCTGTTCTTTTATCATTTAAGCAAAGGCCATGCTGGGCCATCCAGGCCTGGATGGTTTGATTGATTATATTTTTACCGGATTTGAGACAGTGTCATACGTACCTGTAATAGGGATGAGGATTTGGGTATCATCTGCATAGTTAATGTAGGTGATACCCAAGTCATGGAGAAGCTCAAATAGAGGCTTGGTAAATATATTGTAGAGTGTGGGGGAGATGCAGGACCCTTGAGGAACATCACAGGGGACTGGGGTTGGCAATGCTGCTGCAGTAGGTGAGAAGACGCTGTGGTTCTGTTAGTCAGGAAGGACTGTGCCCAGAGTTTAGCCGAGGACAGGTGTTTCCGAAGTATGTTATGGTTGACTAAATCAAAAGCAGCTGAGACGTCCAACAGAAGGAGTAGCGCTAGGTTGCTGTTGTCTTTCATCTAGTCCATTTGTATTTTTAAATCCAGGAGGGCTGATTCAGTGCCATGCCCTGGACAGAAGCCCGATTGGCGAAGGCCTATGAGGTTATTAGATTCCAAATGGTTTTGGATTTGCAGATAAGCTGCTCTGTTCAATATTTTAAGGAGGAAAGGTACTGTTGTGATAGGGCTGTAATTTGTAGGGATGCTAGGGTCTAAATTAGGTTTCTTCAGTAAGGGGAGGACGCACACATTTATGAGGTTGGCTGGAACTGTGCTCATTTTGAATGAGGCATTGATCAAGGTTGTGATGAATGGGGCACATTCGGTAGCACAATCTTTGATGAGAGAGGCCGGGCAGACGTCACCTTGACATCAGGAAGGCTTAAGGCTTGTGATGATTTTCAAGACTTCTGTTGTAGTGTCTGGGGCGAATTCAAGTTGTGTATTGACGTTCTGGGGTGTGTGTGTGTGAAGACCTGCTGAGCCTGGCTGGGTGTTAAGTTATTCCTTTTTGATTCGATAAAAATTTATAGTAGAGTGATTATGTCAAGTAGTGCCTTTTGTATATCTGTGCACAAGGCAGTGTCTTTGAGACATGATTGTTGAGGTGGCACTGGCGATTCAAAGTTCTCATAGAATGCTGAAGAACTCCTTAGTCCTCCTTAATAGTGATAGTCTCAGTATGCACTATGGAGTGGCAACAAAAAACAGATGTATAAACGAAAGCATGAGTTGCAAATACACAAACGTACATCAGGCAAATGTATTAATATCATATATGAAGAGAAAATATATAAATTCATAAGCCTCATTTACTCTAACATGTCCATAGATACATTACTTACCATGAACGTTTGTGATCTCGAGTGACACGTAATGGCCCCTTGTATCAATCACCTGAGTGAGCCACCTTCCAAATATCATCTTTGCTCCCTTTCTTTGATGCACCTGAATGAAAACTAAATGCCATCTCCACTCACTCTAAGGTGTGGCGCTAGACACAAGTTGCACCAGCCATGTGTGAGGTTAAACCATGTCCAACATTTCTTATTTTCTAGTGTCCTGTGTTTAGGTAGTGAATGCCGCCTCCAAGATGGTTCCCGAGGTAACCCTTCAAATGGTGGGAGAGATGCTAACTTCAGAGATGGTGCGAGAGGGGCACACTTATTTGTGTGGGGGCATCTAACTTCTTTATGCATTCTATTGAGACTATTCTAGTGCAGCTTCACTGTTACAAGCAGCTTAATCTCTCCATTAAGTCTGAAAGCATCCACTTTAGGACTGCTGTGAGAATGAGTGGTCCCCTGTCCCCGATGCACCCTGTCACTCATTCCCCTGACATGAAAATACTAATCCCAATTCACAATTTCATTTGCCTATAAAGGTATGCATATGAATGCAGGTGCTTACAATGAAATGCTTACGTTAGTAATTGTCTGCACCGTTTATCATCTGTGTCCTGTTCTGTCTGGTAAATGTGAAAAACGTGGAGACTAGAGACAACTAAAGCTTAATATATTCTTTCCTTACAGAAAGAATGTTCCCTTCAAAATTATTTATGCCTTTAATGGTGAAGCCTGGGTGGAAGCGCATGGAAAAATGTATTCAACCAGTCAGATCAGTGCCTTTGTACTTCATGAAATGAAAGAGACTGCCGGTAGGTGTCCGAAGAAAATGTATGTGCTACAGTTTGACCTGGGCTAAAATGGTGTCCATTGTTTTGATTGTGCATATTTTCTGAATGAAATATGCTATACTACATTGGAAGCATTCATTTCTTTTGTAGATGCATTATTGGTTTAATGTTGATTGGTCTGACAAACAAGATTGGGGAAACTCAGCTAGACTGGCATATTGGTGCAGCCAGTTTAGATATATTTTTGTACTGCGGCATGCATTTTGGTAAAGCCAACGGGAGTATGTTGTGAGGGTACTGGAATAAATTGCCAGAACCAGCATGAACATATTGGGACTCATTACAAGCTTGCCGTTAAGAAATCATATTTTCCGGCATGCCAGTGCCACTGTGTCCGGCAACATGTGAGCCGGATACTCCGGCTAATTCCGTGTTGGCGTGCACATGCATTCTGGCATGCTGGAACGGCGGTACCGACATGCCAGAAATACCATCAAAACCTACCAGCATGCCAGAAATACCACCAAAACCGACAAAAATGCCAACACTGTTGTCCTCAGTGCCAGTGACTGTGAATCCGGCAACACGGTCCCAGAGCCACCAGCACTTGTAACAATAGTGCCGCAAACACCGTGACCGGAAATACAGTGATCGTCGGAACAGGAAATCATCCGTCATCCATTACTAAAACACAATCCATTGCAATCCTGAAAGCACAGGCGTCATACACCACTCCTGACCAAAGAAATTCCACCCTTAACATGGCATCAAGAGTCTGTGAGACCCAGAGGCGCAATCCATGCTTCAATGAGGCAGAACTTAACATGTTGACAGACACCATAGTCCAGCATGCTGCAGACCTCTTTGCAAACAACCAGCACGGGCAGACCCAGCTGCAGAAGAAGACCATCTGGGAGGAGGTTGCCCAGAAAGTCTCAGCACAAATGCCTGCACAGTCCGAGACTGCCACAAGAGTTGGGTCGACCTGCCTTTGAGGGTGCTCAACCTCCTATAAGCCTAGTGCAGACAGGGCCTGGCTACAGGTGACGGGAGTGCATCCCCAATACGCCTGCTGCCCTTGGAGGAGACGTGCAGCAGTGAGCTGTACCTCAAGGCCATAGAAGTGGTCGGTGCAGCGGAGGCTGGAGCCAAGACACCTGAAGAGGCTGGTGAGTACAGATAATTCCAATGTAAAGTCAACCTCCCTGTCCACCCTGCAACTACTACTGCAGTAACATATGACATGAATGGCAAGTGCATCGTACACAACACCAATAAAGCCCTGCCTGCCCCCCCCAAGAGACCAGCAACCTGGGTGCACATACCAACATACACCCTCCCCCAAAACATCACTCATACCACTAATACACCTAGAACACAGCAGAGGCACCCTGTACTACCAACAGAACATGCTTCTGCTGCCGCTCAGACACACATCCACCTGCCACAACCTCATTTGCATGTGCCCACTATGCTTCCCCTGGCACAAAGTCACATCAGTCCTAAGTCCCTTCACCACCCACAAATGACCAGCGTCACACACAAAGGAAACATTTGAATCTCTCGTCCCAGCCCGCCCGACCCATGAGCAGAAATGGCCACCTATCCCGGTAAGTGCTACAGGCAGCAGGAGCATGAGGAGGGATAGTTGTGGAGGGGCTACTCGGGAGGGATAGTTTGGCTGGGGCAATCGGAAGGGATAGTATTCACAGTTTTTTATTCCACATTTGTAAATATTTTCATTGTACAAATGTTGGTGTTGCATAGAAAGCATGACTGGACACTGATTTTTCAGTGTAAGTGAGTGATTTATTTCCTGTGCAGTCCCCAGTACGCTAGCTGGTCTGTGCCACGTGCGTGTGTGAAGTGATCAGAAATAGTGGTTAATCAGTTCCTCGCGTACAACAAGGCCATCCATGCCATCACGGCGATGTGCTAATGGCAGTTCATCATCACTACCAAAGGGGGTCCTGGGAGTATCTCTCTACTGGCCTATGTCCGGGTTAGAGTCTCAACCAGAGTCTTTAGCTCACCATCCATTCACAGAAGAGAAATGTCCACTACATATCAGTCATTGTGCTGTCCAAGGGCAGTCCAGCACCGAAATGACGGGCAATGCTCTTCTAAACAAGAGTACCAACAGCAACCCCAGACACGTGTTTTTGGCCTGGTTGGGCCTCATCAATGAGGGGGAGCTGTGCCTCTCTAAGAACTTTGGGCAAGGTTTCCACGTCTGGATTACCCTAGTAACTTACGGTGAAAACCCAAAGCTACTTAATATGCACAAACAAGGGGGGTCCTGGAGTATCTCTCTACCGGCTTATGTCCCGGGTTAGAGTCTCAACCAGAGTCTTTAGCTCACCATCAGTTCACAGAAGAGAACTTTCCACTACATATGATATGATATGGCATTTGTAACTTGCCTATAAACAAGTGCTTCAAGGCATGATGAGGCAAGGAAGGTGGAACAGGGGGAGGATAGAGACAACGATTTTACTAGGCCAAGTGAAACTGAGACTGCGCAAGTGCAGGGAAGGGGGAAGGGAAAAGTGCCTGGAGAAAGGGTAGGGGGAAGTGCTGTACATGGGATCAAAACAATAACTAGAAGTGTGGCCAGCAGGTGGCAGGTGCAAGGGAAAGTACAGACAGCAGGTGTCCAAAAGTGCAGGTAGGGGGACTATAGGGTTACAGATAAAGAGCCAAGTGCAAGGTTTGCTGGGAGGCAGTGGGCCTCATTACGACTGAGGCGGAACGGGTTAACAGGCTCCGCTAAAGGAGGCGGACCCTTTAAACCCGTTCCGCCTCATTACAAGCTCCCCTTCGGGACCCGGTAAGTAACGCCTGGTCAAACCAGGCGTCCTTACCGCGTCCCGTGAGGGGAAGACAGAGCAATCAACGGACCGCTCGTAATCGGCCCATTGTTTGCTCCCTCTCCCATTCCCATTGAAGCCTATGGGGGCTCAGATGGGAATGGGGAAGGTCCAGGCCCGGGTTCCTGGAGGGAGAAATTACCGGGCCCTCCGAACTCGGAATAGCCCAGTAATTCCCCATTCTGGGAACTCGGACCCAGACCCGATTTCGGCAGCAGCCATGCCGCCAATAGCGGCATGGCTACCGCCGAGGTCGTAATGAGGCCCATTGTGGTGTGCAACTGGGCAGGCAGGGACCTGGGCCCAAAATCAGAGGGTAGCCAGGTGACAAGTGCAGTGTCAGACAGGAAATCAGCAGAGGAGAGGAAGAGAGAAGGCAGAAGCAAAGAGGAAGGTCTTGAGGTGCTTCCGGAACCAGAGATGGTTCTCCTCAAGTTTCAGAGAGGCAGGGAGGCTGTTCCAGAGGGAGGCTTCAGCCAAAGACAGAGATCTACCACCACTTGTTGTTTGGAGTAGCGACTGACTCTGAGGGAGTTGGAGATGGAGGAGCGAATAGATCGAGTAGGAAGGTATTTACGAAGAGATAGTTGGAGGTATTGAGGACCCAGGCTCCAGAAGGCTGTGTGGACCATGCAGAGGGTCTTGAACTTAATCCTTACAGCCACTGGGAGCAAATGCAGAAATGTCAGTACTGGAGAGATACGATCCCTGTGCTTGAGGCCTAGGACAAGTCTCTCAGTCCTGTTTTGGATGAGTTTCAGAGGGCGTAGAGTAGAAGCAGGCAGATTTAGAAAGAGGCTGTTGCAGTAGTCCAGCCTAGAGAGAAACAGAGCTCTAGAGAGAGTGAGCTTCTGGGAGAAGGAGAGGAAAGAAAGAATACCTCTGATGAGGTGCAGTTGGTAGTTTGACTTCTTAGAGACGTCAGAGATGTGAGGAGAAAAGAAGAATGTGGAGTCGAAGATGCCCCCGAGGTTCTTAGCCGCACAGGTGGGAGCAGGAAGAGGGCCAACGGAGGCCGGCCGGAGAGTGACAGGAAAGGAGGGTGCAGGTGTGCTGATGAGGAAAATCTCTGTCTTACTGGCATTTAGGCAGAGATCGTTGGCAGCACACCACTCCTGGATTGCAGACAGACAGTCAGAGATGAGAGAAGGAGAAGAGATGGCAGAGGGGAGCCTGAGAATGAGCTGAGTGTCATCAACATAGCACTGAAAGTTGGAGCAGAGAGCGGCAATGCAGTGGGAAAGAGATGCCAGGTATTGGTTGAACAGCCAGGAAGCGAGGTTAGACCCCTGGGGAACACCACAGGTAGAGAGTGAGATAGAGGAAAGGAAGGACACAAGTTGGACCTGGGAGGATCGATTAGAGAGGAACGAGGTCTGCCAGGCCAGGTCCTGATCGGTGATACCCAGGTTATGATTGAGCAGGATTGCATGGTTGACCATGTCAAAGGCAGACGAGAGATCGAGTAAAATGAGGACAGAGGGGAGATTAAAATCAAGGGTAGAGAGCAGGTCTTCACGGATGTTCAGGAGAACAGTTTCTGTGCTTGTGGCTGATCTGAAGCCAGACTGATGGTCATGGAGACAACCAACAGATTCAGTGTGACGATTAAGCTGGGAGATGGCTAGATTTTGAAGGAGTTTGCCCAGGAAAGGAGTGATGGAGATCGGATGATAGTTAGCCGGGCAGGACTGGTCGCTGAGGTTTTCTTGAGAAGAGGGTGCACAAGAGAGTGCTTTGGGGGGGAGGCTCCAGTAGTGAAGGAGTGGTTGCAGAAGTCAGCCAGGGCAGGAGGGAGGGGGTCAATGTGGCCATTAATGGTTTTGAGAGAACAGGGAAGAACCTGTTTTAAAGAGACTTTCATAGATCAGATGGTATCTGGTGAATCTATCGATGGACTTTCCATCAAATTACTTTCCATCGAGGGATTTGCATCGAAGAAATATGCATCAAATGCATGTTTTCAAAGGATAAAGGGTTCATTTTTGTTGTGTTTTAAAGGGTAAAAAACAGAAGGTTGGTGGGGGACGCCCCCATTTAAACCCCCCATTAAAAAAACAAAAAAAATGCATTCGATGCACATTTTTTCGATGCAATATTTTCGATGGAAAAGACCATAAACCAGATCAGACATGTCTAGAACCCTCGTCAGGGGAGAACAGAGGAAAGGAAGAGAAAGAGGGAGGAGACGTGTCCCAGGCGGGACAGAGGTACAGGAGAGAGTAGAGGGCAGAGGAGGAGAAGACAAGAGGGTGGACAGGATGTCCGGGGTTTTAGAGATGAAACTAGAAGCCTGGGCCGTGCAGAGTGCCTGGGAGGGGACAGGAGAGGTAGAGACTGCCGAGTTGTTGGATGCCGCAGAGATGCAGGGTTGGATGTGGGCTCTCTTCTTAGTGTGGACAGAGAGCTGGTATTGCCTTTGGAGCAGGCGGCAGGCCAGTTTGTTAGAGGATGCGCAAGAAGCTAGCCATGTCCTCTCAGTCACCCTGGACTTTAAGGGTGACGAGGTCAGAGTCCTCCCAGGAGTTGCACTTGGCTTTGGGCTTCAAGAGGACAGGGGCAAGAACATCAAGAGTATCAGAGATAGAAGAGTAGGGCATGGAAAGGGCTGTGTCAGGATGTGAGGCAGCCAGAGGAGGAGGAGGGGGAGAGAAACTTGCAGCGAAAGCCTCAACTGACACACGCTTCATGGGATCAGATGACCGAGAAGGTAGGTGGCAGTGCTGGAGTTGGCTTGGCCTGAAGGGTAGAGAGTGAGACATGGGAGGAAAGGAGAAAGTGATCATTCCATGATAAAGGAGTGGTGAGGGTGATAGACAGGGGGAGGCCTGAGGAGATCAGAACATCCAGAGTGTGCCCTGCAGAGTGAGTCGGGCCAGAGGGGAGACTTGAAAGAGAGAGAGAGTTGCAGAGGTCGCAAAATAGTCCAGAGGAGGAACAGGAAGCCTCCAGGTGAATGCTAAAGTCTCCATGAAGGAGGAGTTGAGTGGTCGAGGCCAGGAGAGAGGAGGAGAGGTCCGCCCACTCGGAGAGGAAGGAGGTGATCTGACAAGGTGACAGATAGATAGTAGCCACAGTGAGAGAGTGGCCAGGAGAGAGAGAAAGCCTGCAGGCAAGGCATTCGAAAGAGGAGTAGGCCTGCATTGGATTGGCAGAGGCAGGAATCCACTTCAGGAAGATAAAGGCTACACCCCCTCCGGAAAGGTTGAATCTGGGCACGGAGAGGATCTTGTTGCTAACAGGGAGGAGAGTGTCAAAGCTTGTAACAGAGCTGGCCATGAACCATGTCTCGGTGTGACCGAGGACATCGAGAGCAAGTTCTTCCAGGAGGCGGCAGATGTCAGAGAAGTGTTTGACAGCTGAGCGAGTGTTGAGAGTGGCAATATGGAGAAGGTTGGCAACCTTGAAAAACTTACGGGAAGGGGTACAAATCAGAGGTACGCCCTGCAGAGGTATAGAAGGAGTCAGAGGGGGGGCAGAAGAGGAAGGAGGGGGCAGAAGAGGAAGAAGGAGAGGGCAAGGTAGCCAAGGAGGAGGCAGAGGGGGGAGGCAAGGAAGCCAAAGAAGGGAGAGAAGGGATAGCAGGAGTAAACAGGAAATTGGTAAGGCGTGCCATTTATTAATGATGTCCTTAGATGAGTGGAAGGGGCCATGAGGGCCTCCCACCGGGTGCCACCATTAATGGGAGAAGAAGAGAAAGGAGAGAGCACAGAGACCATATGAAGAGTCCATAGGTCTGGCGAGGTAACGACAAAGAGGATGTCGGTGAGGGTTTGTCTGGAGGTTGCACTGGTATAGGTGTCAGTGATAGGGAGGCCTGGGTTGGAGACCAGGATATCCTTTTTGAACCTATTACTACCATACTTAGTGAGGAGAGCAGGATAAAGAGAGAGAAGCATTTTGAAATGATAGGAGAAATAGAGAGCACCATAGAGTAGGTGGGGGAAGAGGAGAAAAGAAGAGGAGTGGAGGGGAAAGGTGGGGGGGCAACAATAGGGGAGGAGATAAGAAGGGGTGCAAGCAGACGAGGCAGAAAGGGACAATACAATAGCGGATGATTGACTAAGTAGACAAGAGCTCAGATGGAAGAGCAGGCAGAAAACAAGGCTATCTGGTAAGCAAATCAGGATCCCAGGGCATCAGGAACAGAGCAGCTATTAAAAAGAGAACCTAGAGGAGGGTGGAGCGCAGAACAAAGAACAATATACAAAAGAACAAAGCAGTCGACAAATGTAAACCTAGGAGAAGGAAGAATGCAGCAGAACATAAAGCAAAACAGGGCAGTCAATGAGGAAGAGCAAAGGGTCAATCTTTGTCCTGCCCAAGGGCAGTCCAGCACCGAAATGACAGGCAATTCTCTTCTGAACAAGGGTACCAACAACAACCCCAGACACCTGTTTCGGTCTGGTTGTGCCTCATCAGTGAGGTGGAACTGTGCCTCTCTAAGAACTGTGAGCAAGGGTTCCACATCTGGATTACCCTAGTAATCATCATCACTGTCATCCTCCTCCGCCTCTGGTGGGTGCATGTCCATGTCAGGAGGCAGTGGGATGTTGCGCCTGATACACATGTTGTGCAACATGGCACAGGCCAAGACTATCTTTCCCACCTTCACAGGGCTTTACATAAGTGCGCCCCCCAATTTGTATAAAAGATGATTTCACAGATTTGAATCCCAGCGCATTCGACCCAGCCATTTACACACCGAAGCTTGATACATTTAGCACCATTGAGTTGGGTAAAACTATGCTTAAAAGCGGGGTGACCTTTTCATAAAGCAATACATGATATTAAAACACCCTTTCCTTCATTTGTTCTTGCTAGAGGAACTCATGGCCCTGGACACATTTTGACAGTAGATTTCTGTTTTAAAAGAGAGAATAAGAGACTGGGCAGCTAGTCATTTGCGATGTTGCATGTAACAATAAACAAAAGATGCAACACATCTAATTTTTTTGTTTAAATTTAAAGAACAGACCTACCTTGAGAGCAGTGGAGGGATGTATAGGGTGTTGGTAGCCAAAGTTTAGGCTGGCATCTTTCAACAGCAGTGCAGTACTGTCAGTTGCTATCTATGCATCCATCGGTATTGGTCCTTAGTTAGAAATACCTTGGTAGTAGAATACATTGGTCAGGTATTGTGGAAAAACCCACATTTTGAGAGCTTTGTGGAATTGGAGAATTGTGGGGGCATTCTGAGCCGATACCAGGATCATGTTTGAGAGGGTAGGTGCGTGACTAGACAATGAATGTTGTGGGTCCTCTCTTTGCAAGCAAAATGTGATTTAAGCCGGTTGGTCAATTTGCTACACGAAGTGCATGTGACCCCAAATATGTGGAGTTTAGCCACCAGATAGAAAGCAGTCACGCGTGGCACACCAGCGCCACGAGTGACTGCTTTCTAGATTATTCATGCAGACTAGAACTGGAGAGGAAGCCAGGGCATTTTTCATAGGAAGGTTAGATGCAGTCAAATTTCCACACACCTCTGAGAAGGTATGCTGCAGCATGGTGTTCTTTGGGGAGCAAACTGAGTGGATGGGAGCCCCGGCAGGAGCGTGTTTGCCCCATTGATGTGCAAAACCTAAAGGGCCTGCTCTATGGTCTGAAAGGTCTGCAATGGGATGAAGGATCTGATTTTGCAAAGGTTGGAGATTTGGAGTCAGGCTATGTGGGCCTTCTTGGCTAAGTGTTTCTGGAAGCTGCTGTCGATGGTAAAGCCTATGGATTTTGCTGAAACCGAGAATTGCAAATCAAATTCTTGTAGGCGCATATTATTGAGACATTGTTGGACATGTTGTTGTTTGGTGGGGGGGACCTGTGAGGACGAATTCGGCACTGGATTGGCCAAGTTTGATTTAGGCAGTCAACATCCAGGCCTGGATGGTGGCAAGGTAATTGTGGATGTGGCTGATGTCATGTGGGTGTTTTACTCTCATGTATAAATGAGTATCATCTGCTTATGGCTGGCTATATCGGGGTCTATGACGATGGTACTCAGATGCTCAAAGAGGATTGGTGAAAGGATGGAGCTCTGGGGTACCCCGCAGGAGGCTGAGAGTTGGTTAGAATGCAACATAGTCATCTGGATGGCCTGGTGTCTGTCGGAGAGGTTGGAGGTAAACCAGTTAAGGACAGTGCCAGTGAATCCCATCCTGTCCACAAAGGTGGAAAATAGGGTGTGTTGGTCAATGGTGTAGAATGCAGCTGAGAAGTCTAGAAGGATGAGAAGGCAAGCGTCATCCTTATCCATGATTTGAGGGCATTGTCCACCACCTGCATGGTGACAGTCTCAACAGTAAACGTAGGGCAGAGCCCCACTAATAATCATGTAGGTGGTGTAGGTGTTCAATTCTAGTGAGTAGTTGTGAAGCAACTATTCTTTGCAAGATTGTTCTGATAAACAAGAGGTTCATAATGGGCTGGTAGTTGACCAGGTCGTCTGGGTATAGACTTGCTTTTTGTTCAAAAGAGGTTGAATGAGACTAGTCTTGAGGGTGTCCAGGAATGACCCTTAAATAAGGGAGGCATTAATGATGCTGAGGAGTGCGTTGAGGGTTGGGCCCGGCAATTGTTTAATGATGGAGGCCAGAAAAACATTGTCCGAGTAGGAAGTAGGTGTGAGGGAGACCAGAGTTTCTAGACGGTATGGGAGGTAGAGAGAAGAGGAAACTCTGTCAAGATGGGCAGTGTGTGTGCTGGGGTGTGTTAGGCAGAATTATATGCAGTACCCTTTGGGAACACTAAACACAATTAGGACTACAAGTGGCAGCTCAAATTCACCTTTCGTACAAGCCTGTACTACGCAGTAAAGTGGTAGCAATGGCAGAGCAGCCAGACTTATCTCAGGAGCAAGTGAGCAGTATCAGATAGTTAGACAAAAGACAGCAGTTACCATGATTCAAACAAACACTGACTCAAGGTTTCCAAGTAAAAGAATATACATTTATTTACGTTTTAGTTGTATAACATTTCACTAAAGTAAAGCAGTAACAAAATCACACTCTTAATACACCACACCACTCCCAATAGTTTCCAGACAAGTTAAGCTCACAAAATGAAGTGGGAGCAAAATGGCACTCTGTTAATCAAAAAGGGAGGGAAAGACGGAGATAACCAGGAAGTGATCAGCACCAACAGGTAAGTAAGCAGGGTAATCTACAAAGAGGAACTCCAGTGATAGGATCAAATCAAATAGGCTTAGGGCCAAAGTCAATGGGACAAGTCTTTTGCTCAAGATCACACGGTTCATGGGAGTTCGCGGTTAAGTCTTTGCCAAGAGTTCCTAACGAAGTTGGTTGGCAGAAAAGTTAGTTCAAAGAGTAGAGAAGGACAAGCCCTCAGATTGGAGAAAGATTTCACACACTTTCACCGCGGCTGAACGAAACGAACAACCAGAGGTTGAATGGTTCCTAAAATGGAAAAGAGGCTGTAGACGAGGCAGACGTTCCTGGTAGTTCCTGCAGGCTCATGGTTCCTGAAGCGACTGTCGGACTGACATGAAGTAGGAAGACTGGAGGGTCCTGCACTACCCAGGGAAGAAACCAGCAGCAGAGCACAGCAATGAATAAAAGGAGCGCTCCTTAAAACCCAAGCAGGGTCTGACCTTCCTGGCCACCTGGCCCACTGTAGCTCTGTACAGCAAATTCGACCAGAGTAGGGAGTCCTGGCTTGCAGTTTGGGCAAACTTGTTGGTCCCACCAGCTCAAGGGAATAATATTCCTGGAGGATCTTCTCTGCCGATGGATTATGACGATTAGGACCTGCAGCAGGGCTTCACTGGGAGGTTCAGTTGTTGTAGGGGTCCTTTTCTGTGAGCTCTGCATCGGTTTTTTCATTCCAGTGGCCACTCTGCTCTTCCAGACCCAGAGACCTGATTTTTATGCAGTTTTCCCCCATTCACACAGCCTGGCTGTCAATCACACAGCAGGGTGGCTGTCCTGGCTGGACAGTCACCTAGCCAATCAAACAGGAGTGCGACTTGAGTTACCAAGGGAACCCATGACAGGGGTCCTAAGACCCCTCCCTCAAATCCTGCCTACCCAGACTTTCAGGCGCCTAAAGGAGGGCTTCTGTGCAGAAGCCCGCAAAAAGCCGGTGAACAAAGGAACCAAACCTAGTTTGGCGTGCAGAGACGAACAGGAGAATGACTTTTCCAAAAAGAAATGGCGGCTAAACCCAGCATGAACAATATTAAAATCAATATGGTCAAGCGGGTTTAAGTTTGAGGCTACCAAGATAGCTTAAAACAATAACATGGTTATTTAAGATAACCGCGGTAGGAAAAATAGGGTAGTTACCACTGCCACCAGCAAAGTCTTAATGGAAAGGGAGCAAAACAGTGTTCCAAGAGAAACAGACAAAAGGGGATAAGGATTAACTCTTTCCACTACTCCATGGAAGATGGGGTGTACTGGGTCTGTGGTTTAATGAGACTACATAAAGTTAATGGTAACTTTACATGTTTCTGGGAGACAGTAGTCAGTCCCAGAAAAATGGAGTCAGTGGGATGTCTAAAAGACAACCCTGTGTCACTGCACTGTTACGCTCACCTGGTATCCACGGGGACACCACCCAGCCCTGGTTGGATGATTTGCACTCTCGAACCCTCTCCCGGTCCCTTGGTAAAGCCTCTGGTTAAAGATGGGTCTGCAATATAGGAGAGCTGGATTCAATACCAGATTGTCTTTATGTATTCCCACCTCCCTTGGCCTCAACTCCTTCCTCCCACATGGGCCCTCTCCTCACCTCAATATTGTAAAAGGTGGATTCTCCGTCCTGATCCTCGTGGCAGGGGCGTGTAGATGTGAGGGGCGAGCAGCAACCAATTTACTTCACTGGTGCAAGCCCCCCTGTGGGAATCCAGGCCTGCTGCGACTCCGTAGGTTTGCTGCTTTACAGTCTTTATATGCAGTTCTTATGTTCCTCTTAGTTCGAATAATAATGTCTTGCTTCTTTCATTTTAGGTATGGAAAGGTATTTTGGTGTTGTCATGCAGTTTGAAGATGAGCATGGGGCGGTAGGCGAAAGCGCGGTATGCGTGATGCTGTCCGGTGAGTAATGTGCGATGCGCTGTTTCACCTTTTAAATTGCTAACCTGTGTCTTTCCTCTCCTTGCAGGTTGCGATGTTCCTCGCCGAGGGCCGTAATGGTCCAGCAATGAACCTGACCAGGAGATGACTACCCAGGTAAGAATTGTGTGGCTTTCTTCATTCAGGAGGAAACGTGAGTAAACACTTACTAATGCTGTCTTTCTTTCTCCTCTTTCCAGGTTATGGTATTCCAGGATGCATGTGGTGCCGGATGATGGAGTTTGTACCTTCAGGTGAGTGGAACTGAAGTCGGCGATGGATTGAAGACAGGATACTGTTCCAGGTAAGTTTCTTAGTGTTCTTTCTCTCTCTGCAGGTCCTTGGTTTCAGGTAAGCTGGCATCAAAGAACTGGACACGGTGAGCGGTACGCTGCCCACAGCAGAATAACACAAAGCATGTTCTGCTGTTTGAGTACGGTTTAAATAGTCTGAGGTAAAGTAGTCCAGGTAGAATAGTCCCAGGCCTGCCACACCCAAAGTAGTCCAGGTAAACCCTGGACTGCCACACCCAAAAGATTAGACCGCATAGCTCATTTCCTTGTAACTGAGCTATGTGTGTGCCTCCATGTTGGCTGACCCCCCCCCCAAGTTAAATAATCCCAAGTAAATAGTCCCATTCTAATGTTGGTCTTCATGATGGTCATGAGCCTGGCTCCAAAGGCGCCAGGACTGACTCCAAGAGAGTCTTGGATGAGGTTTTAAGGCCTTTGACCTGGCCCTAACTGGAAGGCTGACTTGCCAGTGAGGGCCAGTGGCAAGGGTCATGACAGCACTGAAGGTGCTGTGTAACACACATTAAAAAGATGATGCCTGTGGAGTAGGTGAGGCTCCATAGCCCAAGATCGCACAAAAAGATAAAACACACACAGCAAAACACATGTAAGAGTGGGATACAAGGCTCACACTCTTACCAAGTGAAAAAAATAAATCCTAGAAATCCAGCAAAGCTGCTGAGGGACTCAGTAGGTAAGGGAAATTAGCCATTTTGAAGAATTCTCCCTAATACTATCCCCCTGCCCCCGACTAAGGGCAAGGAGGATTTAATCCACTCCTAGATGAATCTCTACCTCTAGTCGGTTAAAAACATCCTAGAGAGACCATCAGCATTTTGGTGGTGACATCCTGCTCTGTGCTCAATGAGGAAATCAAACCCTTGCAGTCAGATTGACCATTTTAGAAGCTTTGGGTTCTCCCCTTTCATTTGCATCAACCATCTCAAGGGTTGGTGGTCAGTTTGAATCACAAAAGTAGATCCATACAAGTATGGTCTAAACTTCAAAAACCACACAATGGCAAAACATTCACGCTCTATGGTTGCCCACCTTGTTTCTGGTTCCTTCAGTTTCCTACTGATGAAGCAAATGGGGTGCTCCCTACCTTTCTCATCCAGTTGACGAAGGACTGCACCTATACCTGTATTGGATGCATCTGTCTGCATTATGAAGGGTTGGTGAGAATCAGGAGCTCTTAGGACTGGAGCTTGACAAAGGGCTTTCTTTAGGTTTTCAAAAGTTTGTGTGCACTCCTCATTCCATCTAACCTTTTTAGGAAATTTTGCAGAGTAGATCACATTCAAGGGAGAAGCTATGGTCCCATAGTTCTCTATGGAATTCCTGTAGTACCCAGTGAGACCTAGGAAAGCTCTCACTTGGGTTTGAGTAGTAGGGGTAGTCCAGTTTTGCACAGCTTGCACTTTGCTGGGCAATGGCCTTATCTCACCTCCTCCTACCTCATGACCAAGTTAGACCACTTTGCTCTGACCAATTTGACATTTACTTGCCTTTATGGTCAGATGGGCCTGCTCAAGAGCCTGCACAACATATCACAGGTGATCAATATGTTTTTTCCATGTAGGGCTGAACACTGCAATTGCATCCAAGTATGCCATGCAGAAGTCCTCCATCCCATTCAGAACTTGATTGACCATCCTTTGGAATGTAGCAGGTGCATTCTTTAATCCAAAAGGCATAACCTTAAACTGGTTGAGGCCTGCTGGGGTTGAGAATGCAGTTTTCTCCTTGGCATGGTCTGTCAGGGCTATTTGCCAATAGCCTGAAGTTAGGTCAAATGTACTGAGGTACTTGGCTGAACCAAGTCTATCCACCAGCTCATCTGTCCTTGGTAAAGGATGGGCATCAGTCTTAGTGACTGCATTTAGAGCTCTATAGTCCACACAGAATCTCAACTCTTTGGATCCTGCCTTTGGTACTAGAACAACTGGACTAGACCATGGACTGGTAGAGGGCTCTATAACCCTGAGATCAAGCATCTTGTTGACCTCTCCTTTGATGTGGGATCTCTCATGTTCTGACATTCTGTACCCCCTGCTTTTTACAGGTAAACAGTCACCAGTGAGGATATCATGCTGCCCCCCTGTGGTCAAGCCTGGTGAAAGTGAAAACAGGGAGGCAAACTGATTCAACAGAACTTTGCACTCCTCCTGTTGTTCAGAAGTCAGTTGAGAAGGGAGATTAACTCCTTATATTTTCTCATCCAAAGGTTGGCCTCTGAGGTGGTCAGGTAGAGGTTCACTCTCCTCCTCCTCTTGAGCTGAAGCTAGAAGCAAAGCTCCCACTTCTGGTCTCAAGACATATGCCTTAAACGGTTGGTGTGAAAGACTCTGGGAGCCTCCTTAGGTCTGCCTAAGTCCACCAAATAGTTCACCTCTCCAAGTTTGCCCACAACCTTGAAGGGTCCTGTCCATTTGTCCTGCAAGACCCTCTGCCTTGTTGGCACCATAACTAATACAAGCTGGTCTTGAGTAAACTGAACCATGCTGGCCTTCTGGTCATGCCAATGTTTGACCAGAGACTGACCTGCTTTCAAGTTACCACTAGCTTCTGCCATCATGTGGGACATTCTCCTCCGGAGACCTATCACATAGTCAGTCACTTTGACTGGCTTGGGGGAAGGAGCACTCTCCAACCCCTCCTTAATCAGGGCCAAGGAACCTCTGACTGGATGGCCATAGAGAAGCTCAAAGGGACTATAACCAACTCTCTCCTGAAGGACTTCTCTATAAGCAAAGAGAAGGCATGGCAGTAGAAGGTCCCACTTTCTTCCAAGGGGTTCCTCTAAAGCACCTATCATGCTCTTCATAGTACGATTAAACCTCTCTACCAGTCCATTTGTCTGTGGATGGTAGGCTGTAGAGAACTTGTAAGCGACACCACAGTTTTTCCACATGGTGTGCATGTGTTGGGACATACAATTGGATCCCCTGTCAGATATCACTTCCTTAGGAAACCCTACTCTGGTAAAAATACCAAGTAGAGCCTTAGCCACAGCCTGAGCTGTAACAGTTTTCATAGGTATAGCTTCTGGGTATCTTGTAGCATGGTCTACTACAATCAGGATAAACCGGTTCCCTGAAGTTGAGGGAGGGTCAAGGTGACCAGCAATGTTGATGCCCATCCTCTCAAAAGGAACTCCCACCACTGGGAGAGGCACCAGGGGTGCCACATTCTTAGCTCCACTCTTGCCAGAGGTTTGGCAAGTGTGACAGCTCCTACAGAATTTGTCAACTTCTGCACCCATCTGAGGCGAGTAGTAGAGGGAGAGCCGTTCCTTGGTATAGACCGCAAGGGGCACTGCAATTCTTTTGCAGTCCCCAGGAATAGACTCAATTTGTTTGCTGTAGAAGAGGCCATCTTCCCAGCTTAACCTGTGCTTTCCAACTTCTTGCCCATCAAGTTGGTTAGCACCCTGTTGTCAAAGACCATCAAGAGTCGGACACTCTCTTTGTCCTCTGATGAAGTGTGCCCTGTTGGGTCCACCTTCTGCCAGTAAAGACTGCAGCTCAGGATGGTCAACAGGGTCAAGATATCCAACTAAGACAGTGTCTTCTTCCAGATCTGATTCTTCAGAAACTGGCTCAACCACACAAGGTTGTACCTCACACTCTGCCTCAGCAGGTGGAGGAGTCACAGGTGTGACTTTGGAAAATCTTGGGGATGTCGTTGTTGGTAGCACTGGGGTGCTGTCTGACTTTTTCCTGGAGGTCTTGGGTTTTCCCTTTGCCTCTGTATTCCTAGAAATAGCAGTGAGCAACTCTTGTGGAGTGGGAGTGATAGTTTCCTCCACCACCTCCTCCGGAGAGCCTCTCAAGGTCCTCTCCCTTGCAGGCCTAGTGAGCTCCTGTCTCCTCTTACTCGGAGGCCTGGGGGTGCTTGCTTTACACAACTCCAAGAGTGTTCAGGTCATTACCCAACAGGACTCTCCCAGGCACACACACTCTGCACACTAACAGGTATTTTGACAGTCATATCATTACACTGGATGAGAGCTGGTAACTGGGGAAGCATTTGCACCGGGCCTCCAGCTAACTTGGTGAGGCGTTTGGGTGCCCTAGCAATATACCCCACCTTGAAAAATGATTCATCCACCACAGTTATGCTGGCTCCAGTGTCTCTGATGGCAGGGGTTTCCTGTCCATTCACAAAAAAACTATATTTATAATACTCTTTAGTATTATCTGGGATGGAATTATAGACATCGAAATTCTGTTGTTCCCACAAGCCCAGGGACACTAAAGAAACACTAGCAGAGACTCCCATGGGTTCATCAGCTAGTAAGTGAAAGTTTCCACTTGCCATAGGTACTTCTTCCTCTGGGGAGAAGGGTAAGGAGACAGTGTGGATCCCTGAAGGTGTACCCTTACATCTGGGATCACCTTTCACATGGTCAGTTGACCCACAAACATAACATTTCCCAAATGTCTTGATGAATGGGGGTTTGTTCTGACCTCCATCTGGTTTGGGTCCAGAAGATGGTGCACTAGCCTGATTTGGTTTTCCTTGTGGTTTACCCTTATGTTTCTGTTTGTGACCCTCTTTTGGATGGGAGGTATTAGAATTCTCCTTGTTATGTTTCTTTGGCTGCTTTCTCTCCTCCTTCTTCTGGGCAGCCCCAGAATCCTTGTGAGTAGCCCTGTTGGCAACCCACAAGTCAGCATCCTTAGCTAACTTCTTGGGATCTATCTCCTAAGAATCAGCCAAGTGCTGTCTGAGCTCAAGAGAGCAGGCATCATAAATTGACTCCAACATAACAAGATTTCTCATACCTTCATAGTGTTCACTCTGTAACCCTTAACTCAACCATCTAAGTTTTTCAAACATTAAGGTAGCCCAAGGGGTACCATCATGCTTTTTGAGGGTCCTAAACCTCTTAAGGTACTGGGAATGGGTCTTCCCAAATCTAGCAATTAAAGCTAGCTTCACACACTCATAATCCATCCTATCCACCTCCCCCAACTCCATCACAACATCAGATGCAACAGTGGGTAGCCTAGAGAAGAGCAGGGGAAGCAATGTATTCCCTGTTAGACCTTGAATACCATGGTTATATTCAAACATTGCCAACCAATCCAAAATATCATGCTTAACCTCATACATATCCACAATTTCTTTAGGCATACGGGGTCTCTTAGGACTGGAAGAGAAGCATTTTCAAGAGACAATCTTTTCATTTCTAGTTCATGATTCAACTCCATTTCTCTGAGCCCTTTCTGTTCAGTTTGAGCATTTAAACATTTGAATTCCAATGCAAGCCTAATTTTCTCTGGAGCAATGAATTCAGGACTGAGTGTAGGACCTGTGGGGGTCCCAGTGAACAAGGGTTGAGGTTGCTGAGCAGGGAAGGGAGTAGTGAGGCCCACATTAGGAGACACATCTGCCTCTTCCAACTCATCATTAACAGACACATTATTACCCCCAATACTTTCCACATTTGCTGGAGAGTCAGGTATTTCAGACCCACTCCCCAGACTTTGGTTCTTTAACAACTTTTCAATCAATTCAGACTTTTTACCTTTGGCAGAGAGGTTCCTTTCTTTACACAGATTTCTTAGATAATATTCAGTGTAACTCAGGAGGGTCTCCTGACAGTAGCTTCCCATATCAGACATGATTAATATTGCTTTTTAGTGATGTTAGCCTTGTGGTTAGTTGATCCAAGGGAATACGAGCACTCTAAGTATATTTTGATCCTCACGCTGTACACCAGTGTTAGGCAGAATGATATGCAGTACCCTTTGGGAACACTACACACACTTAGGACTACAAGTGGCATCACAAATTCACCTTTGGTACAAGCCTGTCCTACGCAGTAAAGTGGTAGCAATGGCTGAGCAGCCAGACTTATCTCAAGAGCAAGTAAGCAGTATTAGATAGTTACACAAAGGACAGCAGTTACTATGATTCAAACAAACATTGACTCAAGGTTTCCAAGTAAAAGAATATACATTTATTTACTTTTCAGTTGTATAACATTTGACTAAAGTAAAGCAGTAACAAAATCACACTCGTAATACACCACACCACTCCCAATAGTTTGCAGACAAGTTAAACTCACAAAATGAAGTGGGAGCAAAATGGCACTCAAAAGGAGGGCTTTTTTGCAGAAGCCCACGAAAAGACAGTGAACAAAGGATAGCCTAAAACAATACCATGGTTATTTAAGATAACCGCGGTAGAAAAAATAGGTTAGTTACCACTGCCACCAGCCAAGTTTTAATGGAAAGGGAGCAAAACAGTGATCCAAGAGAAACAGACAAAAAAAGGATAAGGATTAACCCTTTCCAATACTCCATGGAGATGGGGTGTACTGGGTCTGTGGTTTAAAGAGACTACATAAAGTTAATGGTAACTTTACATGTTTCTGGGAGACATTAGTCATTCCCAGAAAAATGGAGTCATTGGGAATTCTGAAAGACAGCTCTGTGCCACTGCACTGAAGGTGCTGTGTAACACACATTTAAAAAAGATGCCTATGGAGTAGGTGAGGCTCCATAGCCCAAGATCACACAAAAAGGTAAAACACACACAGCAAAACACTTGTAAGAGTGGGATAAAAGGCTCACACTCTTCCCTTACCAAGTGAAAAAAATAAATCCTAGAAATCCAGCAAAGTTGCTGAGGGACTCAGTAGGTAAGGGAAATTAGCCATTTTGAAGAATTCTCCCTAACAGGGTGCCAGGGGGTTTAATGCGTTTGGTGAATCAAGGGAATATATTCCATCTCTCCAAAGGGGATTCCCCCTGTGAGGCTAGGGACATGAGCCCGCTCCACAATACCCTCTCTAGGGGTAGAGGCAAGTGGGATATTTGAAGAATCCTATGGATCCCTCACTGAAACCCTGCCTAAAGTCTCCTCCGAGGTGGCCAGGCTTAGCAGATGCTTCCTGATCCCAACCATGGGGTTGGTGTGCTGTGGGAGGCTCACTTGGGAGGATACAGGGCCCAGGATGGTATGGGAATTATGTGGGATGAGACACAGTATTTTTCCTCTGACAGAGAGACTCTTACCACTGTGCCTAAGGAGGTCATGGCTTATTGTCATTGTAATGTCTATCAACCTGATATGAGATACAAGGTTGTGAAATATAAACTTACAAATTCGGAGCACATGATATCAAAAGCAAGAACCCTATTGGTATCCCAAGCTAAATACCCTCCTCTATCCAAAATATGCAAGGTAAAGGATTATGGAAATAGTGTCATCTCTATGCCATCTTCCACTGGAAAAGTTAACTCTTACAACCCTTCTATTAAAAACCTTAAGGGAACAACATTTACCTTTAAAAAGACGTTGACAAACTTAACTTTTGTAGAAAAAACTACAAGTCCCAGAATCCTAGATGGACTGAGACGAAGAAGAGGGATGAAGAGGTATGCAGGTATAGTAGTCAGGCAATCAAGCCTAGCAGCCATTGTAGGAGTCCGGCAATTGAACCTAATGGCTCACACCTAAAGCCTGTTAAGCAAGCTCTGAGGCTTAAAAGGCCACAGTCAGAAAGGAGTAGTAGAAGGAGCTGGAATGAGAACTGGAAGGCTGGTTGGAGTAGCAGTGGTAAAGAAGAAGCACAAGGCTGGCAAATCACAGGAAAGTGGCAGAATAGAAGGGACACTGGAGCGTGGAGACAGCAGATTTCACCTGTAAGCTCTGAGAGAATCCTTTTCAGTCAAACTCTCAATTGCAGAGACTGCAAAGTGGAAGACATTCAGTAGGCTGTGTTTTCCCCATGTGAGCTGCATTGCAGTGATTGCAGAACCGTGGAAGTGCTGCAGGTGACTAAGGCTAGAAATGGAAAGCAAGCTGAGGGTCTCAGGAGAAAAGGAAACTCCCACAGCAAGTGGCCGGACCAAAGACATCCATGCTGGAAAGAGGTGTGGGTTCCCAGCAGGCCAGAAGTAGCAAAAGAAGTAGAAATTCAGGGAAGCAGTGCAACCCGCAAGACCAGTGTCCCTGAAGCCAGTGAGTGAAGCACGGTGTTCAGATGCACTGCTCAAGCCTTGCCGGTAACTGTAACCAGCTCCAAATTGACTTGCGTTAGAGTTAATGCGAGAAAACCTTGTTTGTTGTATTAGAAGTCTTCCCATCAATGAAGTTGTAGCCCTCACGTAGAAAGTTGAAGATTCTTGTTGGCGTGAGAAACTAAAACATTTGCAACCCATTGTTGATATATCCAAGACTGTTTGCTGTACAACAAAGCGGTCGCGTCTAAAATTAAATTAAGAGAATGCTTCATAAATCTTACTGAATACTGAACTTTGTCTATACATGAGTTACAAGTAGCAGAGTGAAAACTATAACAAAGGGAAATCGAGTGTGCCTAATCATAACTCCTGAAAAAAGCCTGAACTTCATTCTGCAGTATTATACAGGAAATACATTATAGATTATTATATTGGAAACTGGCCCGTGGTGGCTGTTGAATTTTTTAACTGGAGGGGGTAAATATTTGTCCCAGATATGCCAGAGCGACCGAGTGTAGCGAGGAAGCCCACGCCACTCAAGGGGCCTTCTGGGCGGTTCTCCTTCCGAGAAATATTTTTAAATAATAGGTGAAAATTGTGCATTTTCTAGCACACTTTTCTAGAAAAAATGGGTATAAAGCCAGCCAAACAATTTGCAATTGGGTTTTGTAGGGTAACTCATGAAAAGAATCCAATAGATGCAAATCACCAATATGCACAGGATTTTCATGATGCCTTTGCCCGCAATATGTGCAAGTATAAAAAGATGTTATTCACACTGGCTGTACCCATAGATTTCTATACTGGCTGCACCAATATATGTCCGTTTTCGCATATAAGACCATACTCATGTTTGCTTTGTGCCAATAATGATACTATAAAACAATCACTCTCATTACAAGTATGTCAGTCCAGAAATAGCGGTGCTGGTTGCACCGTACCAATACCTTTTTCCGGTCCGGCATACTCTGAGTTGCGATGCCGCAAACACCGTCACCGCAAGTGACCGACCGTATCCGGCAACACCGTGACCGGAATCTGCGGCAAGATGCATCGGCCGTGCCTGAGACACCGGCATGGCATTAATAAGTGCACATTCCGAGCTCCACGCAGATGGAAACACTGGCATTGGTAGCACTGTGAAGTCCGTGCCGGAAACACCGGCATTGCGGATCAGGCATTAACTAGAGTCAGGTGTGCAGAAACAGCTCACAGGTGCCCAAAAGCACAAAAGGACCACACCCACACCCCTGCCCACACTACCATGCTACCAGTAGCAGAAACAGTACTGTAGCTGGAGGCCCTGCATACAGGCTTACTACTTGAGGGAGGCAGAGGATGCGGCGTAGGCGCTTGAGGAGAAAAATGGGCATCATGGCCCTTCAAAACAACAATGGCCTGCAGGTTGCAGCCTGCAGGCAGCCACCTATACCTTGCATAAGGGCCACACCCTTCAACCTGAGCCAACGCCAGATCCACATCCTATATCGGCTAAACAGGGAGACCATCACATCCATAGTGGACCTGATCCATGATGACCTGGTTAGCCTCTAACAGATCTGTACAGCCACCCCCCCCTTGCTCAAGGTAGTGTCTGTGCTACACCTCCTAGCCACGGGAACCTACCAACATACTGTGGATGAACTGCATGTGCTATCGCAACGCTGTTTCTCACATGTTTTGTTTCAGGTCATCGATGCACTCCTGCGTCATGTTGGAGATCACATAAGCCTACCCAGGATAGCTGACCAGGCCAATGCCACTAAAATCGCTTTTCATTCCCTTGCAGGCATGCCCAATGTGATGTGTGCAGCTGGTGGCCAAGCATGCTGTTGAGGCAGTGTACCAGAACAGAAAACTCTAGCACTCACTAAATGTGCAGATGGTGAGTGATGCCCGCCACCTCATCACCCACTGCTGGGCCAGATTCCCTGTTTCAACCCACGACTCCATGGTGCTGCAGAACTCCACGCTGCCAGGGTACATGGCACGTCACAGTAGAGAGCGTACCTGTCTGTTGGTTGAGTGTAACTACCAGAGCATGTGCACTGTTCAATGGGGGTATGTACAACACCTATCAGCAGTGGATGTGTGCAATGAAATGTGCAACACAGTAATAGCATGCCTGAGTACAAGGCCTTCACATGGGTGTCTCAATTGACCAAACCGATCATGTGCATGCATAACAACATCAAATCCATACAGAAACATCAAAAGCACTGCATGTACCAGAATGCATCACATCAATGTCCCAAAATCCAGCACAAACACAATCAGCAAAACCCACACCACCTGATGCACAAACTGACAATACTTATGCATTAGACCACCCCACCTCCATACCACTAGTGTTCCGCACACCAGGTAGCCAGGTCCCCTGCCTGTTTGAAGTGCACACATGCATGTGACCTGAAGCTCATAATTGTACCCACACATATCTATGATTTTGTGACATGCCCATCATAGGAATATTGAATGTGAACACAATAAGAACCCACACCAGTCTAATGTGTGTGTGTTGTAGTCAAAGGGTCAGAGGTCATGATGGGTGTGGATGGGCCATGTCAAAGCGACAGTACACCACATACCCGCCACACCTATTGACAAGGCGCATTGGCTTCATGCCAATTATTAGGCTGTCATCGCCTTCTCCATACATCAAATTCCTTGTATGGTATCTCTCTGTGAATATGTCCACATCCATCATTTCTGCATTATCATTGATGCTGTTCAACCACTCACATGCAGCATGTCATGTACCTCAGAATCCAAGTACACCTTCAGTACAGATTCAAAAAATAATTAAAATCTCATCTCAACGCAGATTAAGGTCCTTACCTGTGTCAGCCATGCCTACTCGGTCTGCAGCCCCTGGCAGGGTCTGCTGTGTCAGGCAAACCAGCTGCGTCAGGCCGAAGACTATTTTCCAGGCCGGTAAACATTGCCACCTGATGATGGCACGCGCACACTTACACCTGGACAAGCCACAATTGCATTTCACACTTGTCATTTCATTGACATTGATGACTGCAGACATATATCCCTAAGATCACCCTGATCATATGAAAAATGGTCCATACAATGCATGGGCATCCATTCACAATGACAATGCGCATTTCAACTTGCCAAAATTTGACATATGCTACGTAACCAGCAATTCCTATGTGTAATTTTGCATTGTTTAGTGAACACTATATAGACTGTACCAACATGATATGGGCACAAGTTCGACATTCTACACTTTCTGTTGCTCCCATGCAGGTGATAGTGGATATCCCCTGATGCCATGGCTGATGACCCCCGTGAGGCAACCACACAACCAGCACAAGGAGGGATACAACCGTGCCCATATCCGAACCCCTTGTACAATAGAGCAGACATTTGGCCTGTTAAAGGCAAGGTTTCCGTTGCCTGAGCAGATCAATGGGGCAAACACGCTCCTGCCGGGGCTCCCATCCACTCAGTTTGCTCCCCAAAGCGCACCATGCTGCAGCATACCTTCTCAGAGGTGTGTGGAAATTTGACTGCATCTCCCCTTCCTCTGAAAAATACCCTGGCTTCCTCTCCAGTTCTAGACTGCATGAATAATCTAGAAATGAAGGAAGCACACCCTTCTCTCCCCCTCCTGGACAAGATGGGATTCTCTGGCACTGTCCTTAACTGGTTTCCCTCCTACCTTTCTAACAGACACCAGGCTATCTAGATGAGTATGTTGCATTCTAACCAACACCCATGCTCATTGTTGAGCTATGTTATTTAAGGATTTACTTCAGAATGTAGATTTGAAGGGAATAGTTGATCTGAGAGAAACGCTGGTTGGAGATGCTTTTAAAGAAAGCTTCCCTGCTCTGCCCCATTATATCAGTTAGTGTTGCAAGATTTGCCTGCAATCTCCCTCGGTTTTTCATTTCAATCCTGCATACATCGATTCACTCAAAGTCCATCAGCCTACCAACAATCAATCCTTGAATGGCCTGTTGTAAAGAAGAGGTCAGACATTCCCATCTAAACATAGTTTTTCATCTAACAGCAACATACATGGCAAGCTGTCAGTCTTCAGAACAACATTGGCACACTCAAACCTCAGCAACAAAGCAATCCAGTTTGCATGGGAATGATAGAATTCTAAAGCCTGTAATAATTTGGGCACAAGCACAAATTCATCAGCTCGGTATTGCCTCTTTGGGAATACACACAAATTGCTTTTATTTTTACATTAAATGTATCCATATGTATTGATTTCATTTATTAAATAATGGCTTATTCGTAGTAAAGATAACCCACTCATAGAAAATACTTAATGCAACCCAAGCCAATGTTCTACGGAAGTGTCTCTTAGGTTTCAGATCGTGTTGGAGATATGAAAATACTACTACTGGATCTTTTGTGGATTCAATTATCGATATTCCTAAAGTCCATTCCCTAATTTAACACCCGTGATATACAATCCCTCCACGCAATTCTGGAACAAGAAAAAGACTTGCTAGAACTAAAATTGAGAGCTAAAACCGGAATTCATTTTAATAAAAAACTACCAAATTGGTCCCCAAGCTTTGTGCTGGGGAAGGCACCACAAGAATATATATATATTGATATCTGGATTAAAGAAATAGAAATTGGCCTGCCTGTGCACATCTCACGAATAATGCAGTACACACATGCAGTCATAGCATACATCAATTAATTATGGTTCTGTTTCTAATTCGAATAAGACAATCTGATGTTTAAATAACACAATGCAATTCCATAATTACATTGCCACTTATCGGCCAATGTGTTTAAATGTTCTTTTTATACATGACAATTAAGAACATTCTATTTTATTTTCTCCAATATCAAAAACAAGTATTGGTATCAGGGAAATATTTCATAGGAAAACAACATTAATTTGAAACACATTTCAAATGATTGCCTCCTGTGTGTAAATGTGGTGGTGTGTGTTTGTAGCACATACATCTCACAGAAGTATCAGCTCTTGTAGGATGTACCAACATCTATACGCTTGAGTTTGGGGAGGCTGCACCGAGTATTGATTTATCTTTATTATGTATTCACCCAAGATTAGTTTTTTTTCTGAAAGGACAATATTTATGCCCCTGAGTTCTCTTGGATAAATTTAATGTATCTAATCTCACTTCAGCATAAGGTCATTGGTGAATCTTGATTGTTCATTTGGAATTGCATCTTTTCTATAAAAATGGAAAAGCTAAACTTCCTTTCATCACAATCTGTCTTTTTAAATATATGTGGCGTTCATGGGTATTGGTTTATTCAATCTCTTGCAGGCTCTGTAGCTTGTATATTGGTTCATAGCCTTGGTTGTTGACTATATGTGTGAAGAAACCATAGGATTCAGTTTATTCGCTATTATTTAAAAAATGCTGCACTCTTGGCACTGGGAAATGATCTCTGTTTTGCACTGTACACACAGCTTTATGTACACTGAAAGCAGGATATAATTCACACTAAAAAGCTACAATATCCTACTCACATTCTGCTGGTGATAGTTTATCAGCCACTGTGTGATGTTCACAAGAACATGCTACATGTTCTGCAAAATCAGATGTCACTTGGCTTTAAATACAGCGAGAAAGCAATGTTGCATTTCTCACTAAAATATGAAAGCAATATATTTGGAATGAGCCCCGCTGGTGGCAATTACCTCCACAGTGCACACACTCCTGTGACTTAGCAGAGAAACACAACACTTAATTTGAATATATTGATCATTTTTCTGAACATGTGACACAGTGTGTCCTGAACACTTTGGGCAATTTTGAACGCAATACCATATTGTTTTCATATCTCCTCATAGCAACCTAATATATCAATGAAATGTAAATTTCTTGAAACATAGGGATTTGTGTGTGATAACATATGACTTTGTTATTTATATTTATATTTCATAAATTTAAAAAAAATAAATTTACAGATTTCACATCACAGACTCATTTTGTAGAGAAGAATCCCACGATAGCAAAACACCTTTTTCTTTTGATTCTAAGAGTCATATGGTTGTGGAGTCATAGCCAAAACCACTTTTAAAAAAATGTTTTATGCTAATTCAAATGAGTTTCATTTCCTTAATTTATTAAACCTTGCGCTAGCTTCATGAGTCATGTAAACTGATCTGAGATGCTCATTTGTTTAAGCTTCCATTAACTGGGCATGTGATGGCCTTTATTACCTTGCTGAGGTAAATTCAGTCAATTTGGCTGCATTTGCAATGCTTGGTCTGGAAAACAGGGCTTGTCATCATGTTTCCTATCAGTTCTGGGGACTGTGTTTTAGGCCTTCTAGGAATGTAAAGTTGTATTTTTTGAGAATATTTTCCTTGCAATGGGCCCATTTGAATGAAGTCATCTCAGTACTCAGAAGCTCGGAACAGGTGGGCCTTTTTTTAAAAGGAATGTTATGTGCTTCTCTGATGGTCTGTTTTGATAGGTCTGTTATCTCCTAATGGCCAGGCTAACCCTGTGGCGTTTGAACCCTACACCCATTAAACAATGCATGTAATTCTAAACAGAAATAAGCTTTCTGTAAGGTTCCCAGGAAGTATTAGCAAAACTAGCATTGTCAAAGCCATATCAGAACATCATATGATTTCCTATATTGGGCAGGCTTGTACACTTCTGTTGCATTGACTGTACACACGCTAGTCATTATAATTCCAAAAAGAGATATGAGCACTAGGAACTAGTGGTTGCCGCACCTTACTCGTTGTGTTCTATCTAGTTGCACTCACAGCTGGTTGGTAGAAACCATATGGCCCATGCTCTTGGTGCCAAAAGTGTAGGTCTATGCAATTTGGTTGGTTTTTCTAATCATATGGCGCTGGTGCATTTGCTTCATTCACTTTTGAGCGTAGTATGTATAGTCCACACGTTTTTGCTTTGCATATCATTTGTGATTTATTGACAATGTGTTGTTCACCAAAAAGTGCCGACACGTGTTTCGACCATTAGCGGGTCTTCATCAAGGCTACAATTGTTGGCAGGTTCACAGGGTATCATATGTTTAGCACACACCATTGTTGGAACATATGCAGTGTGAACAGTGATTCAGTGCATTACGTAAAAAGAAATACATTGATATCCATATTGTTAAATGACATGAGGGTAATTTTAGATCCAAGCAAGGGGGGGGCCCAGTTTGAGTATTGGACATGGAGATCCACATGGTGTAACAAAACCATTGTCATTGTAAATATGGTAGTTTTGAAATGTAAAAAACATACATCGACTTTGTATAAATGACAAAAGACATTGGATCCATACATTGACAATTATGTTCATGAAAGGAGAGAGTAAAACACAAGGGAAGGAAAAGGTAGAGGAGAGAAGGTTAGCTGGGTTATGAGCAGAGTGCTGTAGGTAAGTTAGCGGGTGGGCGTTTAGTATTCGGTGGGCAGGAGGCGTGTGGCTTCCAACTGTAGTTCACTTCCTGGTAGAAGATATGAAGAAGGCATGTGGCCTCGGGCTCAAGTTTTATTTTCTGGCTGGATGCATCCGTGAGGAAGAATGAATGACAGAGTTTGGAAGGATGTGGTGTATAGGTGGTGCCTTGGGAATGGAGGTATTATGGGTAGAATGGTTCAACAACACACCTGCTTGCCAGGGAACCGTGTCATGGGCTATAATATCAGCCCAGGGAGGGCCATGGGGCAGTGAACGTATACACAGGTTTGTTTTGGCCAAGTTTGCAAGGTGATGCGCCAATGGGAGGACATTGATCGTGGTAGGTCCGAGTGCCTAGTAACACTATATCCCAACGTGATGGTCCAAGTTATATGAACAAGCAAAATCATGCAAGTGTTTTTGGAGAGAACGTCATGGTAGCAGTATTGATAGTGACATGAAATAATAGGCGCTAGTATTCAGAGCAAGTTACAATAGCTGGTGCCCACAAGAGTAAATAACTGGTGCCTGTGATCAACCTGCTGGCGTTGTGGAGCTGAGGGTTGTGATTGGCATGGGTGCTCATGCACCATGGTCGTATGGAGAAAGTTGTGCAAGATCAGTGATCCTGTGTTGGTGGCACGGGCGAGTGAGAGCATCTCATAATATAGAAGGCACAGATGTCCAGGCCCCCCCGCCAGTACTGCTGTGCATACTGGTTATGGAGGGGTCAATGGATGTTGTATTTGCCCGCTAACAGTAGTCCAAAATGCTGTGCCACAGTAAGTAAACATTTCCTTTCATGCTGCACAAATCCCCCCATGTAAGAATATGTATGTTGCAACTGGCCTTAACACCAGTAAAGAAAAATGCCATGCCACAGTAAGGAAACACTCCATCCCTTTCCCCAGGTAAGACCCCTCATCATGTTGGCATTGCCGTTAATGTGAGTACACAATTCCATGCCACAGTAGTATCCAGTCAGCCTCGTTGTACTACAACCTTTCATTTTTCATCTGTAGCGGTTTATTGAGAGGCCACCCTCAACACAGGGAGTTCCTTCCCTCCACACTCAAGGTGTCATGCAACCAACTGTTTAACAGATTCTTTCATTTAGCCCTATCTCCAATTCATCTAATACCCCTTCGATCCCTCCCCCTGAGCTACCAATTAACCAAGAACCAGGCCAATGTACAGGAAATATGTTTTGGTTTATTTGGATTAAATGTTACAAGACTTGCACTGAAATGTCAAACACCACTTTATTCGTGGCACAACACGTTAAAGTTCTGTCAACATAAATACATCACAAACGTGAGTTGAAAATAACACAAATTACAATTCTTTACTTTCGACAAATTACACTTCAAGAAATAATTTGTTCTGGCCAGTGAACACATTGATAGATGGGATGCTGTGCAATTTCAATTTTTCCTGCACGCTTAAAAGGCGAGCAGTTTATTTTTACAAATTAGTTATTAGTTATTCAGACTCCCCCCTCCCCACTATGGTCTGGATTGGGGAAGTCTGTCAGAAAATTTGGAATGATCTGGGAATTTCCGGATTTTTGATCTCCCTCCACTGAAAGGCCTGTGTTAGGAGAAAGTTGGACAAAAAGATTGGGCTGATATATGAACAAAGACATCCCTCTTCCTTAAAGAGGTCGGTGTCAACAGTACAAAAAAGATTATCCAATTAAATTATAGGCTATAGTTTTTCAATGCACACTGGTAAGTGAACTTTGTTAATTTTTAATTTTAACAAAAATCACCCTCTAGTGTTCCAACGAATGGGGAATTAATCAAATTAATCTTTTTTTTTATTAAGTAGGCTAAGGATCTACACAGTTTTGACAGGATTTAAGGAAAACAGTCTCCCCACCTTTCGGTTTCCCAGGGCTCGGTTCTACTTACATAGAAAGCCTCTATTTAAAGTTCAGGAAAGCCAGCTGTGTTTCAGGACACTCTGGAAAAATAGGGCAGGATTCTGGTCACTTCACTCTCAAGTTTGGCCTCGCCTCTCCAGCATAGAGCCCAGTTAGCTTTTAGGCCTTCCTAGAAATTGACAGCTCCACCCAGATGCACTTTCAACAACCTCATCTGGTGTTTCCTTGCAGCTGTCGGGGGGTAAGTTTCAGCAGCCCTCCTGATGGTAAATTTACAAAGCTCTCTCCCTTCATCCTAGTGCAGTCCCCCTTATGAAATAGTGATGGCACCCTCAAGTTTACAATCTTGGGGAAGTACCCTGCAAGAGTTCTCACAACTAGGATTGGACAGTTACCCTTCTCTCTATTCCCAAACGAGCCTCTCTCTCAGGATTGGTTTATCGGTATGGAGCAACATATGGCAATTCCCATTTGCAATCTGCATTTGTTCTTATGTCAAATTTTGGCAAATATCTAGTTATGTGGCAAAACTTCATAATTTTACTCGCAACTGCCATAATATATATATATATTTTCTATTCAGCTAATCATAGGGAATTAAATAAGACAACAGCCAGGTCTGCACCATTTTGTACGGCCGTGCTGTACTTTTCTGCCATTTTCACCAAATGTATAATTGTTAGAAAGATGCACTATAATCCCCATTTCCTACTTTTACTTTCCACCCATTCACCAACTCAAACATTTTTGAACATTTTCAGATCAGCCAGAAACCCATTTTATATAGCCATTACAGTTCCCTGAGATCCCCAAAACTCGCCTTGAAATTACCTAAAATATGCCACATAAAGAAAATCTGACATGGTTGCTGGGAAACAAGGCATAAATGATAATAGTCCTTTTAAATTAATAGTAAATCTTCATGTGGAACAAACGGCAATTCTCCTGCCTTCAGGCCATTTGTTCTCACTGGGCTCGCCTGTAACCAGATTTTTTTTTAATCAGTCTCTTTGTGTTGGAAGCTTGGTCTTTGAAGTTAGAGATTCAGCCTTAATTGTAGCCCCCGTCGTCACACCTTCTGTCTACATTC
Organism: Ambystoma mexicanum; assembly: GCF_040938575.1. Taxonomy (NCBI): domain Eukaryota; kingdom Metazoa; phylum Chordata; class Amphibia; order Caudata; family Ambystomatidae; genus Ambystoma; species Ambystoma mexicanum. Next base: position 905,762,682 of record NC_090937.1, on the reverse strand, counting down.
TGGTAATGATCCAGCCAAGGCCAGTTGTCTCTGCACAGAGCCCAGCCTTCAGGAACAACATCTTTCAGGAAGGACACTTTTTATGGCAGTTGTAAACACTAGGATGCTAGTCTTCCAGTGGGAAAGTTCTTTGTGACATGTGTCCCACAACCAGCAAAAGGGTTTGCCTCTGACCCACAGAAAAGTTTCCATGGAAAACAAAGTGGGCTTTTCTTTTCAAATGTCTGCTGATATGTTGCATACAACACATAATATACATTACTTTTTGTCAACACGCATCATGTGTTTTTTCCTGACATGTTTTTGTTAGCAGTCATAAATTTTTCACATTTAGACGGCAAACACACATCCAAAGCCATTTTTGTGTTAGTGTTTAAAAATCCTGTTTTTCATGTGAAAGGGACCTTTGATGATCTTCTTGTTTTTTTAATCAAAATGCTGCTTTCCCTTTGGTAATCACTGGTACGCCTTTTCCACGTGGCCCTTCAGTTTTAACTTGAAATGTACATATGCAAAGCAGTTTTTGTCAGTGTTTGAAAATCCTGCTTTTCGTGTGAAGGTGACCTTCAATTTGAGGCCTTTGAACCCCACACATAACACTCAGGTTGGCTTTGCTTTGCCCAAAAACACCAGTAAAACATGGCATGCCCCAATCAAATAATGTGTGTGCTCTGATGTCCCTCCCTGGGCAACAACTTTGCATTCACAGAGAACAAACATGCATACTCACATACACACATACACACAGGCAGAGACAAACACACACACACATACACACACACACACACACACACACAAACACACACACACACACAGACACATGAATACACACACACACAAATACACATACACACACAACTCCCTCATGCATACATACAGTTTCTCTGTTATTCACACACACACAGAATATTGACACTGCATTCTAATTCACACACGCTCTTGTACCCACGCACACCATTCACACTGCATTCATTCATACGTGTGCACTTACAGACATCACAATGCATACATACATACATACATACATTTACTTACACAGCACCTTGCATGCAGGCACACACACATTCATACATACATACATTCCTCACACACATATACACACTATCAAAATACTTTTTTCTGTACCTGTTTCCCTCCAGACTCACCACAATGCCACTTCATCAGCTGCTCTGTAGGCCTCCCGCACCCGCACAGACATGTACCAGGAAGCAGGGAGAGCTTACTGGTTCCAGACATGCCCGCAGTAAGGGCCCCTCTCTGGCTCGTCTGGAGAGAGACCTCTGCTGCGAAGGCTGCACAGTGGCATCTGTAAATGCCCACTCAACACTGCTGAGTGGCCATTTACAGATTTTGGAGGGACATTGGCCGCTCAGGCAGTACCGTGTCTACACTCTGGATGGAAGTTGAAGCGAAGAGTGAGTGGAAGAGAAAAGGTAAAGTGGAGTATTTTGGAAGGTTAAGGGGAGATGTGTAATCATGGAAGCGGAGAGAGGATAACAGGTTAATGGTTGAGCAGATATAAGGGGAAATCAGGTTTTCCACTTGAATAAATGTAGCGATTCTGGGAAAATCACTGTATGCACCTCCCTGTTCTTTGCATTTATTTTAGGCCAATTTAATAAACTCGCCATCAGGTTAATCCCAAATTGTAAGTGCTTTAAGAGTGACCTTTTGCATTCTGTGCTGAAAATGGCTTCTTGCCTGTAAAGTCAGGACTCGTGGAGGCGTTACACATATCACCAGGACACTTAGTTACTATGCTAAACTCTTACTATACTAGTCCATTCAGGCGAGGACACAATCTATTGACTGGCTAACAGTTCACCTGCTTTGGTGGAGCTTTGGTGTGCCTGCAGCATAGCTAGGACAGTGACTGTACTGCTCCGCGCCATGCCACCAACACATCTTGAGCGCTCTTTCAGATTACTAATTGAAAACGAGGTTGAAGGAGAAGACCATGCACTGACTAATGTCCTTTGAGCTAGAAACTGCTACACTACCAGGCATCAACATACATATGCTGACCTCCCACTTGCTATAATAAAAGCTAGGAAATAGCTAGCCAAGCACTAGTTCAAGTAGGAAAGAGAGTGTTTGGTGAGATGCTGTTAAGGAATCTGTATTTCTGTCAAAAAGCCTCAAATTCTAATGGTGCCAAAGTTTATTCAAAATATCCTTCTTGGACCATTTGTTTAGGAATTACAACTGTGATCTTGATAAAGTGGAAACAGTTCTCTATATTACCTTATACAGTGAAACCTGTATGTATCCAACATTAGTTTCTGACTTGATAGTCTGACATTAACAGCCATATATGGCACTATTGATGGAGAGGCCTGATGAGGATACTAACCTGCTTCCAACCAGAGTCAGACCCTTAAACACAAACACAACTACATGGTTACCATTTATTTTTACTAACACCAATTTGGGCAGCTGACTTGGGGCAAGGGAGCTGAGGTTGCAGGTGCAGCTGTTCCCATCCACTGCTAGGAAGATTTCGTACCTGTTTGTTTTTTCTCCTCCGTATTTCAAGTTCAAAGAAAGAAACAGACATCTCTTTGTTACCAGCCAAACATTTTAAAATGGTGATTAGAATTACATGACGCAGCATTGTAAGATTGCGTGGGAGTGACTATTATTGATTGAATGTCCCCTATTAGATGTGAAAGTTAGATAATTAGAGGTGAGATATGTGCACAAAGCATCCAGTTGTGTGAAGCGATGACTACAAGCAGGTGACCTTATCATGCATTTCTGACCCCGTGAGTCTTTTTAAATTCTCTTACAGATTCGCCTGAACGCCTGGGGACCAATTCCGTTGGTGACGGTGCACGGTACAAATACCTTTAACATTTAACATTTAACATTTAACATTTAATATAGGGAAAATAAAGCAACACTCATACGTTTTTGCTCAACATGTTACAAAAAAGTTATATTTTGTAAGGTTGGTTTTTGTGTGGTTTGCACATTTTTCAAGTCATCTCCATAAAGCAGAATATTATTTTGGCCCAGGGAAGCAAAACATTAGGAAATAGCTCTACAAGATAGACCTCGATAGATATGAGATTACAAGCTTAAATTGCAGAGTGAGACTCAATCCCAGCTTTACCACTTAACCCAAGTGTGTGACCTTGGACAAATCACTTAGGGGCCCGATTTATGTAAAAGTGCACATAGATCCCCCATAGCTTGCATGCTGAGAACAACTCTCTGCAAGCCTGCAAACATAAATTTTTCTGCGCGCTCTGCGTATTCATGGAATTGTTCCTGCAGAGTAACCCTATACGCAAGTCACGGCCGCATGCCCCAGAACCGTCCCATGAAAAGCAAATTCAGCCACATACTCCTACCTTTGCGGGTTCCCCGGGGTGCAAACTCATGTACCCTGGTAACACTGTGTCGGGTCCCCCGCAACCAAGCCAGCATCTCGGCATCACTGCGCGGCATCCCCCATAACTGTTACCGGCATCACAACAGCATGCATACCATTTTCCGTAGCTCAGGTAAAACTCTGGTAAATCTGCGTGCAAACACCCGTAAAACGTTCCTGCACCCCACTGCACTGCGTACGCCAACACCTGAGTTAGATCGGTAGCCTGCATGCACCCCTAAATCCAACATGCGACCCGACCTCTGCGCAGTGATTCCTATACGCAAGTGTCTGTACACCTGCCTTCGGTGGCGGATAGATCGAGAGCTTTGCATGGGCATTTTCCCGATGAGAGGTTGCAGAGTTTGATCCATGACTATGTTGGGTTGTGTGCATTTGTGGGCGTGCAATGGACTGCCTGCGGGCCATCCCTCGTAACGCCCACATTTTCCCTTGTTCTTTCTCATTTCGTGCATTCCGCCCGCTACTCTGGTCTCTGTGCAGGCCACACCCATGCTCTGCGTGGTGTCTCGTGCAAGGCACTCGCCGCTCGCAGAGACGTGTTGAGCCTTCGCAAAGTCCCTGCAAAGTATGAAAAAGTACTGCACAGTTGATTCCATGAGTCAACAGAGGGTTTTTTCGCGTGCGGTTTGGCCCACAAAGTCCCCATTTACTGCACAGAAAATTCCATTAATCGTGCCCTTAATCTCACTGTCTCTTGACGCAGTATGCATTGCATTGTATACTATTAACAAAAAGCCTCACCCCGGCTTTACTAGTACATATTTCAGCATTGAGAAAGACAAAAGTTATGGCTTGTGGCCAGTTAGAATATGTTCGCTGTTGCAAAGTGTTTACCATGCAAACACATATTTGTTATTTCCAAATGTGCGGGGTTGCCCTGAAGATCTTGGTCACAGATGCTGTTGCCAAATATTAAGAGGAGTTTCAATAAATTAAAACAGATATCACATATTTACTGCCTTCGCTGGATGAAAACAGCCTATTTGAACTAGCTTTACTTTCAAATGAGAGCAAACTGCTTGGAAATAGCGATAACAACCCAGCAACAATAAACACTTTGGTGGCAACAAAATGCAGGAGAGTGTGGTTTAGACATACATGAGAATCTGCGTGTCCAGAATGGGGAGGCTACGCAAATAATTGTGGCGTCAATTCAGCCGAGACAGTCATGTGACACTTAACATTACGCTAAATAGAATGCATTTCATGTGCCCTTCATCACAAAATTGTTGCTCTTACAAGACTGCATTTCCTTACTAAAAAGGAACCCCATTGCAAAATGAACACATTTTCAAGAGAAACAGTGACCTAGGGAGACAGCGCCAGGAAGGACAATAAAATGTCCTTAGCATGCTGTGGTGCTAACGTGGTGTTTTTTTACCAATAAGGGTGGGGGAAGGGTGCGCGGAGGGGGGTGGGTGGTCAAGCAGCCGTGTCTATGCTGAAAATGTAGGCCCATTGGTAGAGATGCGTTGGTTTGAATGTGTATATGCACTTGTATTGCCCTATTCTCTCAGTGGGGATGCTTTGTAGCTGGCGCTGCTAACGTTAGAAATGCTGTGGTAGAACTGTGGACGTGTACACGACTCTGGGGCATTTTCAGAATTAGTCAGTGTCAAGGAGGGAATGAACGGGGCATTGCAAACAACCGGAAGGCTGGTAACCAGGCCGTGGAATACGCAGCATTTGATGTGTGAATCTGCGCATAATTTGTGCGGCTGCGCAAATAACTCACTTCGTAAACTCTCCGTTTGCTTTCTTTATTGCTTATTCTCGTACCCACTCGCCCACCAAATTCCGGAAGACAAACACATATCAGAACGCTTACATCTAGTGTATTTTTTTTTAAAGTCCTGTTCACTTTTGGGTTAAAAATGTGGATAGTTACAGAATCAATTATCTTTTATCCTCCCGTGTTCGACATTTACTGAATTATTTTCTTATCCAATACTGCCATCTGCTGACCATCAATTGGATTCATTTTTTAAAAAAAAAGATTTGAATTGATAAAGTACTAATAAACTACATGCGAACAAAAGCTTGACAGTTTGGTTTCATTTTCCCCTTATTTAAAGTTATATTGGCATTCCAAACAAATAGCTGCAACACAAGAAGTGAGAAATGAGGAATACATCTGTGCCCTTCTTACACCACTTACATCACCAGAATACTGGCTCATGTCACGGTAGCAATAACATCCGACCAGGTGGGACGGATCGGTTGGTAACCCCCTGGGCCCACGGTATAGGTCAGAGTGCAACAATGGGCTTAAAATTGGCCCTGGTACCATTACCAGCCCGCCTTATCGGGTCTTATTGCTGTTAGCACCAAGGGTTTTAAATCTGGAAACCCAGGGTGCTACTAGCAATATATTTTGTTTGAATGAACGAGACGCTGTGGGGCTCCCTGCAGAGCCTCTCTTTTGTGCTCTAGCACCGCGAAGCATCTTCTTTGTGCTAGATGGGATTACCAATAATTATCACAGACCAAATAATCAGACAGGCCAAAGGAAGATGGTGAAATACTGCTTTAATCTCAATGAAAGAAAGCAGGGAGAAATACAGCTATCAAAATAGAGGCTTGATATTCAGACCAAAGTTTGCTTGCACAGAATGTATATACTTTGACGTACATCATTTTTTACGTCATTCATATGTGGCATTTCACAAAAACCTAACGCAGGGAGGGATTGGATTAGGGGAACATATCTACTTTTTGAATAATGTAAGTGTTATTAGTACCCGGCAGCCCAGCCTAACAGGTAAGGGTACTAATAGCAATAAGTCCCTCGACAGCGGGCCATTACCGGCTATGGTAATATCCCCAGGGCCTTTGTTAAGGCCCTCGCTATGCTCAGGCCTGTAACTATGGGCCCCGGAGGCATAACCTTAGGCGGTAATGGCCCACCGTCTCAGGGCTTATTGCCTCAATATCTCATTGGCTGTCCCTTGTCTGTGGGACACACCCTGAGGTACTGCTACGCATGTCACATACTGATTGTAGCAGAGAATATGGCAGCGGGCTAATAACTGCAACATTGTACATGAAAGTGCATGGCAGGCCTTTTGATTGTTTGGCAACCCTATCCAACCTTGGACTTTATGTTTGTTTTAGCAGCACGTGAACCAAGAGAAACCTAGGTGTTGAAGCTGCATAAATTTGTTCTTTGTTGTCCCAATTAGTCCATCGTATGTCATCGACCTGATCCTTAGCCAAGGTCTGTCGTTTGGAGTTGACCTCGTAGTCTGCTCACGGTTCTGGGACATTCGAGGGAGTGTGAGCACAGCGCTATCTAAACTCAAAGCTCTAATGAATAGCCTTTGTTTTGAGTTCTTCATCACGTGTCAGGAGACCACATTTTTTGTCCATTTCTGTCTCTCAATTTCTGCTATGTGATTTAATTAACCAGGGTACCATTACCCTCTCTGGCCTTTAGAGATCTGCTCACTCCAGCACACCTAGACTTTTGCCTTCGTGGTTGTTCAATACTTTATTTATTTATTTAGTATGAATATAGCGCTCCAAGCCCAGGGGCATTTAGGTGCTTTTTACTGAAGAGATTGGTTACAGTGTAAACTTGTAGCAGGCAGTTACAGTCAGTCATAGACAGGTACAGCAAAAATGTAGCAGATTACATGTTACAGCAATACATTACATTATTTACAGGTCTACTGTAGCAGTAGTTTGTTGCACATATGACTGTTACTTCCAGCATAGTGCAGCAGGTAAGTTACGACATAAAGGTATACAGACAGTAATTCAGAGGTGTCATTGTAAACTGCCTGTGAGAACCCTAAACTTAGGTTAGTTGCGATCTTGGGTAAAAAGCCAGGCTTTGAGGCCTTTACGGAAGGACAATAAGTATGGGTCTGTCCGCAAGGCTAGGGGCATGGAGTTCCAAGATTTGGCCGCAATGACTGGGAAGCTAGTGCCTCCCGCTTTCTGTCATCTAAATCTGGGTAAAGACACTAAGCTAGCATAGGTGGATCGGGTAGGTCTGTTGGAATGGGTTTTTGATACCTGCATGATTAGGTATGCTGGGGCGCTGTTAGAAATACATTTGTGTGTCAGTGAGAGGATTTTTAATTTAATCCGATCTCGTACCAGGAGCCAATGGATGGTACAACTAGTTGACAAGATATGTTCATGTTTGGGTATGTTGAGTGCTGCTTTGATAGCATTGTTTGGCACAACTTGTAATTTACTGATGTTATGAGATTGGAGTCTGAAAAAAGGGAGTTTCAGTAATCGATCCTGGATAGGATAAGTGCACTTGCCAGCATGATGCACTTGTCAGAGGATAAGAAGGGTCTGCTAGCTCTGATTAATTTGGAAGTGTAGGCTGCTGAGGAGACTATGGCATTAACTTGCCTTGTCAGGGTAAGTGCAGAGTCAATGTAGACACTTAAAGTTTTTATCTCCTTGGCTACATTAATGATGTTGTTGTCAATGTTGAAAGATTTGTAGAGTTGGGGAAGTTTGTTCAGTTTAGGTTGTCTACCAATGATGAGTAATTCAGTTTTCTCATCATTGAGACATAGTTCATTCTGCGCCATCCATGCATCGATGTTGAGGTACATTTTGCTTAATGTATTACAGTCAGTGTCATATGAGCCAGTGAAGGGTAAGAGTATATTAGGTGCCGTCCGCGTAATATGTATACATGCCACCCAATTTAACTAGATGGTCAAAAAGAGGCTTAGTGAACACATTGTATAATGTGGGCAAAAGACAAGAGCCTTTGGGCACCCCGCAGGAGACTGGGGCTCGGTCGGTTGCTGATGGGAAGAGAAGACTCTCATTGTGCAGATGGAGAGGAAATATTCAATCCACTCTATGGCTTTGGGTGAAAATTGAGCAGCTAGTGCCAGGTGTTGGCAAAGGATTTTGTGGTTAACCAGGTCGAACACTGCACATAGGTCAAGTAGAAGGAGAATCGCTTGGTTGCCTTTGTCCTTGATTTGGTTGATTTGGATTTTGAGGTCCAAAAGTGCTGTTTCTGTTCCGTGGCCCGGGCAGAAGCCTGGCTGTCTAAGGCCTAGGAGGTTATTAGATTCCAAGAATTTTTGTACCTGTAGGTAGGCTACTCTGTCTAATGTTTTCAGGAGAAAAATAACTGTGTCGATGGGTCGATAATTAGTGGGGATGTTAGAGTCCAGGGCCAGTTTTTTTAAGTAGTGGGAGTACCCAAGCTTCTTTTAGATTGTCAGGTACTTTGCTGGAGGCAAAGGAGCTACTTATTAGCGTGGTAATGAAGGGCGCTAGCTCATTGACGCAGTCCTTAATCAAGGTGGCTGGACAGATGTCACCCTGGCATCTTGAGGGTTTCAGACCTTTGATAATTTTGATAGTATCTGTGGTGGACACGGTTGTAAATTCGAATTTGTGTGCGAGACGCTGAGAAGCTGTGAGTGAGTTAACTGGAGAGGTGTTGTGGGTAAGTTTGGCTTTCTTAGCTTCAATTTTGTTTTGGAGAAGGGCGATTTTATCTGTAAGGGCATTTTGGACGTTTGAGCACCACAGCTGATCCTTGATACAGCGATCAGGAGTTGATGCAGGCGATTCCAGCTCCCAAAGTATGGCAAAGAGTTCCCTACAGCTAGATTGAGCTTTCTCAATTCTTTGATTGTATGAGTTCCCTTTGGCATTGACGGTTGCTTCTTTGTATTCACTAGCTAGGGCATGGAAGTGTGCCTTATTAGCACTTGAGGTTGTTTTTTTCCAATTGCTCTCGGCTGATCTTTTTGCCGATCGCAAGGTTTTGAGGTTCGCAGAGAACCAAGGGTTAGCATGTGCTATAGGTTTTGCTTTACGGTTGCTTAGTGGAGCAACTTTGTTGATGGCCGCTTGGACGGTTTGGTTACAGAGGGTCACCATAATGGTGGGATCAGAATTGGTGTGTGGAAGGCTGGTTATTGGTGGTAGGAGGGGTAGCAAATTATCTCGGTTGATGTTCCACTGGCTTCTTGATGGTGTTGCCAGGGTGAGTAGGCTGGGTTTGACGGGTTTAGTGATTATTGCAGTAGAAAATAGGATGACATTGTGGTCAGACCATGGGTACGGGGTATTAGCTAGTATATTATTGACACAGTTGATATTAGCTAGCCAATACAGGGTCTGTCCTTTTTTGTGTGTTGGGAGGGAGATACAGTGAGTGAAGCCTTGATCTTCCATCGTGTTGGCGAGAACACAAGCTTGGGTGTCTGTAGGGTCATTCAGGCCTAGATTAAAGTCACCCAGAATGACTATTCTGGACAGGGGCTTTGTGATGGACGCTAGGAGGGAGGCAATATCATCTTTGAATGTGGATGATGGGCCTTGAGGTCTGTAGACAATGTGGAGGGTGCAGGTGGACGTAAGTGAGATTTTCAGTGTTATTACTTCACCAGATAGGAACGTGTGGTCTGTGGATATTCTGATATTAATGTTTTTTTGGAGGTGGTTCTGTGTTTCCTGTAGATGGTATACCCTTCTGGGATGGCCAGGGAGAGGGCTGGGCCCAATGCTGAGTGAAACCACGTTTCAGTGATTGCAAGGATGTCTAGGTCATTGGTCTTGATGAGGTCTGCAATGTCCAGACAGTGGGCAGGCAGGGACCTAGCATTGATAAGTGCTCCTTTCAAGTGTGTCATAGTGTCTATAAGGTCAGTGTCCTCAATGTTAGTTTTAGCGAGGTATAGTTTTGGTTTTTGGGATGTTCTGTGATGCAGGGGTTGCTCCAAGAGGCTTTCATCAATCCCCAGGGTGTTCCAGCATTTGGGTGCATGTTGATGATCATAGGAGGAGAGTAGTTGATTTCTGGGGGAAGGTGATTGGTTGCTGTGGGCGGAGGACAAGGTGGGCGTTGAGCCGAGTTTGGTATAGGAATGTGTGCGGGAGGCTAAGCGTATGTTTCTCAGGATGGTAGAGCATGAGATTGAGTGGGGTGGGGTGTGCTGTTTGTTCCTCAACTCATGGTGGAATGGTGTATTCTCATCAGGGGTGTGCTGATGAGTGAAAGGATGTAACTTCGGCAAGTCGCTCAATTTTAGAAAAATTTCCTATGGACCTTACCCGAGTTTTCGTCCATTAAACGCACGCGAAAACAGGCACCAGGGAGCTGCCATTTTGTGATAATCCTATCATTTCCCGCATCGCCCTGGCTGACCTGCTTTTGCGGCACTAAATCATATCCCCCGCCCGTGAGCCTGACATTATCAAAACATTCATATTCCCCGCCTCTCTCGGTGGCGTTACTGTGCTGCGTAGGCAAACGCGCACAGTCGTCTTCTACGCGACTTCACACAGAACCCGGAAACCAACACAGATCAGCTCACAACACAGCGCGCCACAATTCGGAATATGAAACTGTACTTTAAAATCAAACAGCAACACGGTAAATTTGGTAAAGTACATTTATTTGACATTAAAAGTTTATAGAATATTCTGCAATTGCCATATGAACTCCGAAAGTCATTTATTTTGTTTTATCTCTATCCGCAAATCCTTAAAATTTTATCATGAGTCACGCGCTGTTCATTTATGGTACACAGGGTGTTGGTTTTCATTCAAAGAGGCACTTTTGTCGCACTTTGAACCGCAAGGCTGTTCCATCAAGTAGGCACTAGGCCAGCGTAAAGGTTGATATGTTGCTTCTCGCCGCTAGTACCGCGTAAGGGCATATGGGCCCTTGGCGATCGTCCCATAAGATCATCAGAATGGTGCAGTTGTTTACATTAAGCTGCAGCTGGCGACTGAAGAAACCGTCTGCCGGTGTCTGAAAATGGTGGCAGGGGCAAAATGGAAGGATGTACCTATTTTGAAAACATAAAATTTATAATTAGTCTCGCCAGCCGATCTTTATTAATATTATTTATTTTATTTATTACGGCCGAGCTGAAACCATTTGCTTTCAAGGATAGTGCAATGGAGTATGTTCGGCTCTAAAATCAATGCGAAAACTAACACAATAAATCGAGGTTGGTACACAATGAGAAACGACTTTTTGTCTACATGCGTGTGGAATGTGGACCTGCATGCCCATGTGCCCGCTACAAGGACGATCCCACAAACCTTTTCAAAGCTCTTCATTCATTCATTTATTCATGCATCCATTCATTAATTTCTTCATTCCGGTATAAAAGCGTCTAAAGAGTTACTCACATTATATTTGCAATTTCCATTGTGTCTCTGCGTAATGCAGTCCGTAAATCCCACTGTGCTCTTGACAACGATTTTTCGTATACTGAACTAACATGAAACTCGGTCTAGTTTAAGAATTTTCTGCCTTATCGTCTCAAACGTTATTGCACACCCCAACCCCCCCTTCAAATGAAGTTCTTTCTGCATGGTCCCTGTCTCTCAAGGTAAAAAAACAATAGAACCTTATACTGCCAGTGCGAGTTGTGGGCCTCTTCAGGGCGCGAGCTGGAAATCAAAGCCGCTGACCTTCACTAGAAAATAGCATACATTCTTTCTTTGCAACATCCCGTAGTAAAGCCATCTGTGAGAACTTGAAGTTTCGAATCCATCTATGTAGTGCGCCTCAATGTGCAAATGCAAACTGGCTTCTCTCCCATCTGCAACGGCTCGCTTGGCGCGTTCTAAGGCCCCAATTTTGTCCTCGTTGTCTGCGAGCTTTGAAGCCCCAAAGAACCATAACTATCGAGACTTTTAACTTTTTGGGGAAGGTCAGGGAAAGTATAAAGTGCCTGAGGAGTTGAGTTGAAAGTGAGATTTATTGTTTGTTTGTTTTATTATTTGCAATACGCAAGCCTCCCCTCGGTTAACAGTGCCCAGCATTTATAAGAGATTGCGAAAATTAGTTACATCAACAAAAATATATACATACACATATAGACAAGGTCAGCAATATGAGGTGAATAGAGAGAGAATTCAAAGATGACACCCAGGTAGTTCGGCACCCAGGATGGTGAAGGTAGGGGTTAGGTTTAGCATACTTTGTATGCACACTGTACAATAAAATTTATTTACAAAAAGACAATCGTATTACAATTATTTAAACCGGGATTTGTACTTCACAACCAGCTCTCCTTTGGGTGGACATGGCACAGTGGCAATTTGGGTGGCAATGGATCAGTGCTCTGCACAGAAACGTTCAAAATTCCATATCTGTGCTTCTCTAATACAGCAACAATAAAGCTTTTGACAAAGTCGAACTCCATTTCCTCATAGACTGGTTTGATCACCCATTGCTTACTTCTTTTTGAAAAGGCCTTAGTGTAGCGAGGCATCCTTACATTACCCTTAGTCCTAGATTGTTCACGGCTGAGATTCTCGTTATGGGCCAAGACGGCAAGTAGAGTCCTATGTCTCATGCCCTGTATGCTGAAATGCAAGCGCTTTGGCCTGTACTTTAGGCACATATTGTGGAACACCTCCAAACCTCCAGTGTGACAGAATTCTGTCAGTCCCCTCAAATCTCTTGAAAGAGTTTTATCGAAAACAATCTTCTCAATGGCTTTGTGTGTCGGTGAAGATGGATTCAACCACTTCTTCTTCCGTGCCTCCACTGGGGATAAAGGGCCATGTTCACATTGGTGGAAATGTAGGTTTTCTGACCAGCGGTGTACGTTGGTACAGTGGTGCATCAGTGACTGCCATTTTTCAAGTATTATTTCCACTGACCCTTCACAAGTTTGGGAGCTCCACCAAAGATGGTTGCTGATAGACTGGGACCACTCTGAAATACTTTCCACACCTTTTTTTTCCCCTGCAGCCGAGATTTTCTTATTGATTGATTTAGCAAGATGCCATACGTCAAATTGATGTTTAATATGTGGGAACTGCTCTCTCATTGTCTTGGCAATTGAAACGTGTCTGTCCGTGGCTATGAGGTCGATGTGCATTCCACTCGATTGCAGATATTCCACTGATTTTATAAATCCTAGTTTCTCCATGGCCACTGAGGATGTACACTGTCCATCGCCGGCTAGCCTGAATCGTTTGCCTTCGAATGTACTTGCTAGAGACAATTGCTCAATTTTCCAAGCATCACTAATGGCTGGAAACAGATAATCATGTTGGTATTTGTAGTACTGCGTTTTTGAAATGAAATGGAGTCCCACAAACTGAAAGAAAGACTTTAACTTTCTAAAACTGGAGCCACTAAAAAGTGATGCAGCTGCAAACAGTAGATTGCCTGCTGGCAGTTTCCCCAGCATCGGTTGTGCAGACCATGAGAACGTATGATGTAATCTACAGGCGGCATGTATTGTGACGTTACTGCCTTGTTTTTGACGAGTCACATGAATCAATGGCTTCCCACATACTTTCCCTCTGACGGAATGCCCATATTTCAGCATACTTATAATATCCATCAAACAACTGTCAAATACTATGTATTTGTCCTCATTGATTAGACTGTCATCCTGCGTCAAAGTTGTTTCGGCCTGTGACGTTGAGGACATATCACCACATTTGAAAGAAATATCGCTGCTATCAAGTTCTGATGCGTCAGTGAATGCTGCTGCTGGTTCATTCTCTGTCATTTCAACATCTGCTACTTCAACATTGATGGGAGAACACAACAATGTTGACAGCTTTTTTGGTGGCAATTTTTTGGCGGGTGTAGATTGTGTAAATTGATCTGCGACTACTTCAGAGCTATCTTCAATACATCCAGTATCATGTTGTTGCGGTGGTGCGGTCGTACTGTAGCAATGGTCCAATACAACTTTCCTGGATTCTCCGGACACATTCATTTCATTTTCTGTACATTGGACATGAGCATCCCGAGTCTCAACACGCCGCGTCTGAATTAATAATTCCTCCATAGCCTCCATAGTGTAAATGGTCTGGCAAGCAATATCTCTCATTCGCTTCACTGTCTGTGTATGTATAGTTCGTAGACCCACGGGTAACTAGAGGACAGATTGGAAAAGGGATGTTCAGTTTAAACACAACATAAAGTATAGTACAATTGACTTTAAAAAAACATAAAATAGTCCCCAGCACAAAAAAATTTCAAAAGTTATGAACTGTTTGTAACTAACCTTATTTTTGTTTCTTTTCTTTGCAACTTTTTTGACTCGACCTTCAACATCTGCACGCTGTTGCTCCGATACGTATCTGCATGTCTCCCCTTCCTCTTGCGCTGCAACGACTATATTTTCTGTATCCGTATAGACAGCACGGAATGAGGCTCCATCGACTCCCTGAAACATGGTATTTTCATTACTGTGTATCAAAATATTGTTAGCATAAAACGCACGTGAGGACGAACACACATGTACATCTCAATAGCCAAACACGATTTAAACATTGTGTGGAACAATCAAATGACAAGTATTCGAGCTCTGATGACCTAGTTTGATGGAGCTGTCAGTATCCATACCTCTGGCTCTGCATGGACTGCCACAAATGTTTGTATTGAAGAAGAGGCATCAGCAACTCCCTCAAACACAGTACTTGCGTTAGTATGGTTTTCAATATCGTAAACATAACACACACTTGGGGTCGACGGCACAGGTACATATAAAGAGATAACCACAAATGTTGCATTGTCTAAAAGAATCAAGGAATATTTAAAAATTATCAGATTTAATTGACTTATTTCTCCGATTTCTTTACATCTGCATCATCTAAATGGGATCTTGTGATTTCAGTGGAAGCTCCATCATCTCCCTGAAACACAGTACTTGCGTTAATAGGGAAGAATTTATAGCAAATGGAATCACGTTATATGATCACGCTCGATGGAGCTGTCAGTATCCATACCTCGTGCTGCTGAAGAATATCTAGGGCTGTTGTCAATGTGGTGCGCACTTCCGAAAGCTGTTGCGCCGATTCGTATCCGCATGGTCCCGCTTACACCGGAATTACTTGAATGTCAGGCTCCGCATCAAGTGCGTGGGTTGACGATTTAACAACTGCCTGAAACATAGTATTTGCATTAGTAAGGATTACAATATTGAAAACACAACACACGCTTGGGGTCGACCGCACAGGTACATATCAGCGGCTAACCACAAATGAAACATGGTGTAGAACAATCAAACGACAAGTGTTCCAGTCCTGATGATCACGGTCAGTTGAGCTGTCAGTATCCACACCTCGGGCTGCTGAAGAACATCTAGGGCTGTTGTCAATGTGGTGGACGCTTCAGCATCTCCCTGAAAGACAGTACTTGCATTAGTATGCATAACACTAATTATAACTGAAAACAAACACCAGGGGATGACAACTAAGGTGTATATCAATTGGAAAGCACTAACCAAACAATTGGTAAAATAATCACACGATACATACAAACTATTACTTGACATGCATAAAACAAGTCTGTAGCGGAATAGCCAAGTATGATTACCTGATACGCGCTAGGAGTGGTTGATAACTGCGAGCACGTGACGGAAGTAGAATGTTCTTGCTTCAGATTCAAGGGATAGTCAAGAAGTTGTAAAGGTAAATTATTGTTTGATAATGAAATGCCAATATTTAAAAATGCCATGTAAGCAGACAGAATACTTGAGTAATGCGCAATATAGCACAGTTCCCTGTGCCCATATTTAGATTTCGTTTGTGGGTTATGAAATCTAAAAATAATATATTGATAAATGTCATTATTCAAAAAGCTATACACACATATCAATGTCGAAAGTATTACAAATTGGAAACACCACCTAAAATATCAATGAATCCATTTGGCTACCTACACACTACCGCAAGGCCTAAAGCTAAAAACGGACACTTGACTCACCAGTGGCAGATTGTGGACGAATAGAGTGGGAATAGCGTTTGCGAGCAATTTTCGCATCGATCGCCGTTTATTCTTCTTTGTTACCCAAGATGTGGTGTACATGTTCGAGGGAAAGTGCCGGCTGCAGATGCGGTATCGATCACCCCTCTTGTCTTCAAAGACTTGTTGGACTCTACTTTCCAGCTCATCCAGTGGATATCCGCAATGTCTGACCCATTCTAATATTCGATCAACAGTTTTCGGGAACACATGCATTGTAGTGCCTTCAGATTTAGCATGGGTCTTCGAAGGGCAACCATTAATCGAACAGGCAGGCATTGTTGAAAATTCTGAAAAGTAAATATCAAGATTATTATAAAACCTTGATGAATAAAAATGTCATAAAAAATTAAATGAACCATACCATGCTCAATGCAAGGTTTGTTTTGGTCACCGGAAATATACCAGTTCATCATGTGCGGCTTAGTATTTGCATAAGTTACAGAAATGTTTTAAATTATGTGACTAAACTCTGAACATGTGACTCGTCCCTTGGATGTTCTGTCCTGCACGAAAAGGAACCATGCTTACATTATAGACTGGACCCCCGAAGGATGCAATTCGATGACAATTGACACAGATGAAAATAAATAGATCTATTGATAGCATAACAATTGAAACTCAAGTTAAAAGCAATGAGACCAATGACCATAGCTCTATTGGGTACTGTAATAGCAAATAGATTGAAATGTAAAAATGACCGTAATATGACAAGGATACATGGCTTTACCTTGACCAACAAACAGTTGGATTCAGCAGGCCGAGCAGTATGTTGCAGGAGAACAGGTAGATGGCCACAGGTAGCACACTGACGAGTTTGCTCGAAGCCGTCACAGATAGCACGGCGACGAGCAGATTAGCATAGATCTCAGTGCTTCTCAGGTAGAAGGTTCAGGAGTTGACTTGCAAAGCACAAAGATGTTCTCATGAGACATATCAAGTGGTTTATAAAGTATTAGAAACAGGGGTGTGTTTATGAATGAATGACGTGTGTATGTCGTGGTATTATGTTTACTGCAGGGGGGCGGCCTGCCTCAGGGGAGGCCTGCCTGGAGACACGGGGTCTGAGGAGGCCATGTGAGCGATGGCCCCTGGGCGTGGGATACCTTTTGAAGTGTACATGCTGTTTGGCACCTTGGCTGTTTGCGCCCGTCACAGCCCCCCATGCCAGCGCTCATCCCCGGGTGCGAACCATCTTTGATAGAGGGGGTGGGATGGATGGGCTTGGGGCGTGCAGATAAGGCACAGGAAGACTGCTGAATGGAGACACACTTATGTGGATTGCAGGGGGGTGGCCTGCCTCAGGGGAGGCCTGCCTGGAGACACAGGGTCTGAGGAGGCCATGTGAGCGATGGCCCATGGGCGTGGGATACCTTTTGAAGTGTACATGCTGTTTGGCACCTTGGCCGTTTGCGCCCGTCCCTTGCCCTTATGTGATGTTAACTTTGCATGACATTCGCGTAGATGGGAACACTGAGCAGGACACGGGGCATCCATTTTTGTACCCCCTTTCCACTCCATTTTGGCGACCAGGCCTCACTGCGATAGTACAGCGCGCAGAGCACATGGCCCACAGCCTAGTTCGCACTCTGACTGGAAAACTCCAAGGGTATTTGCAACAGCTAATAAATGTAACACATCACTCTCTGAGATCACGGTCCTGCATGTGAACCGGCCTGAACCAAGCACATTGCTTGTTCATCTCCACAAACGTGTTCTTGCCCACGCACCCTCGCCAGTGGAAAGCTACTGCCATGTTGACCCTGTGTCCCTGCAAGGTATTCTCTTCATGTGCCAGACCACTGTCCACGCCATGATGGCCACCTAGCAGATCCCCAACTAACATTAGACCCCTACTGCAGTATATCGTTGCCTATCAATAACAAATGCCACACATCGGAGATTCTTGTGAGCACAGACTCACACTTCAAACACTGTATTATAGTGGTCAAGACCCTTGACCTAAGGCCTGTATAATCCAATGTTCATTGATAGTATTGATATATGTGTGACTTTTATAGAGACATAACTGACTGAAAGACTTTGAACAAGTGTTATTTAGTGCATGCATTATTGAGAATATATTATGTTAGCTTAGATAGTGACCACCCTGCTTCACAGCGACCTGACCTTCACCCATTCGGAGCACAGATGTCTGACGTCCATCCTTGAATGGAGACACACTTCATTCATTTAAAAAATCGAAACAACCGTTGTTAAAATATATGTGGTGTTTTATTTTGTATCTTATTTTGATGGCACACAAATACAAGACTTTACACATTGTACAGGTCAGGTTGCAGCACAGCGAGAGAAAATCCCTTGTACTGACCGCTGTCACTCGGGAACGTTTCTCTTATGGCACGAACGGCACAGGCGGGTATCACTCTTCGAACGCGGGTCCAAGCCTCCCGTGAAGCCACCATGTAAAGGAACGATAGGCCACCAGCCTGTACCACCTGTGAAAAGGAATGAAACAAACTGTTTTTAAATGACCAAGATAAGTTTAATAAACGTTTGTTGTCAATGACAATTCTTGTAACTAATGGCATTCTGCTCGGACAAATGCTATCTAGACACTGCACACTATTGAAAGACTTTCATGCGTTACAATGATATGTAGATGTAATTTTGGATATAGTAGAAGACCATGAAATGGGAGTGGCATGACAAGCGGAGTATACTTACTTGTTACTCGGATTACGAGGACGAACAGTTGCGCGAAGTTCGTGCTTAAGCACCATCATTATCCTCAACATGGACCGTGTGAGGCAGGCTGCCCTGAAGTCTGGCAGCTCGGTGATGCATTGCGGTCGTGGCTCGCCTTCTGAAATGTAGGCCACGCAACCCGAGTTTTCACAGCAGCAGCAGTTCTCCTCCTCGGTCGGCATTAGCTCGCACCGTGTGCATGTGCACAGGTGGAAACACCGTCCATGCGACTCGGTCCAGTGTCTTCATCCGTTGATTCATCCTGCCAACTGCTGTCCGAAGCCCCATCGTTTTCGCGTGTTTCCCTTTCCAGTAGTTCCTCCTCGGTATACTCGGGCTCGTACATGTAGGGCATTATTGTATCCATTGTGTGTTGCACAAACTAAAATAATTGATAGCAGTGGTACTGGTATATGTCCACACGGGCTACAAGCAACGAAGGTTGCTGACCAGAGCACAGAAACGAGTCACAGAATACTCAAAGTAACAGATAGAGAGGAATGGAATCGAAAATCTGCTGCTGTGTGTTGTGAAACGGTCTGTTTATACTTATTGAGGAAAGAGGCGTCCTGCCATTTCCATGGGGACACGTCATTAGCTGAAGCGCAGCGAATGTTCACACGAGACGTGCTTTGGCGTTGTGAAATGGGCGGTACGCGTCTGCTGATGACAGGCTCAGGGGCGAGGGATATGATTTAGTGCCGCAAAAGCAGGTCAGCCAGGGCGATGGGGGAAATGATAGGATTATCACAAAATGGCAGCTCCCTGGTGCTTGTTTTCGCGTGCGTTTAATGGACGAAAACTTGGGTAAGGTCCATAGGAAATTTTTCTAAAATCGAGCGACTTAGGCTTAAAAACACCTGGCTGACCCCTAGGGGCAATAAAAAATGTTGACCGAACCATTCCTTTAATTTCGAATCGCTGAATGCAGCAAGATGCCGGGTAAGGGTTATGGGAAGATCCATACTGTCGAAGGTGGATGGGTTGGTCACACACACCTGGTCTCTTCTGGTTTAGGGGGTGAGTCTAGGCTCAAGTACATCTGAAGATGGGCACATTTGGAATTATGGTAGGCAAGTAGGCTGAAATTAGGCTTATTTTGGGGGCTCACAGAGGGGCACGCAAGCAGTGCGTAGGTGTAGCTAGACTTAGCGGCAGAAAAGAGGTCTGAAATCCGCTTTTAGGTAAGCTTTGCCCATTGAGGTCAATATTAGTCCTAAGTGTGTTATGTCCTGAAAGATGCAAGTGGAGCAGAGAGCTTGCCAAATGAGGGCATACATGGTGGCACAGCTGGGTTAGGGGCCTATGCTAAGTGTAGGTCCTCTGTTGATAAGGCGATGACAGAAACAGGTGAGTTATTGGTCTTTGTGCCAGCAGTTAAAATAGGAATGCAGCATGATACAATGTCAACAAGCAGTTATGCAGTTAAATATGCTGGCATTAAGGTGTGTGTAATGAATCAGTTAAAAAGAAATGCAGTACAATGCTTATGCTGTTTTTATAGAGAGATGCACAGAGGTGGCTAAACATATGTAGTCAACTGGATCTGGGTAGATTGCAGAAAGGAAATCCGAATTTCAATTACAATTTGCCATCAGATAGACAGTAACGTGAAGATGCGCGTCAGCATTTAAACGTTAGGAGGGTTGCAGTCTGAAGCGTGGCGAAAGCTGGAGACTGCACGTCATAGGCATTTGGCTCAGCGGGAAGCACAGTTTGCCAAAGGTAGAAAGCAGTAATGAGTGTGTGACGTGAATACACCTTCAAGCTGTTGTGTACCAGGGCAGAGGATTACAGTGGTTAAGTGTGGCAATGATGACACTTACTACATAAACTGGTTGCAGAGCCGAGTATACCAGGGTTGTAGAGCTAGCACGTGGCGGCGTAGAGGAGGCGCACCTCCATACTCTGACAGGCTCAGATAGGGGCCTTGAGCATGGACCTTTGGTGGGGGCCGTCGTTCGCCTGCCGGCTCCCTGATTGCTTAGGTTATGAGGGGAGAGCAGCCACTTGGCATCAGAAAATGTCCCTGCCCTCCTAATCTTAGCAGAAACATATATCATGCACTTGGTTTATTCATTCGCCCCTCTCTTTGCCTTGAGGCCATCTCTCAAAATAGCCTCCTTGACTTCAGGCCAACATACTCCCTTATTCTGCACATTAAAACAGCTTCTTCATCAATTCTTCAATTTGCGATCCTAGGCTTATTTTTGAGCTAGATGGGTTTATTTATTTAACACAAGCCACCGTCCATTTTCTTCCAATGGCCGTCCTATACGTTTTTTTTTCTGTTTATATATATATCTCGAAATGGAAAGAGGAAAATGGCGAACCGCACTCCCGCGGGCCAGGCGTAAATAGCAGCCTCCAAAGATCCAGACAAAACATACAAAGACACCATATGAAAAATATAGGTGTCTTTAATGTTTAACAAATAAAAAAATGCATTGTAAAGAATAATGCACAACACACGAGCAGCAACATAGAGACGAACAAAAGCAGGATGCCGTGGTACACAGCCTGCAAAGAAACGCGTTTCAAGCTAACTAAGCGCTTGATCACGTGAGGGGAGGAAAGGTTAGTCAGTACGAATACACATGAAAACAACAGTCTTTTGACTATGTCTGTGACATCAATGGGTTATGGCTATATGAAGAAACAAAGGCGGCCATGTTGGAAGAGGGTCAAAATGCATGGAGGCAAGTAATGCAGATGGTAAAGGTACTGGAACAAACCCCTATGAAATGGAAGAAGGGGGAATGAGGAAGACAGGGCTGCAGGCTAAATGCACAGTGCATAATTAGTCTGTATACATGTTAAAATGTAGCATCAAATTATGAAAAACTCATCACTTTACAAAATAAAATATGCGATCCCAACATCAGACCAGATTAACAAGGGGATTTGAAGATGTAAATACATAATCAATAGATCAAGTGAATATGACATTGAAGATCGTAAATAATTCATCAATTACAATGTACATGCACATAAAACAGCCCAATATCCCATATTGACAATTCATTGGTATAAAAATAATAGTCATCCAGTATTAAAACCACCAAAGCATATGAAAATGTAACCAGGCCATAATATGCATAATAAAGCCGCAGAAGTAGTAATAAAAACTAATCATATATACCAATTAGTTATACTGTGTCCATTAATCGAACGTGAAAAAACCAGCTAAAATGTCCATCGTAATAGTAAATGAAAAGGCTAATAGAACATTATGTGTTCAAAAAAAGTGCAAGTGCAATTTCCTGACTAAAGTGCATATATAGCAGCAAGACAACAATGTGCCTGTCCAGCCTCATGATAATGAGACTGTACTAAAGTGCAAATGCATCAGCAGCAAAAAACATTCCCAAAGATCCAATTTCCTAACTAAAGTGCATAGTTAGCAACAAGACAACAGTGTGTCTATCCAGCCTCATAATAATGAGGCTGTATTAAAGTGCAAATGCATCAGCAGCAAAAAACATTCCCAATGATCTAATACCTCAGTCGGGGGATGTTGATGGACACAAAATGTTAAAAAGCCCAGAATTACATAATAAAGATAGATCAAAGAATAAAACTGGAGAAACCACTATTCAGAGCACAGTGGCCAAAAACCCCAAAGAGCAAGAGTCACAGTCATATAGAGGACTGCGTATAAACCTCAAAGTGATGTGAACATGACATGACATAAAGTGTACCACTCCCCGTACATTGCAAAATATACAGCTGAAACATAAGTCAAAGAAAATAAGGAAAGGGATGAAAAATAAAATAATCAGCCCAAAACTGAGGAAGCCATACAGGAAAACAAAATTAAAGTCCAAATGGACAAACAAATGAAGAAACAAAAAGCCAAAAAGAAAGCAATACCTAGGTGGGAACGGAATTTCACATATAAATATGAAAAGCAACAGATCATCAAGTGCCCAGGAAAGTATACAGCTCCTCATCTACATTGTGACCTTTGGGATACTTGGTATCAAAATCCAGAGTAAATCTGGTTTCAAGTTGTCTCAATTTCAGAACACAATCACCTCCCCTGGGTGAGGAGGTACATGCGCCACTGCAAAAAAAGTTAACATTTTTAAATTATTGTCATGTTCAGATTTAAAATGCTTGGCCATTGGGTATGCCGGGTCAGAGTTCTTAATGGCTCTTAGATGCTGCAAAATTCTGAGTTTCAGTTTACATGTCGTACTCCCGACATACCATCTTGAGCAGGGGCAGGAAAGCACATCCACGACAAAAGTAGTGTCACAATTGATAGAAAATTTGATCTTTTGCTGGGTTTTCATGTCTGGATGTACAAATGTTTTCTGTACGGTGGCATGGGCGCAAGCTTTACATTTCATGCACTTGGTAAATCCCATTGAAGAAGCAGGGAGCCAGGTAGTAGAAGGCTGATTCTTACCACCTGGAAATAGAAAACTGGACTCAAGTTTATCTCTCAGGCAGGGCACACGTTTGTATGTCATGGTCAGACGATTGGCCAAAATAGGCCTGAGATCATTATCTAAAGTAAGAGCATGCCAGTGTTTTTCATGATTTTCCGTATGTTATTGGAGGCGGTATCAAATGAGATAATGAGTCTAGGGTCATCGTTAGTAACACTTTTGGAATTGGTGTCATACAGTAATTTGCCTCTGGACATTCCACGTGCTCGGAGATAAGCCATTTCAATAGTTCTCTTATCGTACCCTTGTTTCAAAAAATCCCTGGCTGTCAATGCACAGTGATGGTCAAACCAGGCAATGTTCGTACAGTTATGGTGATATCGGATGAATTCACCATAGGGAATGGATTTTTTGCATGATACAGGATGACAACTGTTGGCATGGAGAGGTAGACCAGTATTCTTGGGTTTCTTATGAAGTGCAGTGTGAATACCTGAGTTATCCATCATCACGATGACATCCAAATAGACAATCTCAGACCGACTATGGCATTCGATAAAGGCAAGATTGGCATGATTACTATTTATGCTTTTGACAAACAACAACCAATAACTTTCCAAACCCTTACAAATAATAAAAAAATCATCGATATACCGCCACCAGGAAACGATCTGAGTTGGAAATGAGGATAGTAATCAGTCAGACAGAAAGGTAGCCTCCCACCACCCCATCGTGAGATTAGCATAAGATGGTGCAAAGGTACTTCCCATCGCAGTCCCCATCACTTGTCGAAAAAAGGACCCCTCAAAAAGAAAAACATTATTATGTAGGCAGAACGAAAGCATATCCAAAATCATAGAACTGTGTCCAAGATAATTTAAAGAGCGAGTGTCCAAATAATATTTGCATGCATTGATACCAACAGTATGAATAATAGACGTGTATAAAGAAACTACATCTAATATGCCAAAAGCAAACCTTCCTCCTAAGGTGTATTAGTAACATGTTGTAAAAAATCCTTTGTATCCCTCAGGTAGGATGGTAACACTGATACAAATGGAAAAAGTGTTTCATCAATAAATTGGGCCAGATGTTCCAATAGTGAGCCACACAAAGTCACAATACGACTACGTGGGGGATAGTCAAGGCATTTATGTGTTTTAGGGAGAAAGTAAATAGTGGGTATAGTATAGCATGCAGTAGTGAGGAATTTGATCAAATCATCCTCCAGTAGGTATTCACTAGCCCACTTGGTACATAGAGCAATCAGGTCTGTCCTGATTTCTTCAAAGGGGTCCTTCGACAACTTTGTGTAACACAAACGGTCATGTAATTGTCGATTTGCCTCTGTTACATATTTTGTTCGATCCTGGATGACGATATTGGAGCCTTTATCGGATGGTTTGATGACGATATTAGATAACTGCTGAAGTTTGCCAATGGCCAAGCATTGAGCAGTAGTTAAGTTCTGTTTGGTAGTACTTGTTTTTTGACAAAGTCTTCTCAAATCATTAACACAAAGGTCATGAAATGCCTCGATACATCCCCCTACTGGAAATTGTGGGTTGAATCTTGATTTATTCTTGAGTTTAGTGCGTATATCACAATTGGGATTGATTTCAAAGTCAGAGAAATCAACAATAGTAGGGTCATATTTATCATCATCGAGGCATGCCAGATCCATGAGTGATGGAATATCAGAGATAAGAAGATCAGTGCCACCAGTGCGTGGTGTTGAATGCTTGGCAGTGATGACAGTACTGGCAAAGAATTTCTTAAGCTTGATTTTACACAGAAATTTGTCAAAATCTATGCATGCTTGTACATAGTCATAATTCACAGTGGGATAGAAGTTAAAACCCAAGGACAGGAGCAAGGTCTGAGATTTAGTAAGGACATGGGACGAAAGATTGATAATTTGGCAGCTCTTCATATTTTCTGTTATTGATTTTTGACACCAGAGCGCATTGATCTGCCCTGTTGCTGCCCCTATAAGCCGGTTCCCACGTCGTCCTCGGCGGATGACTTTCCTGCCTGTGATTTCTGTCCTCTTCCTCTTCCTCTTGGTTTGCCGCGACCCCTGCCTCTTTTCTGATTTTTCCCATCCTGCCATAACAGTCGCATTTAGTCTTTTAGGTATAGGCTCGTTGGTCTCAAATGCAGAAATGTCTGACTCAGATGTCACAGTGTCTCTCTATTTCAAATATTAAGGATGGACTTGCTGTGGCTGTTGTTATGATTATGCCTGTTATGATTATGCTTGTCTTTATGAAATGTTTTTAGTTTCTGCAGGTTTATTTCTATTTTATTTCTATTTTAGAATTTTGAAAATTTTAAATTTTAATGTCGGTATATTCTTTAATGCTGCACTGTATTTCGCACTGAACCTTTCAAATCTAAATTTAAATGTGTCCCTTATTCTTTGGAAATTTTAACTGGAAATTGGATCTATGTTTTAATGCTTGTTTGTATAATTGAAATTTAAATGTAACAAATGTCTTTTTACTTCTTAAAGTCTTTTTTTGTAAAGGTTTCTTGTAAACCATATACAATAAAATACAACAAAAAGACTCAGATGTATATATATATATATATATATATATTCAGTAAAAAAACTTTGTTAACTTTGTTAAAGGGACTTTATGGTTAAGTTGTGCTACTAAAAACCTATGAAAAATGTTGTTAAAGGGACGTTATGGTTCCAAGTAAAACCGAAAAACCCCTGAAATTTGCCAGTTATGGTAAGCTAAGCAACCATAACTCGCGCCACCACCGTGCACTGCTAAGACTAACACCCAGGACATCAAAGATGACATCACACATTTTTCCTCTTTTGGAAACATACAAAATCTGGCAGCAGGGCGCGTCCATCTTGTGCTATTCTTAACCATTGCTGCATCTGCCTAAGGTAAACTGCCCCGACGTCACTAAATCATATGCCCCTCCCCTGACCCTCACATAACCAACCCTAGTGATATTCAACACCTTTCTCGGTGACGTTTCTTTTCAGCGTAGCCAAATGCGCCCATAATCACCTACGTGCCGTGACGCAGAACCCGAAAATCAACACACATCGACTAACAACATAGCACATCACAATTCTAAATATTGAAACGGTCTTCAAAAGAAAACAATAACACTGTACAATTTGTAAAGTACTTTTATTTCACAATAAACTCTCTGAGAACATCCGACTATCCCCATATTCAATCAAATTGCAAATTTGTTTCTTCGCTCGTGATCGAAAATGTTAATCCTGAGGCACACGTTGCTCTTTTCCCATACACAAAGTGTTCGTTTTCGATAAAGGGTAACACAGTGAATTCCAGGGCGTCTGCATCAACTTGGGCCTAGACCATCATAAAAGATGTTGTGTTACTCCTAATCGCTAGTGCAGCGTACGGGTACATTGGTCCTGGCTGATCGTCCCAAAATACAGTCACAGTGATCCAGCTGTTGACGACTATGTGCACCTGGCGAATGAAAAAGCCATCAGTTGGCATCTGGAATCCATGGCAATCGCAGTAAGGCAGCATGTAGCTATTTGGTTAACATAACAGAAAATATGTATCAATACCCAACCTTTATTACAATACATCTATTGACTTTTTAATTCGGCATACAGTTCAAACTAACGATTAGCACACACATCAAGCAATCTCAAAAAAGACAAAAAGAACGTGGAAACTGATACACAATTCGATATGGTCATACATGACATTGTAACGAAATATTAGCGTTTAACCTGGGTGAATCTACTGATAGTCTACATACGTCTAGATTCTGCACTCCCCATAACCACATAAAAAAGATAACACAGAAAGATAGCACTTCAGTTACATTGCCAAAACTAATGTTCAGATAATAATAAATTATAGCTTGTTCCGGTGTACAGTCGTCAAAAGCAAACTTACATGATATTCACTGTTTCCATTCTCTGCGCGTAACTCAGACCGCAATGCTCAATGCGCTCGCACCAAAGAATCTTCATGAACTGATTTTACATGTTCCTTACAAACTTTAGGAACGCATAACCTATCAAATGTTCCTTATTCCAAACCTCCTCTCACTGCATTCTTACTGAATATTCCCTTTCCCTCAAGGTCAAAAAACAATTTACCTTTATAGTTTCTGTCCCATGTGTGGGCTTCCTTAGCTCGCAACCAAAAAATCAAAGCTGGTGACCTTCACTTAGAATCTAAATACATTCTCACTTTGCAACAACATGTCTCAATGCATTCATGACAACACATACTCGCATACACGTGCAGAGCCGTTGTTTCCATCAAACACTGCAGGTGGCTGCCTCAGATGCCAAACTCTAGGGGCGCCAGTCTAACTCCAATATTATTTTAAATATATTTTAACACACACACATTAGTCCTTCGCCTGTACTTTACGCACATTATGTTGAGGAACACCTCCAAATGTACGGTATGACTTTCGTGACAAAAAAACACCACTTTTTTGCTTCTTGCAGCCACATCCCATCCCAGTCTCATCAACCCTCATCTTCCGACACAGTATTTGATAAGTTTAACAAGTACAATGTTGTGTTTCTTTATATGTTTTTGCGGCGATGTCCGCAGACACCAAAACACGGATGAAAGATGGCGGGTGCATCAGAACAATCTGACGCACTTCACGCTCTTCACCATCCAATGAGGGAACGCATCACATGTCCGAGGAGATGACGTGCCCGATTAGCCAATCGTTATCTTGTCCACGGAACGAACAGGGAAGTGTGTCCACAGAGCGGACATAGATATCACTACGTTTTTGAGACCTACTTTTTCATCGTTTTAAAATAAACTACTGGTCGGATTTTCACCTAATTTATAAAAAGCACGCTTTTGGGACCATACTGCTGCTCCTGCTGCAAATTTGGTGCAAATCCGTCCATCGGTTTAGCTGTAGGCGTGAGCAAAGTTTTTTCCCCATTCAGTCTATGGGAAAAAAAAAATTGGGATCCCCCTATAACTTTTCCCCCCCTGGACCAAACCTCACTAAACTTTTCAAAAAAATTCAGAGTGGGCTTTATACTTTTTTTTGCAAAGTTTGGTGTGGATTCGTCCAGGGGGAGCGAAGTTATAAGCCACTCAAAAAGTGCTCTTCCTATGGGAATAGCAATTTAAGCATAACTACACGGCCACTAATGTGGCCGTGTAATATATACCTCTTTTTAGCAAGCTTCTATATGCTTCTACCTTGTGTTACAGCGTATTTCCAGTTATTGGTCAGCACGTTACTTCATCTTCTTGGTACATGTTTCTCTTAGTGCTTCTGTCACATCGTCAGTCTTAAGTATTTTCATAAAGTTTTGTTTTAGGCTTATATGTTTTCTTTATGACATCATATTGCTGTCATCAGACTTTTGTTTAGCGTTCATCCATGTTTCTCAGAGCCACTTCCTTGCATTTTGGCAAATGACATTCCCTCCATTGTCTCAATGTTAGGATATCTTCTGAATGGCTGTCTGAGTGCATATCACCTTTCGTACAATCGACGTGATATGGACATGTCACATAAACTCATGCATTAATTCCCAATGGTAGCCTTTTGTCTGCTACTCCAGTCTGGCGGTGGTGAAGGGGCAGGGACTAGAGAAGAGGCCTCCACCTGCTCCTCTACGTTTCCATTTCCATGGTGGGCGGCGGGGACATGGAGTGGCAGTATGCGTGCCACGGCTGAACGAATTAGGTAAGTGGGGTTGGAAGGTGGGAAGAGCCCAGAGACCCGAGGGGAAGGGATGGAGGGTGGGGGAAGATGCCGGTGTGGGGGAGCAGCCATCAAGTTGCTTGGACCCAGGCTGAGAACGTGGGATTCTGCCTGCGATCTGAGCAACCTGATTGATTGACTCTCCCTCCCCGGGTGCTAATTCATCATAGAGCACAGCTACACTGCATCGCATGTAGATTTCAGTGATGTATCAATATTACAGAATCGTGACTCTTTAGTTGGGATTAGTTTAGTATGTCCATAGGATTAGGCAATTTTGAGATGCTTATAACTTTTGTGCTGCTCGACGTCTCAGTATGAAACTTGACAAAAAAATATACCTGCCCCTCTGAATAATTGTTAACGTGTTGTGAAGTTTTATAAGAGGGAACGAGGGAATGGCAAGATACAGAGAGGGGTCCCAAAAGTTTTATTTCCCATTTCAATTCTACTAATGTGGCTTCAGACCCAGATGCAGCATAGAAATGGCTACTATTAAGGTGATTGACGATGTCCTTAAAATCCTTGATGGTGGCCATCCTTGCCTCCTGGTTCTCCTTGACCTTTCAGCAGCATTTGACATAGTAAACCACAGGACACTCACCAACAAGCTACATTGCCGCACAAGGATCAGTGAGATCATTCTCAGCTGTTTCAAATTGTACCTTACTAATCACCACCAGTTTGTACAAATAGATTCCTCTAGGCCACCAACTCTACCCATCGACTGTGAAGTCCTGCAAGGATTCAATCTCTCCTCCATGATCTTCAATCATTACCTGGAACCGATAGGAACCCTCTGCGCTCGACCCAGCATCCCCTTCCACCAACACGCAGATGACACGCAGCTCTACCTGAAGATATCCTCCATTGAAGATATCCACAGGCTCAAGGCCTGCCTCTCATTGATCCAGTCGTGGATGTCCAGTGATAACCTGAAGCTGAAGACTGAATTCCTACTGCTGACCTACAACAACAAACACAGAGACATCCAGACCTGGCTCTCTGCTATGCACCTTGAGAGATTCACACCCGAGGCTGCCACCTGTGCTAAGTCCCTTGGGTTTGACATCAACAGACACCTCTTCTTCAAACAGCACATAGTAAGGAAGACACAAAAGGCTAATTTCCAACTTTCTCTCCCTCGTAAAATCAAGCCCTTCATCCCAGAAAACAACTTCAGGTCTGCTGTCCAAGCCTTGGTCCTCGCCCACATGGGTGGTAGAATGCCCTCCCGACGACTCCCCTGGCTTCCCTGAGATGTGTCCTGAATGCTGCAGTGCGACTCTACAAAGGACTCTGCAACTTCAACCACATCACCCAGGCCTTCATCGTACTGCACTGGCTCCCGGTGCAAGCACATATCATCTCCAAATCCTGCTGCATCATCTACAAGGTTGTCACCCTTAAAATCCAATGCTACCTCACTGAGAAACTCAGCCTCTCCAGAGGTCTGTGATCCACCAGAAGCAAGGACATGTGCAGACTTGAACTATGCTGGTGCAGTAAGGAAAAAAACAAAAGGAGACATGCCTTCTCTGTTTACACCAAAAGACTCTGGAATCTCCTCCCCATCAACATCCGCCTCACTGCCTAATTTCTACAATTCATAAAGGAGCTCAATACCCTCCTTTTCAAGGAAGGGCTCCTCCCTAACACCTAGGTCCACACGCCCTCCACACCCCACGCTTTGACTGGGTGATGTGATCCTCACTGTTTCATCACCAAGTTACTTGTAGATCCATTGCTGACAATTACCCTATTTCTCCTGTTGTTAAACCCACTCCCTTGTTTCTTTGCTCCCTTACCTTGTTGTTCCCCTATGACTGTAAAGCTATAGGCCTGGGCTCAATAATTCTCATAAGGAATTTTTGCTTTTGTCATGCTTAGCCTGTTTTATTTAACACCCCAAATCGGGTGCTTTGAAACTTATGTATAACCCAAAGGTTAAGCTTTGAGTCATGGTCTTAAAACACAACAAGCACTAGGCTTATGTATGGATATATAGAGTATAGCTAGAGCATTTGTGCATACAAACCTGAGGCGCTGTTAGGCAAAATTGTATGCAGTACCCTTTGGGTGCACTGCAACAACCCTGACCTCCTGGCAATAGGAACCCAACCTTTGGTATAATTCTGTACTACACAGGTTGGTAGCATGTTGAGCAGCCAGGCGTATCTCAAGAGAGGTCAACGTGAGCTGTAGGGGAGCTACACAGAGATTCACAGTGACAAGTTTTCAAATAAACTCTTACACACAAGGTTTCTTGATTAAATAATTATTAATTTATTTATCAGTGAGTTAGAATAATCTTTCTTCCGAAGGGGCAATATAACAGTAACACTTAAATACACTTCACAAATACACACTCTTAAGATTTCTAAAACAGTAAGTACCCATTTTGGGATGGTCCACAGACACTACCTACACCATCAGGTGACTTCAATAGTTAGGGTGCTGGGGACATTAATATATCACTGTTGCATTTATAATCAGTTTGTGGAATATGTCAAAGGAAAAAGATGATTAGAACAAAACAGGAGATCACACAAATTTCTGAAGCAGGTAAGTACTTTTGGTAACCCCGAATACAGAGTTAGTTAACCCCTTCCTGGAAGGAAGCCACTACACCTAAGCAGAGGAGAGAAGAGTCATTTAGGGAGCCAGCCCAGCCAATGTTAAGTTAGCAAAAGTCAAGGTGAACTGAAGCCCTTCTTGTAGGTAAGTAAAAGTCTTGCACTGTGTTTTAGAAGTCTTTGTAGAATAAGAATAAATTCAAAGTAGGGCCGCAAGCTGATTAGGCTTGTGAGGTAAAGAAGCTGCTGGCAACTCTACAGGGGCAACCGAGACAAATCTCCTACGAGGACAAGCAAGGTGGCACAACACAAGGTAAGATCTCTCAGACTTTATAGTACCTTTGGGTTGAAGAAAAGTGCAGAAGATGACTTCTGTTCCTGTGCAGCTCTGCAGATCCTGGTGTTCCTGGGCCTCAGTCATGGGGAAAAGAGGGAGGACTTCTGGGGACTCTTGCACTACAATGGGACGGTCACTGCTCGCAACCGACAATCTTCACACAAGTGGCACTTCAGTATTTCAGCTCCTCGCATCTACCGCAAATAAAAACACTGCGGTTCCTGGCTGTCGAGATGGTCTTTCTTTGCATCTGGGGTGCTGCACCCTGCTGAGGGGGCTCAGGCTCAGTCTGTCCTGCTGCCTGGGAGTCCGGAGGATCTTCATGGAGCTCTTGGCCAGCTTAAAAGCAACACACACAATCTGGTGTTCCTCTCCCTGGCTATTCGAGCAGCAATTGCAGTGGAATTTCAACCAGCTCCGAGAGGATGTCCAGGTGGCTTACTTTGGAGTTGATTGGTCCCACCAACTCAAAGGGAGAAGTCGTTCTTGCAGGGGCTTCTCTGTCGATACGAATTTGGAGTTTCAGCACAGCAGCAGGGCTTCACCGGGCAAACCAACTGTCCAGGAGTTGCAGCAGACGTCCTCTTCAAGTTCATCTTTGGATTCCTTCGTCCATTGGTCGACTCTGCCTTCCAAGCCAGAAATCCTTGCCTTTTATGCAGGTTTCTCCCATTAATTCCAGCCTAGCTATCAGTCACCCATCGAGGAAAGGGTAGCATAAAAATCTTACATGAAAAGCTAGACAAAGGGGATACTTAGTAACCCCTCCAGCACCTTATTGTAAGTAATGTGTGCTGGGTCTAGAAAGTTACAAATGTAAGTAAAGTCAATTTCACTTCACTGCTTTTGGAAACAAGAGTTTATCCAGGAGAAGGTATTTAAACCTTTGGGAAATCGAAAGACTTCCCTGTGCCACTGCACTGAAGGTGCTGTGTGACACAATGTAAAAGATGATGCCTATGGAGTTTGTCAGACTCCACAACCAAAAGAAACACAGAGTTCAAAATCACATTAAAATAGATGAGAGAGTGGGAAAAAGGGTCTCTCTCTCTCTCCAGGTTAGAAATTCAAGTCCTCAAAATCCAGCAAAGTTGCTGGGGGTCTCTAAGGTAGAGAAAAATGTGCACATTTTGAGAATTCTCCCTAACAGGCGCAATCTGCTGTCATTAGGTAGTGAGGAAAATAGTATCATGATGTGGAAGTGCGCAGCCCCAATCAATGAAAAAAGAAAGTAAAAAATGTATCGCTGGTCAGGGGCGAGGAAAACTATAAAATAAGTGGGTGGGTCTGGGGGTATTTCTTTAAGGCTATAAGAAAGGAAACATTTTGTTTGCTGCTGGTACTCCATAATTATGTCATTCCTGTACCCCCAAACCGTAGTGTTTATTATTTTCTTTTAAATCTTATCAGACTTTGCTTAGGGTGCTCCTCTTCTCCTAGTGGAATCAGGGATTGCTGAATGCTATGATCTGGACTCCTTATGTGCTCCTAAATCGCTGAGCACAAACATTAGACCTGCCTTAGGTTACTGGGCAAGGTTGCTGAGCCAGTGGTTCGCATCTGTCTGAACCTGCCTGAACCAGCCCTGGCAATAGACTAGAATGCGTGTGCCACCATCTTCACCCTTGAAACACACCACCACATGACAAGGGCAGGGACATTGAGGTTGGACTAGTCCTTTTGGTACAGTGAGAACCTTTGTTCAGATGGGACGTGGGATCAGCATGCAGGAATGCCCATTTAATGGTTCTAAAAGGTACAGGGTCAAGTGTCTCAAAACCCATAAAAGATGGTCCGGAGGGTGTGGTGGATTAGTTGGTTTGGAATGGGTTAACGGCTAAAATGTCGTCCTTTTGTTTTGCAAGCAAATGAAAATAAACCATTTGCCGAATCATAACCTCCAAAGAAGACAATTCTTTTTGACATTCACAATGACGAGAGGATGCGCCTAGGATTGGTGCCAGTCATCCTATATTCAAGGTTTGCAACTGGTATAAGAAGTCAACGCACTACGTACACCGCCATTGTATGTGCACTAGGGGCACAGACCAAAGCCTAAGTACAACGACCAAAGCCCTTTCCCCAGGGTTGGCCTGTGCATCTGCAGCAATTCAAATACATCTGTATGCCATGTTCTCAATGCACTGCATACAGGCCAATGCCTTTGCTTACTGCCAGTAAACAAGCAAAGCGTTGTAGGTGGTAGGCGGTGGACTGGCCGAATATATTGTGTAACCTATTTGCATAATATCCTAAAAGTGTCACCAGAGACATATTATGTTCTTAGTGAGGCCATCTGTGATGTAAGTGACGATGCCATTTGTGATGTCGTCTGTGATGCCATGTGTGTCAGCATGAGATGTGCATGGTGGGCGTATGAGTTATGGTTGCGTAGCGTGCATAACTGGTGACGGTCTCTGGTTTTTTGATTTTGTGTTGTAACTATAACTTCTTTGGACCAAGTTATTTTCATTGAATTTTGCATTTTTTTTCTAATCGTAAGCCTGGTTATAACATCCCTTCAGCTAAAGTTAACTGAATTAGAAACATTTTTATATGTGATGGTGTCTCGTAGCGTTACTGCATTGCACGTCGCTTATTAAAGAGCCATCTGTCTACAAACATAACTTAACCATACTGTCCATTTAACAATGTTTGTGACTAAATAATATTCAACACACTCGAACCTTTGCATTTTGTTAGGGAGTAGGAAATGGAGCGTGGGGGTGGGGGGGTAGGAAAGATGGTGCATGGGTGGGATAGTGGAAACGTGGTATCCAAGGAGAGTTTGAACACCTACGTTATTTCTTGCTCCAGGTCAACTATACGAATGGGTGAAGCTCTTCATGCTGCTTTCATCATAATTATTTCCTTTGTCAGGCCACCTTCACCGAAAGGCGGCCTGTCTGGAAACAGCACGTGAGCTTACTGTGCCTACGCGAGGCAAGGGCCCAAGAAGTAATGGAAGACGGGTGTGAGAGCTAAGGAGGGGTTTGGGGTTAGTTGTGTGTGTATGTGTGTGTGTTTAAGAGAGAGCGTGGCTGTGTGACGATAGGGGGGATGAGGTGGGGGAGAACGGGATGGTGCGGGCAAACAGATAGGGGTGGGGGTGGTAGTCCCCCGCAGGGCACACAACTAGGCCTGGTGGGAGGAGGGCCGGGGAGGGAAGAGGAGTTGCAGGGGTGTCTCCCACATTGGAAATGGCCAGGGAAGGGGCGCAGAAAGCGAAAGATGTTTCCCTGCAGCGCTGAAACCTGGCTTGCCAGCCAGGCTTCGTTGACATCCGCCTGCAAGAAACCATAATTGATCCGGTGGCTGCACTTACTCAAAGCAATTCTGCCCTGACTGCACTTGCCTTCCCATCCCCTCCCCAATTGTTCCCTGTTCCCCTTCCCCTGCACTTTGTGTTACTGCACTTGCACGATCTGAAAGACACAAAGCCTAGTAAGATGGTGTGTCTTGTCCTCCCTCCGTACCCTCTCTTGTCTTGTCGCGCAGAGAAACACCTGTGTACAGGCGCGTTATAAATGAGTTATCATATCATGACCTAGACCAAATATAATTGTATTCATCCAACCCAGCGCATACCATAGGGAATACTTCTTCAAATTCCAATAGAAATATCATATCTACTATAAATGCCTAGATATCAAACTCCGCTGCTTTAACAGACCCTTCTTCACACAGGATAATGCCCCCAAAATCCACAGTTGTTCATCCTATCTCAAACAGAAATAGTTGGGGAATAACCCAGTAGCGGCAAAGATTATCTATTGTGATTTCTATGTTCGCAACCATGCACACTCTATCATTACCTGAATTAGGGGAGTCCCATAACACACAAGTCTGTGTTCCCAAGGCTCCCTTACCATTGTAGCATGCATAGGTCTCCACTAGGTCATGTCCATGCATTCCATTGCAGCCCAATATAACCTGTACCGTATTCGCTGATGGATCCAGCAGATTTTAAGAGCCCCGGAAATATATATTATTGCTTACACATGCGACTTAGCAGGCTTTCGTGTATACACAAATACAATTCAAAATTAGATTAAAACTATATAATGTTTAAGGGGCAGTGTGAACGTATACACAGAGAACAATCAGGGTCTTATTTACAGTCCGTTTTCCTCAAATTTGAAAGGTTTGAGAAAGCACATTGTGTCCCCTGTGGGGCATACCCCCGAGCACACGTGTGTGTTAAGTAATGATGGTAGTGCTTCCACCTGGAGTGAATGGGCAAACCCATGATTCCATTAAACAAACCCACATTTCTACAAACTGTAATATTTGGAATTTGGAAGTTCATTTTTAACTTCTTTTAATACATTACAATGTATTTTTTGTAAGGCAACAGTGGAAAATATATATTCAATGCCATACAAATATATAGGGCCTCATAAGAAGTTGACGGTAACCCTTAAAAGTGGTGGTAACGAAATTAGCACCACCAATGACGCTCCGCCGGATCATGAGCCGGCGCAAATACTGCTGACTGTAAAAGCAGCCAGTGCTATTACAACCGGCGCTATTACAGCTGGCCACTCGAGGCACAAACCAAGCCGCATCACAAGTCTATGGTTGGCAGTATTAGCGCCGTCAACTGGTGCCAATACCTGCTGAAAACACGGCACACTTACCTCCAGCTTCTTACTCGAGATAGATTAACACAGATGCCTGAAATGAAGCCACAGGTGATGCCAATCCTCCCCAGAGTGCTACACAAGGCACACCCCTACCTCAAACATTGTTTCCAACACCGTGCTGCCACTAGCCACTGTGAGCTCAGACAGGCAGCTGCTTATGCTGCGGCTGGAAGTAGAGAGGCAGGACAACCAGGCCATGGCACAAGGAGTACAAGAGGGGGATAGGTGGAGTTGGAGGGGGAGGAGGAGAGCCCAGGCAATGCATGCACCGATCCCCAGAGTTAGGCCCTCACCCTGGACCCTCACAGAGAGCCTCAACAAGGAGGCCATTACAGAGCTGCTCACTACAATACAGGGTGACATAGGGAGCAGGATCAACATCTGGACAGCTGTGCCCCCACTGCTGAAGCTAGTCTCTGTCCTATAATTCCTCTGAACTGGCACCTTCTAGCACTCCATGGCCATGATGCACGGCATGGCACAGCCCGCATCCTGCAAAGTGTTGGGCCAGGTGCTTGAAACCCTCCTGCGGAAAGTGCAACGCCACATCTCACTGCCTACCACCCCAGCCCAGCTCAATGCCACGAAGGTACAGTTCTATGCTATTGCCCAAATGCCAAATGTGATCACTTCCCTGAACTGTACCCATGTTGCGCTGGTTGCCCCCAGACCCCCAAAGCAGTGTACTGAAACCTCAAGCACTACCACTCCCTGAATGTGCAGGTGACCTGCAACCCCAACCTGTACATCACCCACTGCTGTGCCCGCTACCCTGATTCCACCCATGATGCCATGGTCCTATAGAACAACACACTGCTAGGATACATGGAGAGGCACAGAGGACAACGGACCTGGATAGTGGGTGAGTTGAGAAGCTAGCACATATGTGCCACCAAGCACATGCCAAAATGGAGGGATGCAAATGACTACACAAAGGTTGGCATGACAAGTGAATGGGCAATCTGTACTACACCTCCTCCTGCACCATCATCACAGTTCAGGCCAGGGAGCATGCACATGTCAGACTCACCTGCATGTATAAGCAGCAGTACACATATAGTAGCAACCATATACACCAACATGACTAACGGTACCACAATGAAACATGCACCTACCAAATCAATGCTGACAAATGGCCATACAGCCCCACACAAGAACAACCCTGCCAATACCACAGCCATGCACCCATGTGCGCCCAGCCCACAATGGCCACCCATTGTATCCAGATGCCCAGGCAGGGCCCATGGAGAAACCAGCATGCCACATGTACGGTGGAAATACACTGCCACATGAGAGCCACCATGTCCGGTGCACATGTCACCGACAGACACCTTACATAACATATGCTGCAAAGCTGCAAGGGAACAGGGTGCATGTGAAGCACCAACACTGCATGACACGAGTGACACTGCATGCACAGACATGGAATAGTCACATGCCGTGAAATGAAGGTACATGTGCATACACAAGTAGTACATTGAGCTGATATTGTGTAAGTCCACCTACGCCATGTCTAATGCCTGTGCCTCCCCCCATGCAGGTGACTTGCGGTACCCACAGCTGCCCTGGGTAATGACCCCCTTGCGTGATCCACAAACAGTGCAGGATATTGCCTACAACCCCTCAGACAGCAGTACCCGTGTGTGCATAGAGCATACCTTTGGCCTCCAGAAGGCACGTTTCTGCTGCCTTGACCGTACTGGTGGAGCCCTGATGTACACACCAGAGAAAGGGGCTAGAATTGTGCTTGTGTGTGCCATTCTGCACAGAATCTGCCTGAGGGGAAATGTCCCACTACCCCCTGATGTGGACATGCCACCCCCAGAGGATGAGGAAGCAGTGCCTGTGGCTGAGGCAAATGCACGCATTGACAGAGATGATGTAAGGGATGGGAGAATGGCACGCCAGGGACTGGTCGACAATTTCTTTTGAAACTTTCACATGGCACAAGTCATGCACCACTGTGTGACACCACCCATCAGTCTTGGTGTGGCCTGTGTCAGCCTTTGCAGGGCAGCAGTGGAAGTGGTGGCAGACCTTGAGGGCCTGGATGCACCACTCCCTGATGGCCCTGCATCATCCTCTTCCTCTGAGGCCTCTGGCGATTTGTGAGTGCCTGTATAGGACATAGGAAATGTTGTCATGTATGGTTCCCCCACGTGTGTTGTTATGCAAGGCACAATTGCTATGGTAAACAGTATGACCTGTAAGGAAGGGATGGTATCAAGAATATATTGACACATGTGATCACAGTTCAAGAGTGTTTATTTGAACAATATGCAGGTTGGAAAAATGCTTACTCTAAACCTAAATCTAAGATGGGAGCAAGCTTCGACCATCAAATGAAAATAAAGCAGTCCTTGTGGCGTCTTCTCAAAATAAAGGGCATATACTAAAAAACATATTGCCAAATAAAGAAAGTGTGTGGGATGGGATTGTAATAAAGAAAGAAGTGTTCTCAAATAATAGGTCAGGATGGGCTTTAGCAAGGGGTCTCCCTTCCCTACACTTTGAGCACAGGACAAGGTGGCAGTCCCGAGCACAGCACACGCTTGAGCCTTCCCAGCACGAGAGGACAGTTCCTTTGCAAGTATCAGGTTCTTCCTTGGGTAAGCGTCTTTTCTCTTAAAGAAGTCTCTTGCCTCCAAGGACCTGATGGGTTGCAAAAATAACAAACAAAAGTTCCTTTCAGATGTTCGGTGGGTGATGCCTTTCCACCTGGGTCCCCCTCTTCTGGGCATAGACCCACAACGCATTTCTAACCATATCAGGACCTTCAAGGTTTATGTATCTTTTTGGTTCCGAGGGTCTGATACAACAAAGTAAAAAGTCCTTTCTCGTTTACACTTGGGGTGGTACTTTGACACCCCAGGGTCCCCCTCTTCTGGGCTTAGACCCGTCTTGGATGTCAGCCTCCCTCTGCCGGGGTCACTCTGGCTTGGATTCCAAGTTAGCTCTGTAACCAATCTTCTTTGTTACCTTCACAATTCTTAATGTCCTTTTAATCAGTTCATGGTGAGCCTCCCTTATCTTGGATTTACCATTGCCAGCACTAATGTTCATTGAGGCATCAGACTCTGCCGCTTTTTATACACAATTGTGGGGTGTGGTTCTTCACCCTTTGGTCCCCTTCTTCCGGGTAAAGACCCCTCTCGAATCTCAGCCTCCCTCTCCCGGGTTCACTATGGCTTTTGAGACAATTTTAGGGTGTTGGTTCTTCACCTCTGGTCCCCCCTCTTCCGGGCGCAGACCCTTCTTGAATCTTAGCCTCCCTCTGTCGGGTTCAATATGATAATTTTTCACAGACTCTGAATGTCTTTTTAAACAGTTCTCCGTGGACAACCCTCTCCCGGGTCCACTTTTGTCAACACCGTGTTCCTTGGGCTTTAGACTTCACCCCGCTTTACTGGCATCCCTCTGCAGGGTGCACTCTTGCCAATCTTTTCTCTAACCATGCAGGATTCGTTTCCTTTAGCTTTCAATTACTTGCCAGTCAAAGACTTTAGATTGTACAGCGGATGTTGCTAAACCTCTGTAGGACCACTTTGACATTCTTCTTGCGGCCTTCTGGGTCTTGTATTTTCAACGCAAAACAAGGGGGGGATCAGCCAGAGTCTTTCACACGAGCACCCACGTGGCGCCGGCCCACTCTGCAGCTCGTATTGACTGTAGTATTTGTGTCTTGTAGTTTCGCCACTGGGTCCCCCTCTGTCGAGCTCGGAACCTTTTTGAAATTCCTCAAGGTTCTCACTTGGCCGGGTTCGGATGCTCCTTGCAAAAGTGACAATTTGTTGTCAAAGTCAAAGGTTTCGGGACTTCTAGTCACAAAATGCAACGGGCTGATTTGTCTCTCACTTCCCTTTCTCCTCGAAATGGCACTTTCTGTCATCGGGGGCTGCAGGAGCCAAAAGGGGATGTTTGTAAGAGGTCAGGGTCTCTCCCTCTGCCCCTCAAAGACCTGGCTTCACCTGCCTGGCTCAGGGAAGGAGTTTAACTGTTGGTACTTCAAGGCAACCCCAGCTGCCACTGGTCTTGCCTTCTGTAGGGACAGTTTCCTCCTCCACACTGCAATCTCCTCTCTGGTATCTGGTAGCAGGACCCGTGTGTGGGTGGTCATCTCTTTCTACTCAAGGTTCCCAAGCTCACTAGGGCTCTCTCCTGCTCCACGGTACCTTCCAGCATCCCCGACTCACTCACAATGCTGTTCCTGGCTGCTGCTTTTATACTCCCAGCTAGAGTTAATTGGAGTCAGGTATGAATAGTTGTCCCTCCCTGCCTGACTCTGCTTGACCTCATTATTGGGGCAACATGGAGACTGCCCATAGGAATTCCTTGCCGATGGAGTCCTATGGGCCATCCTCATAACTCCCATCTGCCTCTTCCCCATCCCAGTCCTCGTGGATCTCAATAGAGGAATGGGATTATGGGAGTTAAGATGGAGATATCCGTTGGATCTTAGTTTACACCCCCTTTGATATTCTAAAAGAAGAAGGCAATTATGGGATTTGTAGTGTTGTGGAGAGGCAAAATTCGTATTGGGTTTTAGAGGTAATTTTGAGTTCCCCTATTGTTTTCTACATATTTTTTGTAATGGAAAGTGCTGGGGAGTAATGGGATTTTGGTGGCAACATCCCATAAAGACTGCTGAGATATTGGGTATAGGTGCATCAGAAAAAATGGGATACCGCGTCTTGTCAAAGGGCACTCCTCTGTCAGTCTCCAAGGATCGCCTGTCCAGGTGATGCTCCCCTGCTCGTCCACCCCCAGGGTTGGGATCCAAGAGCGATGGCCCATCCCCTGCCCACCTGAACAAAGGATCCAAGGGAATAACCTGGGAGAAACGGCTCAGGTTTCTCACAGACCCCACCCAAATCGGCATGGTTGGTCATGGGAAGATGCATGTGTGCCCAGCGTTATGGTATTGCCAGTAGCAATGGGTGTGTAACCCATGGCCTGCCTGCCACTGGCCTGTGTTTGGGTAGGGCAGGGTGTCCATGCTGGGGCAGTTTATGTCTGACATGAATGCTTGTGGTCCTTCATGGCCCCACATCCCCTCCTGGGGAGTCACTCATATGGTGAGGGGTGAAGGGGGTGGCTTGTTCCATCGCACTGCCCTGGCTCTATGGGGCATTGCTGTGCAGCCAGCAGGGCTGTACTGTGGTGTACCGTGATTGGCAGGCTGGGCACATGTCGGTGTGTGGGATGTGTACTTCCCTGTGGCTCGTCTGCCAAGCCGTCATGGGTAAGGGCTACTGGATCGGCAACATGCTGGTGTGACTGCTGCATGGTGTTGTGGTTGCTCATGCACCTCAATCCCACTGGCATAGGGTGCACCAGTAGGGGTGTGGTAGGCATGGCATTTGTTTGGTTCATTTGACTGCCCTTGCCGCTGCTGTGATGCTTAGGAGGGCCCTTTTTGCCCTGCCCTGTGGCTGCTGTAGAGGGTGGCTGATGTGCCACCCAGTCACTCTGCCCTGTTGGCAGGCCCAGATTCCGGGTCTGCTGTCTTGTGTCCCTGTCCACTGGGGCAAATTTTGCTGGGCTATCATTTGTGAATCCATTTGTTGGGGGTGGGGGGATTCACTCACCTCCTGCCTCCTGGCTACAGGCATCTGCCTATGCACTGCTGACTCCCTCTATACCCTCGAGGTCCAGCACCATGCTCTATTTCTCCTCCCAGGCGGTGAGGACCAGTGGCTCAACAGTGCCACCCCCTGTCGCCAGAGACTCCCAGCGGTGTTGGGACAGCAGCAGCTGCATCCATCCTGACCCTCAGGTCATTCCACCGCTTACGACAGTCCTCTCCATCACAGGGTGCACTTGACACTGCTGTCACCTTCTGGGGGATAGAGTTCCAGATGGTGGTCAGGCGCTGCCCAGTGGCCTTCGGATGGCGGCTTCCATAGTGTTTCTCACAGTGGGCAATTAACTAAGCTGTGAGGACCACTAGCTCCCCCTTGTTAAATTTGGTTTTCGCAGGCGATGTTCGACCCCCTTGCCTCTTGTCCTCTCCTGTGACATTTTTTCTGCTTTCCAGGACCGGGTGACTGCAAGAAGTGGAGATATTTGATGGATTGTGTTTTGCAAAATGGTTGCTGCAATGCTTCCCGGTCTAGTGGTGATGCAATTTCCGCCGGCACTAATAGCGCCGGTTTGCCAGCAGTAGCGCTTTTAGTGCCGCTTTTTCGGTGGTAGCCCTTATTCCGGCACTGTTACCGGTGGGTGCTAATGGAGTTTC
The DNA here is from genome assembly GCF_040938575.1 of Ambystoma mexicanum. NCBI lineage: Eukaryota > Metazoa > Chordata > Amphibia > Caudata > Ambystomatidae > Ambystoma > Ambystoma mexicanum. Next base: position 905,719,925 of record NC_090937.1, on the reverse strand, counting down.
TGCCAGAGTCGCGGTATGTTCACACCAGGTTGTGATGCAGCGATGATTCTGCCACATGACCCGGCGGTAATGCTATTAGCACCCGGCGGTGATTGCACCGGTTTACTGCCAGACTTGAGATGAGGCCCATAGTCAGTAAAAAAAAAACATTCTCAAGTGGAAGTTGTGAATTCAGATCACGACAAAAATATGACCAAATATGTTTCTAAATGAACCATAACTAAACCAACACCATCATAAAGCAACATCATCTCGGCCACCATCATGCACTGTTCATGACGCTGCATATTTCAACAACCAGGGCCGGATCCAGTTGCCAAATTATCCTTTTTACAGATCTGTAAACCAGTGGCTGTTCCCTGCTGCCATGGTCCGTGGACACTTTGACACTTTGTTGGTGTTATTTTATGTTGTTTTTCCTTAGTGTCTAAGTAAACATTTAGCCTTAACATTGGCAATCCCAACATTTAAATATTGCACATTTGTATGGCTATACAACTGTTTTATCTGCTGATTTCCTCATTTTTTAAAGGATGTAAGGATAATTTTGTATGGAAGCTATGTTAACAGATTTCTTTGGAGTGTTTAGATTGTAATACGGTGTATATTGTTGCCTTTTTTAGGCATGTTATTTTGTTTGTTTATGCAGAATATTTCATAAACAATCTGAGTTTGTCCATTTACAATCTGTATAAACGCACATTATTTCTGAAATATTCTGCATACACCAACAAAACAACATGGCTAAAAAAGGCAACAAAATACACATTATTAAAATCCCAATATTGTCCAACATATAGTGGAGGTGGGTTAACATTTGTTGATATTCAAATGTAATATTGGTTAACATTTTAACCAGGGAATATATTTTATGTTTTTTATCATGATGGTTTTGTGTTTGTGATTGGATGAGTGTGTGGGATTTTTGAGAAGTGTACTTAAATAAAAACGGAACTACCTGCAGTGTGGGTCTGAAGCATTATTTTGTACCAGTGGAACATCAATTGTCTGGTTCAGCTAGAGTGACATTTTTTTTTTTTTATAAAGTATTTTATTGTTTTAGACATAATAAAATAGTCACAATAAAGCAACAAGCAAACAATTCACCTTAAAGACTGTCATGGTCATTCAGAATCAATGGAGATAGTACCATAGCATCAGAAGTCGAACGGCTTCCACAGAACGTGCAGCAGTATGTAATACAAATACATATCCTAATACAAAACAAAACAGAATACCCAGTACACATTCCTCAGGCTGTGGGAGGGAGTTCTCAGGTTGCTCCTTCTTCCCATCTGGCCCATATTTTCAAGGCTTTGTTGGGACATCCCCGTGCTGAGTAAATCCTATGCTCCATCATAGCGCATCTGTCCATATCTAATTTCCATTGGTCCAGTGTTGAGGAGTCAGGGGCTCCCCATTTCTGCGCTATGTTGCGCTTGATCAGTCCCATCGCTGTGTGTAAGAGTAATGTCTCCCACTTATTAGCTTCTAACTCACCAGGCACACCTAGAAGCAGAGTCTTTGGGTCCGGTGGCAGGGTTCGGTTCAGAACTCGAGAGAGTTCCCTACAGCATGCGTTCCAAAAAGTTTGTATCCGGGGGCATGCACACAAAATATGAAAGAAGGTTCCCTCCTCCTCCCCGCATCGGAAACAGTTCGGGGCCCGATTCCAGCCATATAAGCGCGTTCTAGGGTAATAAACCCGGTGCAGTATTTTCAACTGCACAAGTCGAAGCCTAGAGGAAATAGCGATTTCTCGGGGGTGCATGAGGACTTGTATCCAGTCCTCTGGATCTATCTCTCCCACATCCGCTTCCCATTTCGCCTTCAGCTCGTTCAGTTCAGGGGTGGCAAAGGAGGACATGGCATTATAGAGGATGGAAGTGCATTTGGTGGGAATGTACGCCGGGAGAATGTTACGCTCTATAGGGGTATAGTCTGGCAGTTGTGTATCATCTGTTAGGTAGGGATTTAGGGCGTGTGCCAGGCGTATATAATGGTATCGTTCCGTATGTGGAATCTGCAATTGCAATTGTAGGTCATCAAATGAGGTCAATCTACCCTGCGTGAGCACATTCCCAACCCTAATAATCCCCGCCTTAACCCATTTGGGCCACGGCTCAAATTTCTGGGTCGCAGCTAGATTGTAGTTTTGCCAGAGGGGTTGTGCAGTAGTAACTTTGTTTCCCCACCCAATGAATCGGTGTGCTTGTCTCCACACCGTAATCATGTGTGTTTTGGTTGTGGGTGGGGGGGTTCTCGGGAGGGGTTGATAAAGGAGGGACAACGGGTCGGTGTTCTGCATGGTGGCTATCTCAGCACGTATGTGGGGCAAGTCTCGATTTCCGTGGAGAAGATCATTAACCACCACCAGTTGTGATGCCCAGTAGTACGTTTGTAGACGGGGGACTCCTATTCCTCCCTCCCAGATCGATCTCTGAAGTGTGGTTAATGCAATTCGTGGTTGGCCTCCCCCCCATATGAGATCTCTAAGGAGTGTCTCCATCTGGTGAAACTCCAGATCGGGGGTTCCAAGTGGGGCATTCTGGAGAACGTAAAGGAATCTGGGAAGGGATATCATTTTAAAGAGTGCCGCTCTTCCCATAAGTGTCAGGGGGAGGAGTTTCCAGTGTCGGACATCAATAGTGAAGCGGTCCGTGATCGGTCGGAGATTGTGTTGTATATAACTTGATAAGTCCCCAGATATCCATATTCCTAGGTATCGAAAGCCCTGTCGTTCCACCCGATACGGGCACCCCTGGGGAATTGCTTGGTCTCCACCCTTTACCGGAAAGAAGACTGATTTCTCCCAGTTGATTCTAAGTCCGCTAAGTTCCCCGAAGCGGATGAGCAGTTGTGTTACAATGGGGGAAGATCTTGGTGGGTCACCCAGATATACGAGGAGGTTGTCTGCGTACAGGGTCGTACGATCCTCGTGACCCTCCGGCCAACTGAATCCTTTCCAGGCAGTGTTTTGGCGAAGCCAAAGAGCCAGTGGTTCAATAGCAAGGGCGAATAAAAGAGGGGACAGTGGGCATCCCTGTCGTGTACCCCGACCCAGGGGGAAGGACCTGGAGGACCAGCCGTTTACCTTCACTTCAGCTTTGATATTAGTATAAAGTAACTGCACCCATCCCAGAAAGGCCTCTCCGAATCCCATACGGCGCATGACATCCCAGAGGCAGTCCCATCGAATGGAATCAAACGCCTTTTCAAAATCGACTGCCAACAGGGCCAAGGATTCGTTTATGATCGGGGATCTCTCCAACGCTAGATGGAGGCGGCGTAGATTCATCCGAGTCGATTTGCACGGCATAAATCCACATTGGTCCGGGTGGATCAGGGTGGGTGCAACTAACTGTAAACGGTTCGCTAGTAACTTAGCAAGGATCTTAGCCTCCCCGTTGATCAGTGATATAGGCCTATAGGAGGCACAATCATGTGAAGGTTTGCCAGGTTTGGGAATGACTACGATAGTCGCCTTGCAAAGATCTGGTGGAAGGGTCCCCTGATCCCGGGCAGCAAGGAACAATCTGTGTAGAGGAGCCGCCATTTTATCTGCTCCTAACTTTGGCAAGTTTCGACAGGGAATCCATTTGGGCCCGGGGCCTTCCCTGATTGGAGCTGAGACAGCGCCTCCGAAATCTCAGCCTCCGATAAGGCAGAGTCCAGTTGGTCTCTTTGTTGTCCCGAGAGAGTCGGTAACGTTACCGCATCTAGGAGGGAGGGGTTTAATGGTGAGGTCGGGGCTCGGTACAGGTCCGCGTAAAACTCTGCGAAGGCCTCAGCGATCCTAGAGTCTGAATGGTAGCTGTCGCCCTGTGGCGTAACTATTTCCCAGACATGGCGTTGTCCTTCGTCCCTCCTCTGTAGCCAGGCGAGCAGTTTACCTGCCTTGTCCCCTAGTTCGTACACCCTCGCTCTAGCCTGCCAGTGGGCCTGCTTAGCGTCATCCATCGCTCTGTTCCGAAGGCATTCTTGGGCACGCTGGAGGGATCGATGGGTCTCAGGCGTAGGGTCAGAGATATGCTTAGTCTCCCAGTTACTCACTTCCTCTTCGGCTTTTAGTATTTCCCGAAGGCGGGTGTTTCTTTTATGTGTCGTCCAGGAAAGAATCTCACCCCTGAGCACTGTTTTATATGCCTCCCATAGTGTCACAGGGTTATCCACCAACTCCTCGTTAATTTCAAAGTATTCGGCAGACACCTCCTCTAGGCGAGCTATCAGCTCCGGGAACCCCAGGTAGTAGTTGTTGAGTCTCCACGTTCTAGGGGGGAGGGGGCCCTGCATACATAATTCAACTGAAAGAGGTGAGTGGTCCGAGATACCCCGGGGGAGTAGAACTGCGGACTTTGCCCTGTAGAGGTCGGTATGCGGCAAAAAGAGGTAATCCAGTCTGGACATGGAGCCGTGAGCGCCGGAGTGGAAGGAGTACTCCCTAGCATTCGGGTGTAACTCCCTCCATACATCTCGGAGCCCAAGAGCAGATGTAAAATTGGCTAATCTAGTGGGAGTGTTTGGGTTGCGATTTCGGAGATGGGAACGGTCCACGCTATCATTCATGGTGTCATTGAAGTCTCCCCCCAGAACGAGTGTATCAGGGTGGTGTTTCCCTATAAGGGTAGTGAGGTCGTCCAGTAACTCCTGTCCCAGCCCAGGTGGAGAGTAGATTGAGGCAATAGCCACCGTCTGACCCCAGATCGTTCCCATAACGAACACGTATCGGCCCCTCCGATCCCTTTCAACCATTTGCTGGACAAATGGGATGCGCTTGTGTATCAGAATGAGGGTGCCCCTGGAGCCCATTGCATACCCCGCCTGAAAGGCAAGTTGGTAGTTAGTCCTCTGAAAAAAGGCAGAGTTTGATCCCGTCAGGTGGGTTTCTGTCAGAAGGGCCACATCAGGGGAGTGTCTGTTTAAAAATTGTCTGAGAAGACGCCGTTTGATTCCCGACCCCATCCCATTCACGTTCCAAATAAGGAATTTCAGAGATTTGTGTGTCGTATGGGTGTCCAGTTAATCTGTGCGGAGGATGCTTAGTACACATGGTGGGACTGTCAAGGGTGTAGCAATCAGTAAGAGAAGGCGACATGGTATCTGCCTGTGTCAAAGGAGTGGGGGTGTTCCGTAAAATAGTACAGAGCGCCTTCAGCCAGAGATAATGATTCGCATGACCTACGAACACATGACAGTCTTGAAATAATGAACAAAACTTTAAACATTCCCAACTCCCCCCCACCCTATACTCCACCCCAACACGAAGTACCTGTCGCCCCAACATAGCTGAGCCTTCAATTAAGGTATCAGCTCAAAAGCCAGACCCTTGGACAGGGTCTAGATAAACAAGAGAGAGAAAAAGAAAAAAGGGGTAGGGGGGGGGGGAAATGGAAGGGAGAGGGAAAGGATTTAGCTAGGGGGGGGATGAGAGCCTTCTCCAGAGTTCCCTCCCTTGCGCCAATGTCAACATCTTCCATGGTGGACTATTTATGCGTGGGGCTCAGGAGTGCGAAAAGTGCACGCCCCCCTGTCAGAGCATATCTCCTAGGCCCCAGGAGTAAGGGGCAATACTCTGTTTAGTGTTCTTCTTGATCTGCCACTGGCTCCAGGATCTCCTGTCCTTCCCGTTCTGGGTGTCTCCTCGGGGAGGCTCGCCTAGGCCTCGGCCAGGGTCTTCCCCTCGGTCTCCTTGGCCTTGCTGTCCAGTCGCCTTCTACGTGGGCCTCCGCCCATTTCCATGCCTCTTGCGGGTCACTGAAGTGAACAGTAGTTCCTTTATGATAAATCTTTAGTTGGGCCGGGAAGAGCAGGCCGTATTTCACATTCAGTTGAGCCAGTTGTCTCTTGAGTGGTTCAAATGATTGTCGTGCCCGCTGCACTTCTCGGGTATAGTCCGGAAAAAAGGCGATTTGGGAGCCGTTATGGGTAATCGACCCTTGTGATCGTGACAGTTGCAGGAGGGTGTCCCTATCTCGATAGTTGAGTAGGCGGGCGATAATAGTACGTGGCGGAGCACGCGGGGGTGGTTTGCCCGGCGGCATCCTATGAGCCCTCTCCACTGAGAAAAACTTTGAAAAGGATGTGGCCTCGAAGATATCCACGAGCCACTGCTCCAAGAATAGTTCCATGCATTATCCCTCTTCCCCCTCCGGCAGGCCCAGGATGCGGACGTTGTTACGGCGGGATCTTCCCTCTCCGTCCTCCACCCTCGATTCAAGGGTTTTAAGGCGGTTCAAGGCCTTTGACAGTTGACGATTGATCCCGCCAATGTTGTCCTCCACCTCAGAGATGCGGTGTTCCGCCTCTCCTGTTCTGGAAGTTAGTTTCTGCAGGTCATGGCGCAGGAAGGAAACATCTGCCGCCATACTGTCTATTTTAGTCTCCATGGAGGATCGGGAACTAGCAATGGCCGCCATTACATCCTGTAGGGAAAGAGGGCCGTCCCCCGTGGGGGAGTTCTGTCGTGTTGCTGGGCCCGCCGGGGCCGGGGTAGTAGCGACAGCAAATTGGTCCATACTGCTCTTTGTGGATGGTTTTTTCTGCCTGTCTTTCCCCATGGCTCCGGAGACCGTGGAGCAACGGGCACAGTGGATAGAGTGATATTATTTATACCCAGTTGAACCCACTCCGGTGTGTGGTGTTGCAGGCCTGCAGCGGATCAGATGGAGAGCCGCGGGTCCCCCAGAGCGTCCTCCAACCGGCTAGTATGTATTCTGGGTAGTAGGGACTCGGCGTCCTGTATTGGGGTTTCACGGGGCCTCCAGAGACCGTGCAGGCCTCCGTCGTATCTCACAGTCCCTCACTAGGCGGTGGTCCCCTTATGTCCCCTACGCGGCACCCGGCTCCGTTTTACGTGTGGAGCGGGGGGGGGAACCCACCTACCTCTAGCGCGGTCAAGCCGGGCTGCTGCTGTCCTCCACCGCTCGGCGCTGGGACGAGATGGGCTCGGGTCTGTCCAGGCATCCTCCGGGTGCCAGCAGGTTCAAATGGTGTCCGCCTCATATACCGCTTCACACCGTACCACGAGCCACAGTCATGCAAAGGAGACCTGCCCTCAGGCCCCGGCGGCCATCTTGATCTCGCAGGTCGGACGGCGCCACCGGCCTTCAGCAAACTGTAGATTCAGCCCGTCGGGTGGACCGTTAGGTGCCCAGATTTCAGTCGATCCTAGCCCACAGCTTCACGGGCACAATCGCGGCGTTGATATCGCCCGAAATCCCCAGGAATCAGGATAAAAGTACAGGATTGTATCAGCGCTCACGGGAGCTCACCCGGCTCACGTCCGCATCGTTCGCGCGCTAGCCACGCCCCCGAAATAGAGTGACATTTTAGTGTAATGTGTATGATGTAGGTTTGGTGCAAGAGCATTGGACTTTTTCGTGTTGGAGTGAATTTTACATTTATATGTACACCTTTCCTTATTTTCTTTTTGGTATGTTATTCTGTAATCTGGCCTGGTTTCTTAGTAAATACACAGAGAACAAATTATCTTGATTTATGGAATGTGACGTTTTTGGGCATGTCTGTGTGTGTGTGTGCATTTTGTATGGGCACATTTTTATAACTGGAATTTGTTAATGATGATTACAATGGATTTGGATTGACACCATTAACATATGATGGTCATTATAGATTTTGGAAACTTTTCTTGTTGTTTATTTTTATAGTGCTTATACACAGGTGAAGTGCTTTTAAGTGCTTCAAGGCAGGAAGGTAATAAGGGAATACAGTAATCCTTCTTAGGCCTTGAAGGTTCCGAATGATCTAAACAAAAATAGTAGCATACTGCAAATGCATGAAGTGGTACAGTTGAGATCAAACTCGCGGAGAAGGCGGAAGAACGGTGGAGGTGGGAACAAAGAGTCTGGTCCAGCAGGGCCCTGGGTTAAGTGCAGTGAAATTGCCCCGCTCAAGGAGCGTACGCTGAAAGTGCAGTAATGTTGAACAAAGTGCAGCGGCCCCGAGGCAAGAGCAAAAGACTGGTGGGGAGCCTGGGACCTGTAGGCTCTGGAGGTGTACCAGGCAAGCAGTCAGCAAAAACTGAAAACAGAGTTAAGGAGGAGAATGAGGGTGGAGAGAAAAGAAAGGAGGTTAGCAGGGGAGAGGGAGCAAGAAGAAGGATGAGAAAAGGAAGGTCTTGAGGAGTTTCGGGAACTTAAAGTTCTCCGGCACAAGACAGAGAGAGGCAGTGAGGCTGTTTCAGAGGGAAGAACCTGCAGACGATAAGGATCTACCCTCAAATCTCTGTTTCTGAAAACAGCTCACCCTCACAGAGTTGGAGGAGGATGGGTGCAGGACTCTAGAGGGAGAGTATTTAGGAAGAGAGCATTGTAGATAGTGTGGGCCCCGGCCCCAGAAAGCCTTGTGGATTATTCTTGAAGCCACGGGGAGCCAGTGGAGGGATTTCAGTACCGGAGAGATGCAGTCCCAGAGCTTGAGGCCAAGGATAAGTCTTGCAGTTCTGTTCTGGATGAGTTGTAGAGGACGGAGAGTAGAAGTAGGAAGAATGAGAAAGAGGCTGTTGCAATAGTTCAGCCTAGAGAGAACCAGGGCTTTCGAGGTGATGAGCCTCTAGGGGAAAGTGAGAAAAGTTAGAATACCTATGAGGAGGTGCAGTTAGCAGTTGGATTTTTTGGAGATGTCTGAGATGTGAGAAGAGAAGGAGAGAGTGGAGTCTAAGATGCCCCAAGAATTTTTGCCTCATTGGTAGATGACTGTGCAGGGCCAAGGGAGGCAGGCCAGTGAGAAAGTGGGAAAGCGGGAGCACAGGTCCCAATGAGGACAATCTTACTGGCATTCAGGCATAGATGGTCCACAGCACACCAAGCCTAAATTGCGGATAGACAGTCAGGGATGAGCGAGGAGGAGGAGGAGGCTGAGGGTAGTCTGAAAGAGAGCTGCATGTCATCCGCATAACACTGAAGGATAGAGGTAAGGGTAGAGATCCTGTGGGCCAAGGGGGCCATATAGCATATAGATATTGGTGAACCCGGTGGAAAGGTTAGAACCCTGGGGGGACACCACAAGTAGAGAGAGTTGTAGAGGAGAGAAAGGGGCTGAGTTCTACCTGGGAGGGCCAGTCACAGAGAAAGGAGACGAGCCACGCCAGGGCCTGATCTGTGATGCCCAGGGTATCACAGAGATGGGTGATCAGGATCTTGTGGTTTATCGTATTGAAAGCAGAAGAGAGGTCAAGAAGAATGAGGAGAGAGGGAGAGTCGGAGTCAAGATTTGAGAGCAGGTCGTCACGGGTGTTCAGAAGAGCTGTTTCCTTGCCTCTGGATGCTCTAAAGCCAGTCTGATGGTCATGGAGACAACCAACATATTCAGTATGGAGGGTAAGTTGAGTACTAGCCAGCTTCTCCAGGAGTTTTCCCAGGAAAGGGGTGTTGGAGATCGGGTGATAGTTTACCGGAATGGACGGCGGTGGAGGGTTTTTTGAGCAGAGGATGCACAAGAGAGTGCTTGAGAGGAGAGTGGGAAACTCCAGTGGTGTAAGAGAGGTTGCAGAGGTCGGCCAGGGCTGGAGCAAGAGTGTCAATATTATCCTTGATGGTTTTGGAGGGGCAGGGGTCCACCTGTTTAGAGGAGGCTTTCATAGACCGGACTTGTTTAGAGACCTCATCAGGTGTGACAGGGGAGAGGGAGGAGAGAAGAGGAGGAGGGGTTGGGTAGCCGAGAGGGGCCAAGAGATGTTGGAGCAGGGGGGGGAGCTGTAAGAAGATTCAATTCAACACTACAGCTAAGTCAATGCCTAGTCTGGGATACTGAATGGAAACCCTTATTGATATATCTTTATGTCCAGTTCATGAGTTCTGGATTACTACCCCTATATAACACCCCTCTCTTAGAATCCCCCTGACCCCACTGAGCCAAGAAGTAGTTATGCTTTGCAAGTTTAAAAGGTTTATTTGAGAAATAAGACAAAATATAGATACCACGCTTTTATAATAAATTAATAATCGATGTCGCCCTTATAAATATAATGTTAATCAACAATGGGTAATCTGACACTAGCACACTTCTTTATAATCAATGAGGAGTTAGTATAGGATGGATCAAGTAGCAAAAATACATTTATGATTTCAAGGGAAAAGCAATGAGGAATAAAATGCAGTACAGAAATACTTGAGATGATTTTAGCAAAAGATAATATAATCACTTTTTCTCTGGCAATTCACCCCCCTCCCTTATGCAATGTAAGACATGGAAGTAGATGGAAAGAGGAGCACACAGTTCTCAGGAATGCAATCAAATACAATATGAAATTCAGTTCCCCCCCAGCAAGCTTAGAGAAAACCGGTATGAGTTTTAAAACACAGGCCCAAGTGCTTTGAATGTGGTGGCAATGAAGTGAGAAATATGCTGAAAATGTTTTTAATTCCCTTTAGGAGGTTCAGGGTGAGTGAGAGATACTTGGGATGAGTTCAGGCTCACTTTAGCAATGATTCAGAGATGGTGATTAAGAGGCAAACTCCAGAATTGACAGGTGACAGTTGTGCAGAATTGACAGGTGACAGTTGTGCAGCTTTACAAATGACAGATGACACGATTTCTAGGAGGCTGTTCTACTTAGGTTAAAATAGTTTGGATTAGATTATTTTAACTAAGAGATTGGTTCTGCACAGTTCTGCTAGGTACTCACAATATAAATTTGAAATAGGCCTCGCCACGGATCTGGTCAGGTTTTGGACTGGACTCCGGTTCTGGTCTCGGCACTTCACAGTGATCTGGGTCAGCTCTCTGGTTCTGCTCACAGCGGTCTGGTTCACTCTGGATCTCTGGTCTGGTCTGTCCGGATACAGCGGTCTCTGCACGGCTCCTGGATCTCTGCACTGGTCCTGGCAAAAGTTCTTGGCAAGGGATTCAAGCAGCTTGCCCGGCTGTGAGTAGCTTGCAATTATTTGAGGCCTGCAGAGAACTCAGCTTGTGGTTTTAGGCCTCTGATTTAGGTTCTAAAGTATAAGTTCTAGGTTATGGAGTATGTAGCTGGAGTCAGTCTGGAACTGGTATCTTCTGGATGTTGTGTGGTCCGGCAAAACGCTCCGCAGCAACCGGATTTGAATGTCTCTACCTGTCCCAGGAGTCTCTTTTTATGTGTTTTGAAAATGGGTGTGTGCATGGGCCTAGCTAAGCCTGCCCCTCTCTACTTGTCATTGGCCCAATTCTCCCCTCTCCCATGATTGGGGGAAGGAAATGTGAGTCAGAGTGATGCTGTAGGTTTTATGGGTCAGAGGATCCTCCCCTGGTCAGTTTGCCCACAAATCTATATTCGATTCAAATACATCCTTCCCAGATATACAATTTGTCGAAATTACATGTGCACATTATATATTCCTTATGGTCCATGCTTGTCCGCCTCTGATCTTCCTGGGGGCTTGCATTAAAAAATGACAACATTTTGCGCTTTTTAACTGGTTTTGCAATATCGGACATTTACCCAAATTTACACACATGTGCGCAAGGAGTATGGACTTTAATTGATGAAGTGTCGGATTTTTAACATGCAGACATTTGGAGTGAGACCCTATTTTCCGCTAGCAACCCCCCAGAATACACCACAGGGTCCTAACGCATCTCAAAATGTTCACAGAAAAATCACAAAAATAATGATATTACTTATATAATTCTGACAAGTCCGCACTTTGAGTTATCTATCTTTTTAAAATTATGCCCTGGTCAAAAAGGGGTGTGGCTTCCCACATCGCAGGGTGAAATAACTGGTTTATCCACTTCCCCCAAGCTCAGCTGCTAGCAGAGGCACTGCCCTTCCCAGTTTCCCCTAAGAGGAAGCCACTTTACGGCCCCCCAATATAACATTTGCCTGAGTCCAGGACAGGCCTTTGTTCAACTCCCTGTAGTCCCCAGCTGCTCCACCCCTAATCTAATCAACAGGGCCATGTGACCTCAGGATGCAGCCAGGCCCGGCAGCCAGGCCTGGGAACACAGCTGTTGATCCAGTATCAACTCCTGTCGGGGGTAGTTGTCAGGTAGAATTCAGTTTCATTAAGCCAGGTTTCAGATAAATGTCACTTTTTGTTCCCAGTTTTCTACATTCAAATCAAAGATAATTTTTACATATACATTAAATAATTACTTCCTTCAAGTCATTTCAGAATATAGATTTACATTGTATCCACCTCTTAGCAAGTCTTTCCTTGGTCTGGTTTTGTTTCATTTGTTCAGTTTTACACAAAAGTCTGGTGGTTTTAAAACGCCGGCTTTCTGATAGTGGTGAGTACTGGTAATGCAACCATTTTTGGGATTAAGAAAATGAATTCCCCACAAGAAGGTTGTATCTTTGGAGTGGTCTCGTGCCAACTGTGCAGTCTCCTATTCTGGCATGAATGTGGGCGGGGATAGCTCATCCCCACATCCACCCAGTCTATTGATTTAGTTTGTTCTGGGATAGAATAATGGGCAGCGACAGCTCATCCCCACATCTACCCAGTCTATTGATTCAAAATCGGTCAAAACCCATGACAGAGCACAAGAGAGGAGGACAGGATGTCCTATGTTTTTGTGGTGAAGAGTGTGGCCAGGGCCGAGCCAAGGCCTTTGGTGGGTGTAGAAGAGGATGTGGCTGGATTAGGGTTGGCCAGTTCCTTGTCGACTCTGAAGAATTTGGCCATGTTGTTAGATGCCACGGAGATGCAGGGTTGAATGTAGACTCTTTTCTTGGAGCGGATACATAGTCCATATTGCCTTTGAAGAAGGCGGCAGGCCAGTTTGCAAGAGGGTGTACCTGAAGATCCCCATTTCCATTCTGCTGCTCTGCACTTGCGTTTAAGGGCAGCCAGATCACAGTTGCACCAAGAGTTGCACTTTTTGGCAGGCTTCTGTCGGATCCTCATGACAGGGGCAAGAATGTCAAGAGTGTTGGAGATGGAACGATGAAAGTTGGCAAGGGCTGTATCAGGGTGGGAGTCAGCCACAGGAGTAGAAGGAGGAGAGTAGGTGGAGACAAAGACAGCCGCTGACACTCTTTTCATGGGCCAGATGACCTTGAAGGTAGGAGGTGGTGTAGGGTGTGCTATTACCAAAGGAGAAGAGAGCTTCAAGTGAGAAGAGAGAAGAGAATGATCAGTCCATGAGAGTGAAGTAGTGAGAGGAATAGAGAGTGGGATGTTTGTGCTGATGAGAGCTTTCAAGGTGTGGCCAGCAGTGTGCGTTGGACCAGAGGGAAGAATGGAAAGCGAAAGGGAGTTACATAGGTTTCAGAAAAGGTCTGGAAGAGCTAGGAGAGTCAAGATGAATGTTAAGATCCCCCAGGAGGAGAGTTGGGAAGAGGAGGAGAGGAGAGAAGAGGCCAGGTCAGCCCATTCCGAGAAGAAGAGGGTGGACTGACCTGGCTGCTGATAGAAGGTGGCCAGAGTAAGAGAGGTGACAGGTGAGAGAGAGAGCCTGCAGACCAGGCATTCAAAAGAGGAGTAAACCTGAGTGGGAATAATGGAAACAGGAATCAACTCAGGAAAGATCTAGGCTACTCCACCTCCTGGGCTGCTGGGCCTGGGCATGGAGAGGATCCTGTAACCTTCAGGGAGGAGTGTGTCAAAACTCGTAACAGAGCTGTCCTTAAACCATGTCTCAGTAAGAGCAAGAACATCAAGGTCCAGGAGTTCCAGGAGGTGGCAGATGTCAGAGGAGAGCTTGACAGCAGAGCAAGAGTTTAGTGTGGCGACATGGAGCAGGTTGCCATTTTTGAAGGATTTACGTGGGGGGATGCAGGGGACAGAGGTCCCCCCCCCACAAGTGCCAAGAGTTCCTGAGAGATAGAGGTAGGAGGAGGCAGAGGAGGCAAGGGAGCTCCAGATGCAGTGGCAGTAGGTGGCCAAGGTAGCAGGGTGGTGGGGGCTGCTGAGGTCATCAATGTATTGTGAGTAGGCAAGGGAGCCTGTACAGTTGAGAGCGACAATGGGGCAATTATGAGGTTGGTAGGAGGCAAGCCAGGGTGGGCATAGTTGGCAAGGGAGCCGTGGCAGCCTTAGAGGCAGGTGGCAAGGGAGCCCGTGAAGAGGAGAGAGGAAGGTTAATAAGGCGAGGAAGGAGGCTATCAAAAAGTAAGAGGTTGGGTTGAGGCCCTTATACTATTATGGCACCATTTCGATAGACATTTATGATGGCCCTGCAGGTGGAAGAGGAGGCAAGAAGTGCCTCCCAGTGGGTGCCACCATTTATATGTGAGGAAGAGTAAGGAGAGAGCAAAGCGGCCATATGGGGAGTCCATAGGTGGGGAGAAGCAACGACAAAGAGGATGTATGTGAGAGTCTCTGTGGCGGAAGCACTTACGTAGGTGTCAGCGATGGGAAGCCCTGGGTTTGAGGAAAGTATGTCCTTCTTGAGTTTCTTTCTGCCAGACTTAGAGAGAGGTGAAGGATAAGAGATGGAGAAACAGTTAGAGTAGATGGGGAAGATAAACAGTGCCATAGTGAGGGGCACAGGGAGTGGTTCACTTAACCAGGCAGAGCAGTTGAGGTACGTGAGAGTAGGAAGGCAAGAAGGGAGCAAACGCACAGGGAGACACAGACAAGATGGGGAAGAGACAATGGGAGATGATGAGGGTAAGGGAACAGATAGCAGACCAGACAAAGAACAGAGGGGGTAAACCTGTCAACACTTTCTCATGAAAAGCTGGATGTTAGCACAGCAAAATAAATGTAAACAGTAGCAAGACAATCAGAATGTACACACAGCTACATTCGATTTTCAAGAGTAGCAACACTTGTAAGTTCGACATTGCCACTTCTTCTTTATCAGGGCAATTTGTAAAATAATGACACAAGAAGCATTTATTTTGAGGTTGTCACATGTATTTCTAGTGGATAGTATTTTTTCTTGTCATCCTGCAATAACGACATGCTGTTTTTTCTAAATAAAATCCATATTACAATTTGATTTTATAACATCACATGTCAGTTGGTGTTGTTGTGTTTGTTTTCATTGATTCTCCCATTTGGACTCAACAACAGAAATGCTTTTTATAAATCTTAGCAATGTATGCCCACTTCTGCACATTTTTATTTTCAAATGTGCCCTTGGTAGACGGGTAGACTCGCCCACACAGAATGGGAACATTGTTTGTGTGTCTGTCTCAGTGGATGTCTTCATGTGCATGCCTGTTATGAAATGTGTATTTGAGTCCTGCAGTAGACGTCTGAGTTGTCTGTGTGTGCACTGGGGGCAGTTAGAGGGCAGGGAGGCATATATACCTTTAGGGGAGGAAGGGTGTTTTGGGATAATTTTACCCTTGTTAGCATGATATGTGTCCCTGCTGTTTGTTGCATAGAGTCTGTGTTTACTATGAATGTGTTGGTGAGTGTGCCCTTCAACAAGGGCTGTTGTGGGTCCATGTATACCCGGAAGACGTAACCTAGATGTATGAATTTTAGTTTCAGGTTGTATTTTTTTTTGTGTGTGTTTGCATTCACCATCCATAAAGAATCAAGTTGGCTTGTTGAGCTCTCCCGGGCAGGGATCTTTTGGTATACATGTTCATAGGCTAGTAATGTCTCATAAAAGGGCACAGTAGAATTTTAAATTTGGTTAATGTGTGTTCTTTCAGTGGACTTTTTGATATGTGCAAACGTGATTTGGTTTTCAATGTTGTGTCTGAGTGGTATGTGTGTGTGTGTGGTGTGTGGCTCTGAGGATTTCCCATGCCTAGTTAATAGATAATGGATGAGTGCATTGTTATTTGATGCAGAATGTGGTTATTGCACATGATGCTTCATTGGATTTTTGAATATGCTGTCTGACTGTGCCATGTGTCTTGTGAAATTGCACTTTAAGTAATGTGCCTTAGGAAATGCGCTTGGGATGTTTAAGTGTGCTGTTTGATCGGTGAAATTGTGACATACGTATTTGAAAGTACACATTAGTTGATTCAATCTTGTAAAGGTCGTGTGATTTTACAAGCCCCATGTTGAAATGTACTCGAAAGACAAAGCTGACACGAACAAGTAATTGCCTTGACTTATCTTTATGAGACATTCTCAACCATCTCATGGGCTTGACATATGACCCATGATTTGGGCTATTTGAAAGACTCTGAGAGACATTTGGGATCCTAATAACTGAAATATATTAAGCACCTTCATTACTTTTTTTTAAAGTATGTTTCAGCAATTTCTAAATTGGCCAACATATGCCCTCTACTCCATGGACTATTAGCACACGATTTAAATAATCGAAAAATATTATGTACACTTTTGTAGGATCTACTATGGCTAATAGAGGAAAGACCTAAACTTGTTGTCATCTTATCGTTGTTCCGGAACAACATCTCACCATAATTCATTTCTATGTTTCCTATTTGAAATTTGTGGTCAATGATTGGCCTTACAATGCATATGATATAAGAATATCCCTAAAGTATGATCAGCCAAAGAGTTTTTGTTGAACAATGTACATCGATAGATTTTTCGTTTATTAATTTCTTGAACTTTTTTTCTTTTCTTTTCTTTAAAATGTGATGTAAATGATCTTTACCTTGCTTCACATATTATCTTAATATGACAATATATCAACTTGTTACTAGTCTTCTAAATTCTGTATTTAAAATTTTGTAAATTACTATTGAAAAGTTGAATAATTCAGCTAAATCAATAAAAAGAAAATAATAATTCAATTTAATAAGGCAGTATTGGGTTTGGGTGATATGAGAGTTCAGCTTTGGGTATCTCTCAGGACCCCTTGTCATTATATAAAGAAAGTATTAGGGTTTTTTGGAAAAAATGTGTGCAAGGAAGAAGGCACCCTCATTCACTGTGCTATACCAAAAGTCTAGGGAAGCTGCCAATGGGATGGGTTCTCTAAGCTGACCAGTGCAGGTAAGAGCCGCTCCTGTGTCCTCTCAAGCAACAACGGCATCCCTGGTTTTCCCTCATCAGCAGGGATTTCCTCTGATTTATGTGATGTTTCCCGTAAGGTGACTCAGACCCAATGAGTGATGTGCACCCGACCTGCTGGATACCCGCAAGACACACCCACCCAGATGGAGCTAGCTGCACTCTCACAGGTTTTTATGTGATTGGTCTTTTGGACCCCAATTCCATGTAGAATACTGTTTTTCTTTGTGCAAGTCTGTGTGGCTTCTGGAAGAAGTCACCCTTTCACCTGGGCTGGAGGGAAAAGTTGAAACAAGAGTGCATGGATTCTGACAGGATGTTATGCCAGTAGTGCCTTGTGTGTGATATGGACAAATTACTAGATCTGCCGGTCCCATATTGTGGTCTCATGGAGATAGTCCAGAACTTCAAAAGTGAGAATGTGAGTATGAGGATATAATTAGCTGCACATCCTGGGGAGTTTATGGAATGCCCCGAAGTATGCATTTCTCTAGACAAGACTTGGGGTGAACCCACAAGGTTAAAAGAGTAATTTAATACCGGTCCTGTTAAGTTTGCCTTTTGGCTAAATAGTTTTGCTTCAGATCAAGCAAACGTCTTGCTTCTGGTCTTTTAATTGGCATCGCCTCCTGATGCATTTCAATAAATGTATTTGAAAGTATGATCAAAACATTTGATAAACCAGTTATTGAGTGTCGATTGAGAATGCTTTATACAATTGACCACAGGGAGATATTTATGTTCTTTCTTAAGTCACACGGCGAAGGCAGCTAAGGCAAAATATCCGGATCGAACTCAGTGCAGTCTGATAACTATGGGACTCAATGTAGATTAGCAAGTATGAGTTGGCAAGTATGGTGCATAATACGACTCTTCAGGGACTTCCTGAATTGGTTTTACACATCAATACTTGTTTACATGAGCAGAGAAGCAAAACAAGAGGAACACATGGTGATAATATTTATCCTATCAAAGGTCTGCAGTGAAGGAGTGACATATGAAGGGCTCTGAGTCATCACATTGATTCTTTATGAGGCATAGAGGACGAGACCGGCCTTACCAAAAAAAAAGATATTTGTGTTTCTTGTGTGGCACTATAGGACATTTGGTGAACAGGTGTCATGTTCATCCTGAGAAAGCCATGCTATGGCTAGGACTGGATACCGAGGTAGAAGTTGAGGCACTGAAGACTTGCAGCTGGGTGCTTTGGGACAGTCAGTTAACTGCTGTGACTCTGTGGCTCCATCCCAGTAGCTGAAGTCCTGAAAGTGTTTCTGAATTCTCTTCATCAAGCTCCCCATTCTGGAACGTGATGGTGTTAAAAGGAATTTAACTCAATTGTGTGGTTCCACCGGGATAGATGTATACATTGTAAGAGACAGAGAAACAAGTTAAGTGAGTATTTACAGTATATGATTAAAAGGTTCAGCCCCTTCAGCCACTAGACGCGAGTTTGAGTGCCAG
This sequence comes from Ambystoma mexicanum, assembly GCF_040938575.1. Taxonomy (NCBI): domain Eukaryota; kingdom Metazoa; phylum Chordata; class Amphibia; order Caudata; family Ambystomatidae; genus Ambystoma; species Ambystoma mexicanum. The sequence goes on along the minus strand of NC_090937.1, from coordinate 905,701,614 downwards.
TCTGTCTTTTTTTTCTGGTGAACAAATATTGTTGTTTTTTTTCAAAACAAAATTTGATACACCAGAAAAAAGACAGGCAGGGCTTCGGACTCGGGTCAAGTGGGCTAAACCTTAATCACTGGACCAGCAAGTTCCTTTGAGAGAGCAAGGTAAAGGCGCCCTGTTAAAATAACAGGACGTGTTTTGCTGGCTCACTTGTTTACAGAACATGCAGTCATGTGAATGCCCTCCTAATACAGCAAACACACGATTTTCATCATAAATATTTGCTGAAAAGTATCTGTTTGCTGTATTACGATCGGCATTGATAGGACTACTTATCCTGCTCTTGGCCAGTAACAAGCTCAAGCTCCCAGTAGGGGGCTCGTGCTTGATTACTGCAGCAAGAGCAGAGAATTAAAGAAACAGATTATGCTGTTTCTGCATATAAAATGGATGCCCCTAAAAGCTTTAAAAGCAGGACTTTACAGCCAATTTACTGCTAATTTTATATAGGAACTTAAAAAAAGAAAACAGTTTCAATATATATTTTTTGCTATGGGCAATATTTTTAAAGGATCATATTTTGAGAGAACTTCGTCCTTTAAGTGATTCCCTGCTTTTGTTCTTAGCCATATATTAATATGGAGCATCATATTGTGTAAAGCTGTACACTCTATTCTCAGTGTCACTTTAAAACTGATTTTTGGACACAACTCGCCACCTCCCTCGGATGCTGCGGTGAACAAGCAGACACAGTTGGGAGTAAACCTTAGCCTCTTTCCTCCACCAAGTGTTCATTGTGCCGCCCCACACACCATGCTCCAGGCTGATTTTTAATGGGCTGTACAGCTAGAAACAATGGGTGCCTTTTAACTGAGACTGTTTCTATGCTAGCTTTTCATTGTTTTAATGTTAAAAATGTACAGGCAACATTATGCTAATATAGGAATAATTTTCTAATGCTCCAACCTTAGAGTTTCTTAAAGAAAAACGTGTGCTTTCAGGTGAGTCAAAACTCTTAAAGCTCACAAATTAGAGAATTATTCCTATTCTAACTCACTTTTACTCATTGACAGTGTGGCAGCCACACTGCTAGGGGTATATCTCTACCTAACAACCACATCCTAGAACAAACTGAGGAGTCACCAAGGAAAAGCTTTGTTTCGCTGCTATCTTGTTCAAAACTTAACATTATGCTAATGTTGCAATAAAATCTGCTCAATCTTTACATATGAATTTTACAGCAAGCTATCCATATTTATGTTTAATTGTAAGGGTGGGATCTTAGCCTGGGCTGATAATGATACCACGTCTAATTCCAACCCAATTATTACCTTTAAGTCACTCTGGCTTTGCTTTCCAAACACTTACTATAAGGTGGGAACAACTCCTGCACCTTTGCCTTTCCTCTGTCTCATGCAAAACACCTCCCTTCTGCATCATCTTAATATTTCCCCAAATCCCACCACACCCCACTTCAGCGTCCCACCACACTCCATGGCAGCATCCCATCATCCCATCACACCATTCCCTTCGCCCCCAACATGCACCCATAGATGAGAATGCTACAGAATCCATTCAGTACTTATTCTTATTGCCTGTGTATATTCCCTGCCTTTTTGGGTGTCAGTGTACCAGTCTTACATGTACAGTACATTAAGCATGTGACTCCAATGGCGAACAATTGTTTTGTAACATTATATAGATAGAAACGGTCCACTGTGAAAATCTTGCCTGAAATAATTCCACGGCCGAAAAAGGCGCGGTTTAAAAAGTGCTTTTGAATGCATTTATATGCGGGGAGACGCCCCACTGGCCCTTCATACTCCCCTTCACCTTAAAGTATTAACCCAACCAACCCCCACAGACATATGCATTTAAAAGTGCATTTTAAACCGTGGCTTTTCGGTCCACCGGATTCTTGCGTTGAGTTTTTCACTGGATACGATATAAATACAGTCTCCATTCAGATCTAAGTACTGTGCTACAATATACCATGTGAAGCTCTATACTCTATTGTTAGTGTCTCTGTAAAAACTGAATTTTGAGCACAGATCCTGATAGTAGGGCGTGGATGGTGACCTATCTCTTCACCTCCCTTGGATCCTGCTCTTATCAGTGACCTCCCACAAAGTAGAGAGCACAATTTAACAGCTCTCTTCCTGACTCTTTCACACCTGATCACATTTATAGGACATGTATAAACACGAAATACACACATTACACATTCTTTGTTGCCTCCTTCCTTTTGACGACCAGTTGCAGGACTTGCTAAATGTGGTCTATTGTCATGCAGCAAATGTTTCTTGAAAGTACTTGAAACCAAAAACTGTTTATTTCCCCAATTTGCTCTTCGTTGTTCATGGGTTTATGAACCTGGTTTAAATATTTCTTAAGATGCACCCACACATTTTCGTTCAAGTTGAGTCAATCCCCCTACAAAACTTTGTCACAATGAAAACGTTAGCTATTAAATGCTTTAGATCATTGTCCTTTATTATTATTACTTTTTGGGTGTCCTGGGGATAAAACCTTTGCACATGTTGGATTAGCCTAATACCCCACCAACAATGTGCTTCTTTAATAAGACCATGTTTGTCATGTCCTTCAAGAGAGCCATGTGACATGTGCCCTTCTCGCAGATGGCCCTTTCAGATATGGACTTTTTACCAGGTGCATCAGCTCTGGTTTACTTGACAGGTTCCCTTTCTTCTGATATGTCATCCTGTTAAAGAACACACAACTGACAGGTATCTCATTCGTGAACAGCATGCCTTCAAAGTCCTAGTCTGTCTTGAGCCACTGTTTTGCTTTCAACACCCACTTCTCCTTGGTAACATGATGGATAATACATGGCAGCCGTGAACGTAAAGTTAACACACCCTCACTGCATTTTACACGCAATCAGACACAAGACACAAAAAACACACACACACACACACACACATACCCACCACACCGTCCACCCCCCCATAGTACCAGTGCACAAAAAGCAAGCCTGTATCGCTTTACCCCCTCAGGTTACATCCCTATTGCATCAACACCCAGTTCAAAACCAGGGTTGTAAGTCCCAGAATGCAAAACAAAAACCAGGATTACATACGCTCCTACAGCATGGAATGGAATGCATCATGTTGGCAAATACAGTATTTATTTATTTATTTTTGCATTTGTTACAGCGCACAAAACCCTGAGGTATCAAGGCACTAGATACATTAAGGTAATATGATGCAGTAGTGGGATGGAAGCGTCTTAGAAGGAGCAAAATTAGTTGAACAGCCAAGTCTTTAAGTTTCTGCAGAAGGTCCAGTAGGCCTGTTCTTTTCTGAGTGCTGGTGGAAGATTATTCCAGAGTTTGGCGGCCATGACCGGGAAGCTCTTGCCCCCTACTGAGAGGCGATTGAAGTTGGGGATCTTCAGGAAGTGAGATTTCGACGAGCTAAGTGATCGGCGGGGGCTTATTTCTCCATGCAGCGTGCGAGGTAGGTCACAGCAGTGTTTGAGAGACAACGGTGTACCAAGGACAAAACTTTGAATGTAATCCTTTCCCAAATGGGCAACCAGTGTGCATCTCTCCTGGCTATGAAGATATCTTCGGATTTGGAGAGACCAATGGCCACTCGGAGAGCATTGTTCTGAATCGTCTGGAGTTTGTTCAGGCTGCGTTCAGAATTGCCAGTAAATCGGGCGTTACAGTAGTTGAGCTTGGCTCCTGTGATAGCTCTTGCAAATGTAAGGGGGTTGAGAGTGGAGAGGAAGGGCCTGATGGCAAAAAGCAGTTTGGCAGTGTAAGCCGCCGCAGAGGCGATTGAGTTCACTTGATGTGAGAGGTTGAGTTTGGTATCCAGGCAGACACCAAGAGTTTTGGCAGCGGCAGAAGTGGGGATGTGGTTATCTTCGGTGATAAAATCCTTGTATGCTGGGTCAATGTTGTGAAGTGTGGAGTTGGAGCCGATGATGAGGATTTCGGCTTTGCCGTCATTGAGGCAAAGTAGGTGAGAAGCCATCCAATTTTGTATGACCTTGTCTGCAGTTTATGGTGGCTGAGTACTGGTCCTATGAGCCGGAAAGGGTAATAAGGAGCTGTATGTCATCAGCATAGTTTGTGTAAGATATGCCTAGTAGGTCAAGGCGGTCAAAGATGGGTTTTGTATAAATATTGTAGAGGATGGGGGAGAGGCAGGAACCCTGGGGGACTCCACAGGTGATGGGAGTAGGTTCATCGGAAAAGTAATTGATGAAGACTCGTGAGGATCTGTCAGCTAGGAAGGACCTAATCCAGTTGGTGGCTGAAGGAGAGATGTTTGCTGTTGAGGCAAGTTGATAGCAGAGGATTTGGTGGTTTACCAAATCGAAAGCTACGTTGAGGCCTTGCATAATCCGGAGGGCAGGTTTGCCAGTGTCTTTGATTGCATCCATTTGGATTTTCAAATCAAGTAGAACAGTTCCGGTTCCGTGTTTAGGGCGAATCCTGATTGGCATGTGCCCATGATGTTGTTTTCCTCAAGATATTGTTGAACCTGGATATAACTAAAACGATACATGATCTTCAAGAGGTAGGGTACCGTAATAATGGGGCAGAAGTTTGTCAGAATGGAAGGGTTGGGGGAGAGTTTCTTGAGGAGGGGTAGGACTCAAGCTTCCTTCAAGGATGTTGGCACTGTGTTGGTGGCAAAGGATGCATTGATGATGGCTGTGAAGAGGGAAATAAGTGACTCTGCACAGCCTTTGATGATTGGAGATGGGCAGGTGTCACTTTTGCAGTTTGACGGTTTGAGGCACTTGATGATCTGGGTGACGTCCATGTCTGAAATAGGCTGAAAGTTGAATGGGATTCAGATGTGGGACGGTAAGGGGCTGGGTGCTGTGGGCACTGGTGGTTTGTTTAGTATAGCAATTTGCTTGGAGAGGATTCTTCCTTTGAGGGAGTTAACGTTTCCAGTGAGGGTGTGTTGGATTTTTTCACACCGGGTGCTGTGTACTGTCAGGTCTGGCTAGGGGTGGCGAGGGGGTCTCTAGCTCTCAGAGAATTGTGAAAAGTTCCCGAGAGTTGAATGAGGTGTTACTAATTCTGGAGTTGTACGGTATGTGTGCTATAGAAAGAAAGCATGAACTGTGCAAACCACCTCCCAACTCTCATTCAGCACCTACCTTAATCAAGGTATCATCGATTACACACAGGACTAGAAAGTACAGAAAAAGGTTATGCGCAAGAGGGTTGAAGTTAAAAAGCACACAGTTAGCTGAGTGAAACTGGAATATCCAAATGTGTCTATTGACTTGCACTGGGATGAGTGATATTTAGGATGCAGGAGAGATAAAGCACACATCAAGAGTCTACCCTCCTATTGTACATAAGAACAGTTGGCATGTGTGGGTACCACCATCAGCGCTTGGCATCTTAATGGGCAGACTTTTTTTTAATCTCATGTAGCCTCAGTGAAAATGTGCATGCACATTGCTGCAGGCCATAGGTGATACCCACACTCTTTAGGAGATTAACATCACCATATGAGTGGGATGCACTTACCTCAGAGCAACCCAAACTAAAAGGGACCCAATTAAACAAGACAGTTCAAGCAGTAACGCATATTTTAATAAAAAGACACTGCTAGAATATTCAGAATTGTAATGTGAAGCAAGTGATGACCGTTGTCATGACCCAAACCCAATCCAAAATCCAAAAGAAAGAAATTAAAAGTAATTTGTAATAGCACCTGTTTTAAAGTGATAGTGTAAAGTTGTAATCTGTGCTCCCGGTGTCATGGTTAAAATTGGATTTTGGACATAGCATATGTGGCATAAAATGTATCTTATGAACAAGCGAAACATGAAAGTTGCATGATAAAATTGTCTTGACAGTCAAAAGAAAAGCAAATATAGTGAGGCTGCTATATTAGTTTAGACTAGGCCGTTTAACTCTGCATGGTCTTGCTATGTAAGGGACTCCATACTGAAATAATGAACACTTTCCTACAAGCTATGTTTCCGCTTGCCATGCTAAAGTGAGAATATTTGTTTTGCATTACCAAAATACTGCAGTGTACTGTTTTGTTATGTGTTTGCCATTACAGGATGGTGGTCAGTAAGGGTCCTGTGAAAGTGAATGAGCTATTGCTTGTATTTGAAGCTCTTTAAGCTTGTATTTGAAGCTCTTTAAGCTAAGCATGAAACTAAAAGTTGGCCTCCATGAAGTGCAGTCATTAGTTTACAATCCACGCCTCCCTGATAGGTTTTAATGTTTTAAGAACTGTATAAAGGAGATAAAAAAGAAAAAGGAGATTAAAAAAAAAAGAACTATATAAAAGCTGCAACATTGGGGCAGGGGAACATGGGTTGGACTATGTCTGTTGGAAGTTGTTCTGTCGATGTGTGTTTCTGTGTCAGGTATTGCTTTGCTTTACTTTGGTGCTATTAGAAGATTTACCAAGTCCATCTGGATTGTTGCATTACAAGAATGGTGTCTTAAAGACTTGCATCATTGCCAGGCGAGATTCCCGAGGGTCTAGGTGCGACCACCTTAGCAATGACCCAAAGGCCCATCGAACAAGGTAAGACACGTGTATTATTGGGGAGATCACTGACGGACCCATCCATAAATATTGACTTCTCGGTTGTCAACTTAGTAAAGAATCATAAAGGTTGTTTTTTTTAAAAAATGTTTTTATTTTTTTATTTTTATGGTTGATAAAATCAACCTTTCAAATTTCACAACATGTACAAAACAATAAAATACAATATGTTAAGGTTATCTTACATAATTGGTTTTACATGAGCAACAACATCACAGATTTAAAAATAAAAATAAGAAGAAAAACACACAAAATAAAGAGTATGACTAATACAGTGAGATTGCAACGATGGCATTTCTACCTCGAAACTCACTACATTCATGTGGCAAGCGTGAATGTGCACTACTGCTAGTCGGGAAAAACTGCATCCAAAAACTGTACAGTAGCTATCTTAATTGATAGCGAAGCAGACGAAAAGATGCATTGCCACATGTTTTTCTGAGTGTACACATTCTGTTCTTCAAAGACATTTCTGAAACACCTCTTCTGATAATTGTGGACAATAGACAATGTTCCAGTGTTTCTTTTTTAACAGAATTCTTACACAATCGACGTTGATTTTCAGCTTTCAGAATTTGCTTCCTACGAGCCAAAACATCTAAGGTTGGCCAGAGATTCAGACGGAAGCAGAGGTTCTGTAAAGGTTGGTTTTGCAATTGAGTTGAACCCTGCTGCTGAGGTTATCACGTTTGTCTCTGGTAACTGGTAACCTGGGTTAAAGGATAAGAGCTCTCTCTCTTTAAAAATCCCCTATTTGATGTCTTTGCACCCTGCATCCATTCACAACATTTAGAAGGGAAAATGATCAGTGCAGGGAGATAAGCCAGTATTCTTGTGCACTTGACTTAAACAAATGCAATACAAATATTATATGAAAAATGTGTTGTCTGTCTACGCCTCCCCTGTTCCATCAAATGTGCAGTTATAGACCCATTGTTCTGCAAATTTGACTTTAGCCAAGACTTCCGTTTCATCTTTTTCTATCAGGAAACATGAAACTGATCAGGTTTTCAGATCCTCCTCATGTGCCTGTTGCCCATGTGTCCTTTCCTTACCGTTTGTCTGGACCGCCATTTATGTGGGATGCAACAGGGGAAACTAAACTGCATCTCGATGATTCAGCATACGGCTTGGCTAGCGGGAATACTGAGAAAATAAGAAACTGATGTTTCTTAAGCGTTGCGCGTCTTTCCAGCAGTCGCACGAGCAGTGTCGGGTATCGCAGTGTCTTGGCGCTGTAGCACAGGGCATTGCAAAAGAGCGACACAAGCTGCTGAAATAAGCCATTCCTCGTCTTACCCTGTGGAAATGGGAACAGGTAGATCTAGGCAAGTTCTGTCCCTCCTAAAGGAAGTCCAGCTCAATTCATGTCTGCACATTACTCACCCTAAACATGTAATGGACAAATGCCACTGTTTACTATTTAACTTGTAACAACCCTACTAAACAGTTCCCTGAACTAGTCAAGATTGATATGTATCAAAGAATTTACCTATGGGGTAACCTAGAGACTCGAGGCACTGCAGCGTATCAGCATGTCCTTTAACACAGCTACCTTGCGCATTAAATGCATTAGTCACCGTGCATGCAATGAGGCGCCCAACTGACTTCTTCAATATTGTACAGAGATTTTCTAAGATTGGTTAGGACCCTGATCAATTTCAACAGGAATTGCAAGTCATTATCGATTGTTACAATCCTACTTGTGCTGATTTCAACCAGTTATCAAAGGGTACCTGCCCACCAGACAATCTCCCATTACTAGAACAAAAATGCTATTTCCCATTGCAAGAACCCACTGCACAAGGACTGACAGATTTCACTGATTGCTTGCTTTGCTGTATCCTGGAAATCTGACCCCAAAAGATGGATTAAACTGAGATAAATGCCTGTAAACAGACTAAAGGCAAAAAGCCTGTGGATTGTCTTGAGAAGCTCAGAAACTGTTTTGACCAATAGTCTGGGATCCTGAATTCGGCAAATACAGCACCACAAGCTGGTGTTTCAGCATTTGTGGCACTCCAGCCAAGATGGATGGATTTAAGGCTGTTCTTAATTTTTGGGAAGGAAAGAATGTGACAAAGGTATTGCTTGCTGCTCAGCATTTTCATGAAAACGCAGAATGGTTGAAAGACACCCCTGAATCAAAATTAATGGTGTTACAAATTCAGCAGCTTCAGCCCTCACGAGCAAGGGCGTGGACCATTCTGGTGTCAGTTGTCCAAAGGGGAGCACATGGAAGAAGGGGGGAGGGGCTCCAACTCACAGGGGAAAGGGAGGATTTCAAGAAAGCAAGACTGGGAATGTGTGTAATGCCCAATGTCATTATTTTGGGGTGTCTGCAGCGACCAGCACAGCATTCAGCATGACAAACAACATTCCCTCCTTCTTTTCCTCAACCCTTTCCTCTACCTCGACCACCTGATATGGACAGTCAGGGGGTCTGTACAGTTATTGCTCTGTTGATACCGCTTGATTTGTCCACCCCCATGTTAATTGTCCCATCTGCAGCAACAAATGTTCATGCTTGCGCTCAATGTTGAGAGTTTCTGAGTTTCCACATGCCCTTTGTTCTTATGCTGTAGTTATTAGGAGTAAGCCCATATCCTACCCTGTTGCTTACCCTATGTCTGCCGCTCTGGGTCCTATCACTAACAGCTATATTTTTCTTTTGAGCCCACACTGGGTTTGTTGTGTATAATTGCTATAGCATTTATTGTCAGCCTGATGGCTTTTTTGCGGATGTTCCCGTGCATAGAGAATTGAAGTTTGTTGATGCGTTACAGGAAACCCCATGAATGTTGAACCTGTACGAATTACATTGAACCCAGCCAAGCCTCTTCCATACTTCCCTCAGTATCCCATTTCCAAACAAGCTTAAGAAGGCATTAGACCTGCCATTGAATCGTTACTCAAGCAAGGTATTGTGTTGTCTTGCAGTCCTTGTAAGACCCCGATATTGCACACCAAGAAACCTGGTAAAGATGCCTATATTTTGTGAAAGACAACCGAGTTGTTGATGCCACAGTACTGCCTACTTTTCCTGTGGTTCCCAAACCTGCTACTATTTTCTCTTGCATTCCTGCATCTGCAACATATTTTACTGTGGTGAATCTGTCCTCTTCTTTCTTCTCCATACCGGTGCACCCCGATAGTCAATAGTTGTTCTCGATTTCATGTAAAAATTTGCAATTTTGTTTTAGGGGAATACCCCAAAGTTATGTGGAAAGCTCAACTGACTCAAATTTGGAAGAGAGATCTTGACTGACTGGTGTTTAAGGGGGGTGGTCATTTTGGTAAAGCATGTGGATGACCTTCTTTTTGGCATCCCCCTCATTGAAAGCCTGTGAATGAGAATCACTCGATCTATTGACAGTTCTTGCTCAGAAAGGACATAACGCCTTCAAAGAAAAGCTTCAATTGTTTAAAAAAAGAGTCAATTATTTGGATTAGGATTTCTCCGCTAGGGAGAAACACCTGTCTAAAGACAGTGTTGATGTTATTTTACAAGTTCTCAGACCCTGAACCCATGTTCAACTGAGAGGTTTAAACATAGCATAATAACAACATGACCCATTCAATACAATCTACAGCATGGTTTGGCACATATAACAAATGTTTATTACTTAATTATTAGTTTGCCTAACCATTTTTTCTATGAGATTCAAACTAATTACACAATTTAAAGTGCTACTTCCATAATGTGCCCTTACTATTGCACTACCCTATCTCCTGTCTAAAGTGCTATTGCAAAAATCACATAACAATTCATTAATAAGTGCAAGTACGACACTGCTATCCGAACTAATGGTTACATTATCCAATTGCATAAAAAAATGACATTAAAATCTTTTAATTTGCAAAAATGTATTCATCCATTCAATTAATTCGTCTCCATACACACTTTAAAAAGGATTTTGGTTCTACACAACTGTAAAGCACACACAAAAAAATATAATCGGTGCAGCACTTGGTAATCAGAAAAATTATCCTTTTTTTCCCTATGGGTCAAAACCCATACCGTGATCCTGATCAATTTTGCCAATATTGTACATTACACCCAACATGTTTCATTCCCATGTATGGGGAACGTCTTCAGGTGTCAGGTGCTGGGAAACCAGTGTAAAGTACATTTTACTAATTCTTAATTTCATTTACCATGTACAAAGTAGTATAGCTCTAGTGTAGCATGTTTATGTGCATGCCGCATAGTCTAGACAGTTATTGTGGTAGTAATGTTCTCCTCTTGTTTTCGTACACCGACCATGGAAGGGAAATAGCCTGTACATTCCGAGGGCATCCTCTAAGAAACATTGGAACAATCAGCAATGGCACGGTAGGTCAGTGCAGATTTGCTACAGCCGCACATTGTCTCCTCTTACTCATCCCGCCTCCTCCAAAAATGATATGATATGATATGGCATTTATAAAGTGCCTGTACACAAGTGTTTCAAGGCGCGACAAGGCAAGGGGGGGGGAACAATGGGAGGACAAACAACGATCCTACTAGGCCAGGTGTCATTCAGATCGCGCAAGTGCAAGGGAAGGGGGGAAAAAGGAAAAGTGCGAAGGGGGAAGGGAGAGGGGAAGTGCAGTACATGGGAAGTGGAATAAATATGACACATAAATAGTCAGCTAGTGGCAAGTTCAAGGAAGTGCAGACGTAAGTGCTAGAAGGGGGGGGGACTGAAGGGATACAGAAAAAGGTCCCCAAGTGCAGGGGTTGCCAGGGAGGCAGTGCAGGTGGGTAATTGATGGGGACTGGGCCAGAGATCAAAAGGGTGGCCAGGTAGCCAGTGGAATTTCGGTCAGGAATTCAGCAAGGGAGAGGAGGAGAGAAAGCAGAAGCAAAGAGGAAGGTTTTGAGGTGTTTCCGGAACCGGAGATGGTTCTCCTCAAGTATCAGGGATGCAGGAAGGCTGTTTCAGAGAGAGGCCTTAGAGAAAAATACCTTCGACAAGGCCAGAGTAGAGCATCCATGAGGAGTGATAATGTGTTGTTCTGCCCGATTGGGGTGCAATGAAACACAGGAAGGAAAGGAGCACTGAAATATGTTTTCCTAGCCCAGCTTTTCTGGAATCAACTTGAAGGATCACCTCTTCTTGAGTATCTGCAAGGAGAGATCCTGGAAAAAGTGGATTATTTGATTCTACTGACCAGTGGGCCTTCCTCACTGGATGCTGCCAGCATCTTTTCTTTTTTTGTTATTAGGATGCCTTCAACTCTCTCGATCCACTGGATATTGGAAAAAGACACATTCTCTGTACTCTTTCTATTTCAGTCTCAACGATGGTTAAATAATATGGGTTCCAGGCCTAGCCTGTCTGAACACTTCCAGACCTAGCTAGTCTGAACACTTGCTCTTCTCTCTAAGAAACTTTAGGTAAAAATTGTCTCTGCAAGAGTAATTCTCAATAACCATGCTTTTGGACCGTAGGACATATGTCTGTAATTCCAGAGAATTAATGTTAGATTGGAAATGCGCCACAGAATTTGACAAGTTGTTGAGGGGGTGCACTATTTGAAATGTGTTGGAGGTAGCCCAGGCAAAACATCAAGTGCTGCTCAGTCGAGGAAATAGTGGTGGCGCTATCTCAAGTGAATTACGAGTGCTTGCTTGTTCCTGATTAAGTTAGTGCAGGATGAGCAGATGCCATCTGTGACTGCAAGATTATTAATCCCATTATTCACAAAAATATAGAGAAAATAAAAAGAATACTTTTTTTGTCTAGAAAGTAATTTTAGTAGATAGTTGTTGGTCTTTGAGATAATCGACTAACAAGTAGCTAATAGTATTCCTTTCCTCAAAAAATATTTTCGTTTTCTCTTTTTTTAATATAAATTAATTCAATGACTGTAAAAACCAACAACCCTAGAAAAGCCTTTTTGCTTTATGTGAATAAATGGTTAATAATCTCACACCTGCCGCAGCACTTGTATGTTATAGCCTCTCATTACAGGTTTGCCAGTCATTTTCTCAGACTTGCAAACTACAAGTTTGCCGGTGGGGGTTGATTGATTTACCTCCACCCAAGCACTGGAGGTGAATCAGGCTCCCACTGGCAAAAAACAGCTGGTATCTCTGGCCTGGTATTACAAGTGCTGGAAATACCGGCAATCCTTTCCATAGAGTCCTATCGGACTCCATGGAATGGGGATTTACTGCCATTGTCAGCACCTGGAATATCCCGGTAATACCAGGATATCAGATGCCGGTAACAGTAGTGTCAGTTTACCGGTATCCCACCGGAATTACCGGCAGGATATCAGGACACTCGTAATGACCATGATAGTCTTTCCCACACCCAGCAGCAGAGCGTTCACTCAGAGTGCAGTTCGGAAGGATGAGAGTAGTAGTTGCTATGAAGCAATATAGCTTCAACACTGTTGAATTATGTGGATTAAGGGATGTCATTGGGATGGAAGGGTTTAAGAGATTTCCTTGCTTAAATCTGGATCAGTGTTGCACTATTTGGATAATTATAGACCCATTATTTCTGAGACAGGCAGTTTTTAAAGGGATATTAGAGTTTGCTGTTACAGGTTGAGAATGATCAAAGAGTGGGACGACCACTTTTTTAATTTGATTTAAACTCAGTCATAAACCTGTATGGTTCGCTACAATGGTTGCTTGTACTCAATGGGTCTATTGTATTTTGGAGGGCTTAATTTCTTTTTGAGATTCGAAAAGAGGGTCTGACCTATTCAGCTGATGCATCGTGTGCACTTCCGGCATAGCCTCCGAACATGTTACATCTATTTATAAGCTTTTTATTGTCATATTTCCTTTCCTTTAATGCTTTATTCAAAAATACATTTCATTGTATGTATAAACTCAAAAAGTGTGAATTCAACATGGTTCATTTTATATTGTTGAATGTTCTGGACTTGAGACTTACAAGAATTGAATGAACCAATTCTCAAAAGATTTGGCCAACTTGGTGTTGTTTAGTAGTGCATTCTAATGTAAAGTAAAAGTAGGATCACCTTTTGCTGTCATTTTATGTAAGTGAATTCACCATGGTGTATGCCTTGGTAGTAGACTTGGATGAACTTTCCCACTCAAACTCAAATCACTCAAATTTCTGGGGATTCATCCACTATAAACTTCGGACAAACATCTTGAAAGGTTTGTCTGTAGTTCGTCCACATGCCTTAAATGGGTGACACATGGTTGGGGCTCCTTTAGAGTCTCAGGCATCTTTCCGAGAAGCAGAAGGTCGTTTCAGTAGACAGGCTTGGGACATACAGGGAAGGGATAATACAATGGACGAATTTTAGGGTAGTTGTATGAAGAAGGGTACATAGAAGAAGTGAGTGACTGGAAGCCAGTCAGAGAGTGAGTGTTAAGGTTCATTTTGCTCATGCAGCACTGTGTGACACATTCAATGGGTTGGAGTGGCTAAACAACACACGTACCATCACCAGAGATGCACAATAGTCAGTGTTTGTCTCTTGAAGTGCGTGGAAGAGACATTTGGCATAGGGTGACAACTAAAAGAGGGAGTGGGAAAAGCCAGGAAACTCAGAGGGCAGCTTCCAGGAGAAGCATGCTCACCTGATTGTGCTGGCAGTTGGCAGAAGAGATTTGGCGTTGTGGGTGACACACCATTCTGTATCTGTCTCTTGAAGTGAATTGATGAGACAGGTACCATGGGGTAACACCTGGGAGGAGGAGCGTGTGGAGCCTGGAAACTCTGAGGGTGGCTTACTGAAGACACACATTCAGCGGTGGCTGGTAAAATTATGAATTGGGGGGATGTAAATATTTTCCCACAATACGCTAGAGCGACCAAGCATAGGGAGGGTGCTCAAACCAACCAAAAGGGGGTTCGGGGAGGTTCTCCGCCAAAGAATATGTTTTAAATGATGGTTTGAATTGGATTTTACAGCACTATCCCTGTAACATTGGATAAACAGCCACACAGCTTTCAATCATTGTTGTATGGTGCACATGAGAAGACCATACAGATGCAAGCCACAAACAGTGGACACAAGCATTTTCCAATGCATTTTTATGATTTTTATGATGTGTGTGCCAACATCATATGCCAGTCTAAAGATAATGTTCATGCTAGCTACACCTACAGATATTCATGCGGACTGCACAAATATGTGTCAATTTTTACCAGTAAATAATGCAATGCCGCAGTAAGGAAACATATCCATACTGGCTGCAATAATGTAGGACTGTCTAGCCATTTAATAACACTTATCATGTTTGCTTTACCCCTGATGCCTAGTAACACCATGCCATGCCAAAGTAAACATGATATGTTCAGACTGGCGTCATCAATGGAGGCCAGTTTAGTAATGTAATGCTTTACCCTTGATGTTGAGTAAACAAAAAAACATGCCACAGTAAGAAAGTACATCCAATCTGGCAGTACCAATGAAGGCCAGTCTGGCAATGTAATAACACTCATGCTAACTTTACCGCACATATTAGTAAAGATTCCATGCCACAATAAGAAAACATAATAAGACTGGCATCACCAAAGTAGGCCAGTCTAGCTACATAATAACACTCATCATGTTTGCTTTTCCATTGATGCCCAGTAGAAAATGCCATGCCACAGTAGGAAAGTAGACGCATACTGGCTGCTCCAATGAAAGCCAGTCTAGCAATGTTCTAGCATTCACCATGCTAGATTTACCCTTCATACCTGTACAAAATACCACGTCACACAAGAAATCATAACTAGACTTCACGAAGGTAGGCCAGTCTAACTATGTAATAACACACTTAATGCTTGCTTTAACATTGATGCCCAGTACGAAAGTAGACTCAGACTAGCTGCACCATAAAAACACTCATCATGCTAGCTTTACCCTTCATACCAGTAGAAATGTAATGCCACAATAAGAACATATAACTAGTCTGGCTTCACCAATGTAGGCCAATCTAGCTATGTAATAACATTCATGTTTGATTTACCCTAGCTGCTCAGTATAACTGCCATGCCATAGTAAGTAAGCAAATGCAGACTGACGTGACTAATGTAGGCCAATCTAGCCACTTAATAACACTTATAATGTTTGTTTTACCCTTGATGAAAAGTACAAAATGCCATGTCACTGCATGAAAGTATATAAAGAATGGAACCACTAATGTAGGCTGGTCTAGTCAATTAATAACACTTATTGTGCATTCTGTACCCCTGATGCCAAGTACAAATTACAATGCCACAGTAAGTAACTAAATACAGACTTGCACCACTAATGTAGGACAGTCTACCCATGTAATACCACATATCATGTTTGCTTTATCCTTGATGCACAGTTAGTAGGGATATGTAGGGGTAGAGCAAAAAAGAATTTCATGCCCCAGCAGCCCCCATCTCTAAATTTAGCAGGCACTCTGCCCCTCCAAGCATGCAGACACACAAGCTCTCCTTTACATGCATGTATACAACATACACCATTCACCAATGCATCCCTACATCATTCAAACTACTCCTTACATGCATGCATACATAAAAACAAACACACCAACATACGCATGCATATACATATATACACATTTCAGAAACATACATCACTTACCTTAACGACTTGCACCCTCAGAAGGTACTGCCATGAACTGTACCGGATGGGCCGCCCCTCCTCTCAGCAGCATGAACATGCTGACTGGCAGGAGAGGACTCCTCTCCTGTCAATTAGCATATGTACACTGTTAGCACAATAATAAGAGGCAGCAGGGCTAGATTTCTGATGCCCACTGGCCTCCTATTATTGAGTGCTACATTTCTTGCAGAGCCCAAAGGGCTCTGCATTACAAAATAAATCCATATTGCAGGGAAACACCCCTGCTCAGATGCAGGCACGGCAGCCCCCCATGCAAATAAAGCATAGGGGTGGACTGTGCTGCCTGCCACTCCAGTGAGCGGGCAGGGCCCCCCACCCATGGTGGCAAGCAGGCACTGGGCACACTCAGCTGGTTTTGATGTGGGGGAGCCACAGAGATGGAGGAAGGTGTGTGACACACCAGTCAGTAGCAATCTCTTGAAGGGAGTAGAAGAGAAACATGCTTTTAGATGAAACCTGGGAGGAGGAGCTGTAGAAAATCAGAAACCTTAGCAGCAGTTTGAGGGAGAGGTGTTCTCACTGGAATTTGTTGGGAGGGAGTAGGAGAGATCCAGGGAGGCAGGTGACATACCATTCAGTGTCTGTCTTTTAAAGTGAGTAGATGAGGCGTGTGCTATTAGGTGACAGCTGGAAGGAAGAGCAGGAGGCTCTGTGAATTCCTGAGGGTAGTGTGTGGGAGAGGTATGTTCACCTTATTTTGCTGAGAGGGAGCAACAGAGATTCAGGGAGATGGGTAATACACTATTTGGGCTCATTTGAACAATATAGCAGCACCCACAAGAGCCAGAGACAGGGGTAGACAACCTGCTTGCAGTCTTTTCACTCCTGATGCAGCATTTGCTGTGTGCACTCGGGATGCCTCAATTGCACATGGTCAACTGAAGATATCATCCAACTCACGTTCCACACCGCAATCGAAAGGGGTACATGAGCCAGTCGAAGAGAATGCACGTGTATTATACCGTGATGATGAACATCCACTGAGACCGACAGAGAAGGTGCACTTTCTTTTCCATCCACTAACTCAGGGGAAGAAGGGTGAAACGTGCATATCTTATCTACAGAAGATCAGGGAAGAACACACATGGGCACTTGAACAGAGGGAGGAGATTGAAAATGGCACGTGTTTTTATCCATTGCCCCACCCATTGATGGGTTGGAAAGTAAGGATGGTGATGAGATGGATAGACAAAAATATGCTCCATCAGAGTCCAGGCAGGAACTAGCATTGCCCTTGGAAAGCAGCAATACTGAGGAGGTAGAGGACAATTACACCACTGATGCCGAGCTTTTAGTTTTAATAGAAGCCCTCCACCACCTCTGTATACTCTCTTTGAGAAACAGCCATCCAGTCACAGATCAAAAAAGGACATCACATCATTTCATGTCATCTAGAACAGCACCACTATCACCCCTTGATGAGCCCATCTTCGGTTCTAGCCCACTATGAAAGTAAAAAATGCGGAAGTAATATACAGAGAATAAGCAGCAACTGAATCTGTACACATTTGCTCACTTTTCTGGAAAATGATTGTCAAAGGGAAGCCAGGAACCTACTTGCATTCCACCTCTATGCAGTCCCATATGCTGCAGCACTATGCACAGACATGGGAAGAAGTCATAAGATATCAAGTGCCTTACTCACAATGCAATTAGACAATTAGCACACCTCCACAAGTCCACACAATTCTCCTTAAAATACTGCAGCTCTGTCAGGGATTGGGAGTGGGAAACCAAGCTCTCTCCCACTGGTGCATAGCAAAGATCCCCCATTGTGTCAGTGTCGTATTATTGAAGTGATTGAGCATGGACAAAACAACCACAAGTCCCATGCCAGATACAACACGCCAATGTTGGCAATACATCTCTTGCCCTATTCTTTAATGGAAAGCTCTGGATTTTAGCACCTTATGGCAAAAGTAGATCACTGCTGGAAAGTTATTGGCCTACCTTTTTACTTTTACAAATCAGTAACAGAAATGTATAATGGCCTTATTGCTACAGCAGGATGGGTACCACCGCATTCCGTGGACAAATAATCCACTTCACCGTGGACATGCGGGCCAGTGGTCAGTGCACTGGCTACCTGGGCTTCAAAGCACACTGGGACCCCTCTTCTAGCAGCCAAGATGGGTCACAGTGTAATTTAAGGAGTCAGTAGGAGTATGTAATTCAGCCCCAGGAAACCTTGTGCATGCAAGGTTTTCAGGGCAGAAGCTACAGGGGTGTCAACATTTGCTTATGGTGGAAGAGGTAGAGGCACAATGGCTAGGCCTCTTAGTTTTGTATTTGGGCTTTTTTTTAACAGAAAATGGATCAAATGTCATACCAAATGGCAGCACAATGTATACTTCTGCTTTTCACATGTCCTCCACTTTGTGGCCATCCAATGTGTCAGCAGTTGAAAGCCTGTAAACAAACAAAACGGTCACTGGGGACCTGAAGGTCCGCTCCCATTGTAACCAAAAAGAGCTGTGCTAGTTGCAGGTATGTCACAGGTTGACACTGCACAATTCGAAGTCCTCAGTGACCAGACATTGGAACTCTATTTTACACTTTATTGACAGGCTATGTGAGCAGTGCAATATCATCAAAGATTACTTCAAAACTCTCAGCAGAGCTCTATATTGGTCATTTGCAATACTTTTCTAGTGGCAGCTGCTGTCTAATGTCTGTTTCATGCTACGAAGTTTCAAGGAGGCCACAAAGTGGGTAAGCTTTCATAATGCCTCCTTGAGTGAGGTTATGCTTTTGGATAGTTGCTTGAGCTCAACTTGACCTACATGGTGATGGTCTGTACCCTGGCAGGTGAAACCGATGACACTGTGCACAGTGACCCACTGCATTTGTTGAACTTTTTCAGAGGGCACAGCAACCCAGTAAAGTTTTTGGGTTCTCCCACATAGCACATTCACGCACTAAGTTTCTCAGGCTCTTTTATAGGATGCAGTTGCCCACTACATGTCTTAAGCACTTCCAAAGAGCATTTTGTGAAATTCTCTAACTCTTCCACAAGCAACTACAACTTAAGTGGACGGGAAGTCTCCCTGTGAGACCAGACTCTCCCCATGATCCCCTCATTCTTTCTCCCATGTACCATGACCTACAGGAGATTATGGTAGTAGAGCTCCATAGACCACCTCAGTTTGGCTACCACCTCTATGTAGACCAGTCCTCAGCTAACCAACTGCCTTCAATAAATGCAATAGGACGCTCTATGCCTCTTTATGTAGCCCTGGGGTTAATGTGCAAAGATGGGTGCTGTCTGTGGTGCACAATCCCCAACTGATTGTAGGGGCAGCACTGGCAAAAAGGGTCTATCACTGGCTACAGTTGCCTGTGCCACTGGCAATGATTGGGTACGCAGGTCAGGGCATGTGTGTGGGCCTATGTGTCTGATATTATTGCCATGCTGCACCCTGGCCCAGGGACAAGATAGGGCCATCACCCTTCTCACCACTGCTGATGGAGGTTGCTGAACCAGGACTTGTGCACCTGGCACATCTTCTGCTGCCACCGGCACATCCGGTTCCTTATGACCTTCATGCCTAGGTTGCAGTCATTGCCCCTTCCCTATTGACCCCCTCCACCTTCTTCCCATAGGTTTCAACCATGCAGATAACCTCAGGCTCCTCCCATAGATGGTCTTCCCTGTTGATGGTGACAAATATTCCTACACCTAGGAGGACTATGTGGACTGTGTAGGAGGTTAAGGTCACCACTCCTTAAGCCTCATCCTGCACTTTGCATGCCCCCTCCATCAGGGCAGGAGCAGGATTAGGCTCCCCTCCACAATCTCCTCGATCCCCTCTTCTGCCCCATAGACCCACCAGAACCTCCAATGCTAATCTGCTCACCGTCCCCAGGTTTAAACGCACTAAAATGGGTGGCAACAGCTTCCAGGTGAAAGCACCCCAACACTGGAACTCCCTACCACCATCGCTCAGAACTCCCCAACCTTACTCACTTTTTAGACGCAACTACATCCATTGGTTAAAGAACACGAACCACTAACACCTCTAACACCACACGGCTGCTCTCCGCGTTGCATGCTTTAAGAGAATCTGTAAATTTGTAATACTAAACTTGTATATATTTGTAATTCTTTAAATACATCTACTGCATTCTCTCCTGCCAAACTGTACACATGTTCCTTCATCGTCACACTGTAATTATGTAATGTAAAGTATAATTATGTAATGTAAAGTATAAGCATCCTGTAACCAAGCTTTGAATCACCTTGCTGCTCATGCGCCCTCATACCCTCTGGTCTGGTGCGCAATACAAATGAATAAACTAAACTAAACTAAACTAATAGACTTTTGCCCTCTCAGGTAGGCATAACACCTGCTGTGACACCACCAAAGGCTGGTCAACTCACTGAATTTACTTCTGATGGACCTCCCCCTCATTCTCAGCAATAATGTCACCCTCCTGAGTGGAGAACACTTCCTTCTCTAGGTCCCTCACACAGACTGAAAACATTCCAAATTCCTCCCGCAGGTTGCCTGCTTTCGTGGCAGCCTCCTCCCACAACAGAAACATGCCTTTGTGCTCCTCCACTATCTTATGTACATCTGTGGGGGTATCCACACACACCTTTGCTTCCCCTGCTTCTGTGGCATCCACACAATACCCTATCTCTCTTGTCTCCTTTGGAACATCCACATGAGGTCCTTCCTCCAATGCCTCTGTGCGGGTGTCCACAAGAGCCCGTGCCTCCTCTGCCTCTGAGGGTCATCCACTTGAGGCTCTGTCCCCCTTAAACACATGGAGAGGTTGACAAGAGGCCATCCTTCCCTTTCTACTACTTGTCACTGGGGACACCTCCAATGTCCTCCCTGCTCTTCCAGTCCTGATGCCTCCTCCATTGCCTTAGCCTCCCCCACCGACTCCAAGGATCAGGGTCGTTGTATGATAGGGCCTGTGAACTGGGCCAACAAACAGACTGAGGCTCCCCCTCCTTATCTATGCAAGGGAAAAGATCATCTTCCTCTGCTTCCCCATTCTTCCCATCACAGGTGCGCCATGCCAAGTGCCACAAATGGCAACGCTGAGAACCATATGCATACCACCGGAACGCAACAGTGTGAATTCAAAGTAGTCCAAAAGAATAAGTGTACAACCCCGAGGGAACAATCCTACTATTAAAACACTACACTACCACAATACCATACTAATACCATACTACTACAGTACAATATAATATACAAATAACAGTTTATGACAAACAAACAGGGGGAAACTGGGAAGGTGTAGACTTCTTTCTTGGAGCTCCTTGGCATAGGAATAGTTGTCGCAAACGTTTTTCTTTTTTCAAACTTTATAAGAGAACACAAATGGGGAAAGAAACGGCATTTTGCTAAATTTCTTCACATGGGAAACAAACACAACACACTTTCACACACTGAACGAACTCTAATACACTGATACAATGGGAATTGTTATTTTTCATTTTTTTTCTCTGTTTTTTGAGGATGAAATCGTTGACAACTAATTCACTTTGACTATTGAGAACCATTTTGCAATAGTAAAGTTTGACAAGCAATCAATAGGATTTAGAATTTCACTATAGATTGAGATACATTTATCTGAACATTTTGAACCTTATTTTATTGGAATGAGATGTCATGGTATTGATACTGAGTCATCATTGCAATATATTATGTATGTAGTGGAAATCAATAAAATGGACTGGAGAGGTTTATTAGGGAAAATACTGGTTTATAAGTCACATTACTTTGCTACATATAGGGAGTAGTCATTTTGAGAGACTGTAATATTACAATTTATCGTTGTTCACAAATGGTGATTATTATTTGGTGATTGTTTTGAATTCACATTTAAGGAGGAAATTCATGATAAGTAATAACACACTCTAAATGTAATATCAGTAAAATATCAGTACATAAAATGTCTTTGTTTTCTCTGTTTACGTGTTCATTTTAATGTTTTGACAGCTTTGAAAATATGCTCAATAGCTAAAACATGTGTAGGCATGCTATTGTATTTAACAAATGAATTATTTTATTGAATCATACGTTTCGTGATTAGAAATGTTTATGCTAGAAGTGATGTAATTAATATTGTTGAACTGTAGCAACACACATCTTAACAAGGTTGAATTAGATGTAATTTAAGCATGCAGATATACAAATATGAACAATTACCGTTTTACAGTGGAGCACCTTGCCTCAGAATGGTGTCCGGTTGTTATGGTTACTGTGGATACTTTCTTCTAAGGTTTCACATGTAACTCTATTAAGGGGTTGCCGTCTGCTTTTGAGTTGAAGTGTGCGATTATTTTTTAATAGTTCAATTTGACAGTGTCACTTGAAATATAATCTCTGATAGATAGGTCCAGTATATTTGAAAGGTTTGACTAGTCTATTGTAAAAGCTTGGATTTTAAACATAATCTTTATGCTGGTTATCACCTTTAAACAAATGGACAGACATAAAGGATGAATTACATTTCAGGGCAGTATTTATTTTTCTTTGTCAACGCCACACAGATCAAATGGATGGCTTTGCTGCTCACAACAGATGTCGCACATAATCACTTTAGATCACTTGTGATGCAGGTATCCGCCCTTTGTTTCTTCTTGTATGTTTTCTTCTTGTATGGTATCCACCCTCTGCGGGTTCTGAATCCCAATTTGTATATTCAGTAGTGACTTGCATTTTACTGCCTGAGAATGTATGAACAGCAAAGGAGACCGTGAAGAGGGCTGATTGGTTTTGAAATTTAGCACCAAGATATTCTGTATGAGAAAAGCTTTAATTGTCCTTATGGTTACTATTGGCATTTTCTGCAGAGGAAGATAGTCCCTTGGTTTCCTGTGCCTATTGAGATGGATCACATTGCTAATCCTGTCACACGAAAATCTCTGTTCCTCAGGCAAAGCCTGCCCCAGCACTGCCATCTACTTTCTCGGTCATTCAGCCCATGAATTATGTGTCAGTGTATGCCTTTGCCTCTACTTTCTATGCTCCTCCTACTCCTTCTGCTGACTCACACTCCGACACAGCCCTCTCTAAACTGCATCTTTCCATCTCCAATGCTCTGGACATTCTTGCCCCTGTCATGCGAATCCGTTTGAAGCCTACCTCCAAGTGTAACTCTTGGTATGACTCTGACCTCGCCACCCTGAAACGCAAGTGCATAATGGCTTAGAGGAAGTGGAGGGCTTTGGGGCGCATCCTCTGGCAAACTAGCCTGCCGCCTGCTACAAAGGCAATACAGACTCTTTGTCCTGTTCAAGAAGAGAGTCAACATGCAAGCTGTGTCTCTGCGGCCTCTAACAACACGGCCAAACTCTTTCAAATCTGCAAGGAGCTGGCCAATCCTTCTGCAGTGTCCACCTTTCCTGTTCCCTCCCAGGCCCTAGGAACGGTTCTGACGTCTCACTTCACCTCTAAAACCCAGACATCCTGTCCTTGCTCTCCTCTTCCTCTCCCTCTCCCGGCCCCCCTCTGTCTGCTTCCTCCTCTCCTCCTCCTTTGTCCTCTATCTCTCTGACAACACCCGACAATGTTTCTAGACTCTTCTGATCTATGAAAGTGTCATCCAAGTAGGTGCTCCCCTGCTCCTCCAGAACCATCAAGGACCACATAGACACCCTCGCTCCAGCCTTGGCCAATTTCTGAAATCACTGTTTCACCACTGGATCCTTCCCCTCTCTCCTCAAGCACTCCCTTGCACATCCCCTCCTTAAAAAGCCTTCCGCCAACCCTACCTGACTGGCAAACTATCACCCGATCTCCATCACTCCTTTCCTGGGCAAACTCCTGTAAAATTTGGCCATCTCCCAGATTACTCGCCACACTGAATCTGTCGGTTGTCCCATGAACATCAGTGTGGCTTTAGAGCAGCCAGAGGCATGGAAACGGCTCTCCTGAAAACCGTGAAGATCTGCTCTCTAATCTTTATTCCAGCCTTCCTTCTGTCCTCATCCTCGTTGACCTTTCCTCTAGTTTGACACAGTCAATCATGCCATCCTGATCAATCGACTCTGCGAGAACCTGGGCATCACGGAACAGGCCCTGGAGTGGTTGACCTCCTTCCTCCTGGGCTGACCCTCCCAGGTCCAACTTGGGTCCTTTTTCTCCACCACCTCTCTCTCCACATGTGATGTTCCCCAGGCTCTATCCTTGCACTCTGGCTCTTCAATGTCTACCTGGTCTCTTTGGCCCACCTGATCTTTGCCTTCTCCTCTAACTTTCAGTGTTATGTGGATAACACTGAGCTCTCATTCAGGCTCCCCTCAACCTCCTCTCCCTCTCGCTCATTCCTGACGGTGTATCCACGATTCGAGATTGGTGTGCATCCAACGATCTCTGCCTTAATGCCAGTAAAATCGAGATCCTTCTCATTGGGACCCCGGCTCCCACGTTCCCTCTCTCGCTCTGGCTGCCCTCCTTGGGCCCTCTTCCTTCGCCTTCCTGGGATGTAAAAATCCTTGGTGTAATCTTCGATTCCACTCTCTCCTTCTCTCCTCACATCACAAATTTTGCAAAGAAGGCCCACTACCAGCTGCAACTCCTCAGATGTATTCTTTCTTTTCTTACTTTCCCCCAGAAGCTCACTGTCTCCAGAGCCCTGTTTCTCTCATGGCTGGACTACTGCAACAGCCTCTTTCTCAATCTGCCTTCCTCTACTCTCCACCCTCTCAAACTAATCCAGAACAGGACTGTGAGACTTATCCTTGGCCTCAGGCCCAGGGACCGTATCTCTTCAGCCCTGAAATATCTCAACTGGCTCCCTGTGGCTGCAATGATCAAGTTCAAGAGTCTTTGCATCGTCTGCAAGGTTTTCTGGAGTCGGTGCCCACACTACATCCAACGCCATGGTTTGAAGGAGCTGATGATGGGATGGAGTTGTACCACATCTATTTCCTTCCCTGTGTGATGTCCGATTCTTGCCCGTGGATGTTCTATTTGCTTGCCTTGGTGCTTGCAGGAATCAGAAATTGCTAATGGGGCTATATGCATACTGAATTTTGCCTTAACAGAGAATAAATGTAAGGTGTGGCCTGGCTTTTTCTGTGCATTGCTGTGGATGTGCAGGTGTCTGCTTCAAGGAGTGATCAATTTCTTCGGAAATCACAGAAAGAGGATAAACTTGAACATCTGGTTCATGACATGGGACCAAATTCAGGTACTAGACCTGATCTACAATCTCATTCTATTTAGAGCCAGGTTAGCACAATTCCTTTGTCCCCAGCGGAGAAGTCCCAAGCTAGACAGTGCTTCAGCCAAATAAGTTCCAAGAAAATCACACATGAAGACATGTCAATGCTCAAAAATATCAGAATGCAAAATTACTTTCTTTAGATAACTCATTAGTACTTACCAGAAAAAGGTACTGTCTAAGACGTGGGCGATCTGGGAACTATATGCTGAATACATTCACTTTAAAACAAAAACAACTTTGAGAAACTCTTTAAATATTGTAAAGCTTTCTAAGTAGCCCTTTGTAAATATGAACGTTTTCTTAATTTATAGTGTAAGGTTCCTTCATTCTGAAGTTGGTTGCACTATTTTCAATCATTGGTTGCCTTTTCAGTGTTTATTTTCTAATAAAAACCTCCGCATTTCTGAATACTCTCCGTGCACAAAGTTCTTATTTTCTCAACTTTAGTTTAGCTGTTTTAAGCACACCTCCTCACATTCCGCGGTGACTAGACTTGTTTGAACAGATATCAAAACTGTAGGTTAAGAGCACACAAGGAACATTGGTTAACTATTCTAGGTGAGCATATTTTTCCCCCAGGTGCCTATTTATGCCTTGACCCGAAAACAAGGCAGGATCTGTAAAATCTATAAATATGGGTTTCAGATCCTGAGCTCTATGCCGACGCAGCAAGTGATTCCTGTGCATGTCTATATTGTAGGCCAGTCCAATGGGAAATACTGTGTGGCACGCCACTGTAAATGACCCTGATTGTTCTCACTGACCTTCACTGGCTCCCACTAGACACACAAATCACCTTCAAGTCTTACTGCATCATCTATAAGGCAGTCACCCTCAAGTCACCCAGCTACCTCGCAGAGAATCTCAGCATCTGTGGTGGACAATGCACCACAAGAAGCCAGTACACGTGCACACTTGAAATCAACCACTGCAAAAAGGAAAGGACCTGAATACAAGACTTATCTGCCTATGCCCCAAGACTATGGAACCTCCTCCCCGTCAACATCAGACTCGCCCCCAGGCTCCTACAATTCAGAAAAGAACTCAGGAACCAGCTCTTCAAGGAGTCTCTCCTCTTCAACATCTATGCCACCATGTCTCCCCTCGCAATACCTGACTTGCTAGATGACACCTGCCCCTCTCCTGCCCACCACCCGGTACATCTGTACCCCTCCTCTGTGCCACTCTGTATATCACCCAAAGCTGTATATCTGTTCTGTTATTACCCCGGAAGAGAGCTCTGTTATGCATCTGTAATGCTGTAAACCTCTTTAATGTAGACAAAGAAAAGTGCCATGCCAGGAAGATTTTATTTTTTTATTGAACAGAAACAAATTTTATACTTTTTTTGCCATGGGTGATGGAGACCGGTGCATTTAATGGCAACCTATTATGATGTGCCCCGATAGATAAGGGGTAAAAATGACTCCAGTATCTAACTGTTGTATTCAGAAATAAACTGTGAACAACTCGTTAATTTGCTTTATGATAACCTGTAATATTCAGGAATTGTATTTAATTTTATTTTATAAAAAGTAAAATCCTTTTCATATCTAAACATCAAAACAATGATCATCAGACATAACAAATTCAAAGAAAAAATGGTGATGCATGCATTCAGGTTAGTCTCTTTGGTGGAATACACTGTGTGAATTTCAAGTGACCAATTGCGTACTGCTCTTTGGGAAGACTACTAGTTCCTCCACGGTAAGTCTCCTGTCCTTGTACTTGATACTATATTGTGCACCAGGAGCTCAGTTTACATTAGTTGCTCTACCTTATAGGTCCTATCTGGAGCTGGTTCACAGACGACCGTCCCCATCATCCAGAGGGGTATACGAGTCAATTCAGTTTCTTGGGTTTCCACTCCATTCAGGTTAGAGTCCCTATTGTCTATTTATCATCCTTGTTGCATAGTGTCAGTACAGTCTAGTGATCGTGTTTCTTGTTCTATTTACAGTTCCTGGGTTTCGTGCTGTGTTCCATCTTACAATTAATAGACTCTGCATTTACATTCCATTCAGAGGGGTACATTGGTAGGAAGAACTCATCGGCTACACTTCGAGTACAAATGCCAAGAAATTCTGACATGAGCAGATCTGTTTCTTCCACATGCATCATACTGTTGCATCATGTCCGTTTTTGGAACTTGACAAGCATGCTTCTGCCTTTGGTGCATTGTGAAATATCTTGCTCTGTCCTGATGTTTGAAGGCAATTGCAAGGGGGAACGTCCATCGGAAACTGGCACCCCCTTTTGAAGAAAATATGTCAGGTCCTTCACCCCTTTGAGTATCTGTGTTGTTAGAATGGCCTATTTCTGTAGAAGTCGAGAAGCGTGCCTGTCAAATGTTACAGTGTTCAACTTTTCACTTGCCCCAGGATCAGGTCTTTCTTTTTGTACTCATGGGTTTTAATGAAGATATCCCCGGGTTTTTCGCTGTGGTGTTTTTTTTTGGGCCACACCATAGACTAAATCAAATTTATTTCAACTGAAGAGCAGAATTATCTCGGAAAACGGCATTCATATACTTCTTGGGATTCCCGCCCTCTACACCCTCTTCCAGATATTTGATACAAATTATGTGCCTCCGCAGCCTATTTTAAAGTTCTTCTTTAACTTCAGACTCTCGTTTGCCCAATCATTCTTGTCTTGGGGTTTGGTTTTCAGTGATCTGTGATGACCAAGGTATCCAAGACTGACTGTGATTATCTTTCCACCTGTGCTGTATTTGAGCTAATCTTCCTGGCCAACCATTGGTCAGGCCAAAGGGAATCTGGGAATTTGGTGGGATTCCTTTGCTGTGCTTTTGTTTTCATGGCATGTAGCAGGAGTTAACTACTAGGTGAGCACACTATGACCACACAGACTGGCAAAAGCTACCTGTACCTTACTTTATGTGCTGTGCACCTTTAAAACTAGTCTATGTCTGTGAAGCTAGGTGTGGGTAAGCCAAGTTACCCTTAAAATCTCTATACTCTACCATTCTTCTAAATTCCCTGTTCTTCTTTGGCATCAGGGGCACACTGGTGTGATGGGTGAACCTCATTGTTGGAGTCAAGTACCAGGTGAATATGCAATGTCTGCACTGACCAGCTAAAGCTACCCATACATGGATTTGTGCACAATGCACCTTGAAAAATGACAAGCATCCAGCTGCTCTATATCAGTGAAGCTAGGCTTAGGTAAACCAAGTTGACATCGAAACATCTATGCCCTATCATTCTGCAATCCCTGTTCCCTTTGATGTCTGGGGGGATACTGGTGCCACAGACACTTAGGTGTAGTTCACTTGAGATTGAAGAAGATCCCTCATAAACATCTGACAGACTTCCAAATAGCTCCCACTTACCTCAAAGCTGCAAGACATTACCAGGACACTGGAGGTGGCCAGCTCCAACTCTTGGGTGAGATGTTATGTTCTGTTGTTAAGTTTTAGAGATGGTTGGGTTCAGTTGGTATGGACAGAGGGAAAATGCAAGATAGGTTTGCTGTTGTGTTTTTAAGTGCAGGTTGGGAGGACCCTGCTGCTGCATGTTTCTGTGTTTGTAGGTTGTCTGTTTCAAGGGAACGTGAAGTATCTGTATCCAGAGGGGAGACTTGTGTGCCCCCAGTAGGAGGTTGCATTGGTTAAGACTCTGTTATTAAAGTTGGTAGGAGCGATGTAGCATCCTGACCCTTTTAGTGTGTTATCGGAGGGGGTAATCAATTGCTATATGTGGGTTGCTTAGTTGGCATTCCTATTATGAGGACGAAAATAGAAATTGATGGTATAAGTGAGGGAAACAGGTAATGGTGACCCTGATGGGCATGTGCCATCCTAGACCTGTTGTGCGTTGGAGAAAAATCACTGTGGGGAGTTTCCATGACCATCCACACTGGGAGAAATCTCCTTTCAATGAATATTGGGCAACACCAAGGGGAATAATCACAGCGGAGCAAATAAAAGAGGCTTACATCTGTGAGCAAGCAACCGTGAGGACGCACAGTGTAGAGTAATAATAGCGGGCAACAACACGTAATAGATATCAGTAGGAACATTCCAGAGGAGAGTTTCAGAGGGGACACAGTGGTGTGGAACATCCTGAGGTACGCAATAGTGGGGCATCTTGGAGCTAGGTCATAGTGGGACACCTAGGCAGAAACAGCAATCAAGCACCTTGGATGCTGAACTACAGTGGGAACATTTTGGCGCCAATTTCAGTGTGGATACGTGGGAGGAAAATACAGTCTGGTAATACCAGGGAGCAAATCAAGGCAACAGTTCTTGCAGAGCACTGAGGAGTAGTTTGAATGGACAGACTGACTGTAGTACATACATTACCATAACATACTGATCGGTGCCTTAGTGGACTCCTTTGAAATGGTTTCCCCACAGTGCAACCATGGTTGTGTAGGAATCAATCGTGTGAGTTTTTGTAAGACTATTGATTTCATCTGGAAAACTCTATTGTAGTAGATCCAAAATGGACTCTCCCCTATGGCCTGCCCCATGGCCTAGGCACTGTGGGAGACATCCATGGAAGTTCGGCAATGATGCTGGTGCTTTAATGTGCAGTTGTGATGGGGAAACACAGTCATCTGTGTAGTCCTTTATTGATTGTTCAGTGTCAGATATCAGATAACTGTGCTTGTGGCATTACCAAGCAGTGGGCGGCATCCCCCATATCGCTGATGTCACAGGGAGTCACTTTCCACAGTTTTCTGTCCCTATTCTTCCTGCACATCTGTGTCAATCCTAGGGTTTGTGATGTCCCCGAGGCTGTATCAATAACACTCCACTCAAGGGAGAGCTCCTGGGGGAACTCCGAAAGCCTCAGCTTGGCATATAGCTCAGTTTATGGCCCTTGGAACGTGCATCTGTTGTTGGATGGGATTACACCAGAATAACTCTGAGTCCAAATAACCAGACAAACTCAAGAAGATGCCAAGTTGCTGTTTTATTAGAAATTATCTAAAACAGGAAGTTAAAACGAGCATCAACAGACGCATGCTCATTCTAATGATTTTCACATTAAAAATCAATGATATCCTCTATTTGTGCATCAGAACGACATCACATTACATGGCAATAGTAAAAAACCTATCAAGGGACGTGATTGGTTGAGGGACACATCTAGATATACAATCATATAGGAGGTAGGTTTGTTATTGGCTGTGTGATATCGGGTTGACAACTCATGACTGACTACCTCTTCAAATGTGTAATTTTAAGAAACATCAGTTACACAGTGTTTCATTGGTTTCTCAAGCTATATGGTCCTTTGTTATATGGACTAATACAATTGGTTGTCACGCTTGTGCCATGTGTGGAACATTCGGTTCAATTAGCAGCACATAGTCTAAGACCCAGCTGCAAGTATATAGTACATTAAGCTGCCCTACCACCCAATTAGCTGTAAGGATTTATATGGGGATTTTACTGCCAGTATGCAGTATGGAAATGCAGCCAGGCACAGTTTTTCAAACTGCAGGCATTATTTTTAAAAGCATTTAGTTTGTTGGCAGTATGCAGTATGCAATATATAAATGTATCCATTTAAAAATAGGTGCAAAATAGGTTCACAATAGGTACAAAGCAGTTTTCAGTAACAGCCAGCAGGCAATTTTTCTGAGCATTTAGTAAATCGTTTTAGCAAAGTGTGCTGTCATTTTAAAAATGTGCATATTTTAAAATTGGAATGTCTTCATCTGTGTGGAACTGCATTAGTAACACATAATTAAATAACCCCATACTAACTGCATTACTGATATATTAACCCCAATCCCTCTAACGTTATTAATGCAGTTCCCCTGCACAATGAGATGCATTCTATATTTTTTCCATGAAGAGATGCACACTCTGAAATTCATACCATGTTAGTGTTTCCGTCGAAAGCAGAAATATGCCACTGGCAGGAAGGCAAACGGAAACAGTTGCTTTGCAGGGCTGAAATCTTCATTGTCTTGAAAAACAAGGGCTGGTACAGGGCACATTCTTTTATTCAGATTGGTAGGGATTGGAGGTGGATGGGCCACGTCAACAGAGGGCTGACCTTGGGGTGATAGACAGGAGGAGTTTTCTTGATGAATAAGGCAGTGGGAACAGTTCAGCATTTCCTTGGAAGCACTATCTGTACCTCTGTCCCAACTCGAACTGAACTCTTCCCACTGCCTTATTCATCAAGAAAACTCCTCATTCTTTACTTCGTCATTTCTCCTCTAGGATCCATACAATGTCTACATTCAGTATTTCAGGACTTTGTGCATACTTTCATATGACTTCATCAGTCCATTTTCTTAGCTCTTTCTCATATCCCTTCAGGACTTGCTGCAGTATTGGTAGAATAGCCGGTGGTAGATAGGGCATGGTCTCATGTCTCCAATACAGGAGAGGTAGGGGGGTAGGATCTCCTGAGGAAGTGTACGTCTGGTCCTCTACATAGCCCTTGCAAGCCTCTGCTGCTATGGCCACCAAGGACAATCCCTGTATATGTGTTAGACTGAGGTGACTACAGTAGTCATTGCCATCTCATCTCTCCCGGGATCCTCCCAACCAGAGCCATCTCTCTGAACACCTCTTTACTTGTGATCTGTGGAGCTGTTGCTGAATTCCAATCATGCATGCCTACTTACAGCTCGTGAAGTCTCTTTGATCCAGGTGGTCAGACCTACTGGTTTTGCAACATGTATTTTTAGTCAGCGTTGGTGATGGACCAAATGTGTACAGGTGTGCCCACCATTAACAAAAACTGAGTGTTTGTACCAAATTAGAACTACTCTACTACATCAGGACATCATTGTACCCCTGGGCTGAAAAGAAGGGCAGCTTTCCCATACTCCTTCCACCTCACACCTTAACAAGCCTAAGTCCCCTGAAGCCACATGGCCCATATAGGAAGGAGATTCTCAGGTTATGTCTCTATGGTGCCTTATAATAATTTACAACATATATTAAAGTTTATTTTATTAAGGCTACACGATGGAGTCTGCCAAGGCATCTGGCACACGGAAAAGAAGTGCCTGAGCCAAGTACCTCTCGGGTCCAGCATAATGTTGGCCTACCCAAAAGAATCCATGATTATATGATTTATGACTAATGCAATTTCCTGCTTGCTAGTAGCTTTCTCATTCCAGCATTTCTATATTATTTCCTATTGGCTGTTATCAATTTTTATGTAAGGGGGAGGATGTGCTGCATCTCACTGGCCGTGCTTGGCGCGTGCTGGGTGTTTGGAATGTTGGGGATGGGAGGGTTCGGGTGGGTAACAGTTGGGGTATTTGTATGAGGGAAAGCAGGAAGACAAGACGTACGTGCAATTTGACTAAATAAACATACTCTACCTTCTACTTACCTGTGCCATGCTGCTCCATTGCCTCTCAACCGATCATACCATACATGTGGACACGTTATTTATTTATTTTATTTTATTCATTGGGTATCTATAATGCGCCTATACAGCAAAATGGTGTTTCAAGGCACATCAGGACAAGGGAGGGAGTACAGGGAAGAAAAAAACTAAAAAACAATCCTACTAGCAAAAAGTGAGGAACCTTTAAGGTGGGTAATCTTTTGGTCGGCCCTCAGCGCCCTTAAATGTATTTTTGTTGTATGGGTTTCCTTATTCCCGGTCGCATGGAGTAGTAACAACGGAATACTTGGTTCCTCAACTCCGTTTGGTCGAAAGGAAAAGCTTTGCAGTTACTTTAACATGTAGCCCATGCGCGCACGTTTTTCTGAGAAAAAAGACTCATGACTCCTTTCTCAGTTTTCCAATGCAGGTTTATGTTTCTGGTTTCAACTTTTTGCAAATAGCAGTGCCCTTTGTGATAACACGTGTTTTGACGGTATTTCCGTCTTTCTCAAATCAGGGCCAATGGTACTTGTCCACGTTTCTACCGCTGTCTTTTGTGTCAAGTTACGGGTTAAATCCCAGGAAAAGAAGCGTTTGTTTAGTTATTCATACACTATACTCTGCGTCTTTTGTTTTTTTGCAGTGTCCTTACAATATTGAGAACCACTGCTGCGGGCCATACAATAGCAGTGTTTCAAATCCAAAACACGTTTCAGGCAAGTGTTTTGAGTTTTGCTTGTAGGTGCCTGAAAAATCAATCTGTTTGCTTCGTTGTGAGCAAACAATTCCCTGACGCTCTCTGCAGCTAGAAATGTATCCTAGGGTTTTGCATCTTCTAGCTATATTGATCACTCAGGCGGATTGCATGTAAACGATGGTTGTAGGCAATTACTGTTAGTATGGGCATTTATTTATTTATTTGCATTTATAAAGCGCACAGAACTGCCCTGGGGCATCGTGGCGCTGTTACAGCAGACTTAGTCATGAACACAAGCATAGGAATGTGTTTACAGATGTAAACCGAGTTACAGAGTACATTTCACATTGGTAATAAACATTGAGCTTAAAGGTTATGCTCTGCTGTGGTTACAATGCAAGCATGAGAGTGCATGTGGTAGACTTTAGCGGAATAGGAGGGTTTTGAGGTTTTTACGGAAGGTATGGTATGATTTTTCGTTCCTTAGTGAGGTAGGTAAGGAGTTCCAGTTTTTAGGTGCGAGGTGTTGGAAGCTGGTTCCTCCGGCCCTGGATCTTTGAAACGTGGGGACATCAATCATGTTGGTGCGGTGAGCTCTGGTGGGTCTGATGGAGGCTTTCGGTGTGATTCTTTCTGCGAGATAGGGTGGGGCATCTAGGGATAGGCATCTATGTGTGATGGTCATGGCTTTGAAAAGTATGCGTTCCTTCACGGGTAGCCAGTGAGCATCTTTCCTTGCTTGCGAGATGTGTTCTCTTTTTGGAATGGACAGTGCTGCCCGGAGCGCATTGTTTTGCGTGATTTGGAGTTTTTTTAGGTTGTGGGCGGAGGTGCCTAGGAACAGGGCATTACAGTAGTCTAGTTTTGTACCTATAGTGGCTCTGGCGATGGACAGGCAGTTTTTAGCGGAGAGAAAAGGCTTGACAGCATTTATCATCTTGGTGGTAAGTGCCGAGGAAGAGGCTATGGCGTTGACCTGGCGAGACATAGATAGTGAGGCATCTAGGTGAACGCCTAAGGTTTTAACAG
This sequence comes from Ambystoma mexicanum, assembly GCF_040938575.1. Lineage (NCBI taxonomy): Eukaryota > Metazoa > Chordata > Amphibia > Caudata > Ambystomatidae > Ambystoma > Ambystoma mexicanum. The sequence continues at coordinate 905,667,217 of NC_090937.1, read as the reverse complement.
TCTTGGAGACTGTGATGGTGGAGTTGTCGATGTTGAAGGATTTGTATTGGGGGGGGAGTTTGTTGAGAATTTCATTGGTCCCTACTATGAGGATTTCGGTTTTGTCCCCGTTTAGGCAGAGGCCGTTGGCCGCCATCCAGGTTTGGATGGCTGTGTAGATTTTGGTTAATGCTGTCGCATCTTCTTCGTAGGTCCCAGTTAGAGGGAGTAGTACCTGCGTATCGTCTGCGTAGTTGGTGTACGCTATGTTACGACAGTCGAGGTCATTGAAGAGAGGAAGGGTGAATATATTGTAGAGAGTGGGGGCGGTGCAGGAGCCTTGTGGGACGCCGCAGTGGATGATGGTAGGGGTTGCCGAGGCAGTGTCTGAGAAGACTTTCATGCGTCTGCCATTTAGGAAGGAGGCCACCCATGCAATGGCTTCCGGGGAGAAGTGTGCTTCATTTTTTAGGTGCATGCCTAGGATATCGTGGTTGACAAGGTCAAAGGCGGCAGATAGATCCAGTAGGAGAAGGAGTGCCGGTTTGCCTTTATCCATAGTGTCTGCAAGCTGTATTTTCAGATCAAGTAGGGCTGACTCTGTTCCGTGACCTGGTCGGAAGCCTGACTGTCTTTTTCCTAGGATATGGTTGGTTTCGAGATAATCCTGGATTTGTGTGTAGGCCATTTTATCCAGAATCTTGAGCAGGAAAGGCACAGTGGTGATGGGCCTGTAGTTGGTAGCTACTTCAGGGTCGAGGGTGGTTTTTTTTAGAAGCGGGCGCACCCAGGCTTCTTTTAGACTGTCAGGGACAGTATTGGCTTTGAAAGAGGCATTAATGAATGATTTAAGGAAAGGGGCGAGTGTTTCAGTGCAGTCTTTGATCAGGCTGGCGGGGCAGGGATCTCCTTTACAATTGGATGGTTTGATCTTGTTCATTATCTCAATAACTTCGTGTTCTGTGACTTCCCTGAATTTGAACGGGGTAGTGGGGGCTTTGGCATCTATTCAGATTCTTCGAGCCAAGTTATTGCTGCTGCTTAATGCATTGAAGCACAACTTAAACGTTGTTAGTTTCACGTTAAAGGCTAGAAAGGATTTTGCAAAGCTGTGGAATAAAATACTTTTTTGTCTTGCTTTTTCCGGAGGGACGGTGCCTTTGCACCATTTTGCATAACATCTCCAAACATACTAAAGTAGTTAAAGTCATGGAGGATAACCTATGAGGACACAGGATCAAGTGGGGGATATTTAGCTGGAATTGATATAATCGTATATGCCTTTTGCATTTGAGACTTAATACAGCAACAGTTTTTAATTTATGCCTTGAAAGTGGTTTTCTTAGAAAAAAATACTATTCCATTAAAGGGTGATAACAGGCTGTTTATGGAAGGGCGAAACATGCCTGGGGATGCTTGTGGTCTCGTGCAGAAGGGATGTGATCTAGCAGTTCAGGCTGGACTGCCCCTTTTGGGGTGGGATCAAGCCTGATTTGCATATGGTCTTTCCCCTTCTGTAATGACTTGGCAGGCTGAAAAACGATGGTCCAGAGGGTTTCCCAGAGCAGTGCCCATGGTTAGATTTATTCAAAAATGTTCCAGCCATCAACTTTTGGTTTTATTTATGGAATAGGACTGGTTGCAAAGCCATAATACTGTATATATATATATATATATAGTGCAAAGTTCTCCCTCCATATTGAGGAGGCGCTATAAAAGGCCTGTTCCAGAATTATTATTGCTCCGCAAACCTCCTTTCTGGAACCAACTGCTCCCACAAGTGGGGAAAACAAACACAACCTGAATTAGGGGAGGCACAATAGAGACCCTCTGCACGCCCACATGACATTAAGCGTGCAATTTGCGGCTAACACTGAGTTTGTGTTTGGTGAATGTCTGAGGGGTTTTCTAGCACTTTTCTGAGCACACTGTTGATTTTCAGCACTGGAGTTTCCCTTTCTGCGTGATAAGCCCTGGCCGCCGGGCAGCCAAGCGTCTCTTTAGACCCGTGGCCTTTCTGCAGTGCCCAGAATATAAAGGCTCATGCTCAGCACAGGTGTTTCTATTTAGTTGTACATATCCACCCTTGAAATAGAGGTGACAATACAATACTGGCATTTAAGGTGAAGAGACATTATGGTTCATCTTCTGAAAACCTCTGTAGGACCCCATCTCTCTATCTAGTTAGGTGATGGGAGCCAATACTCCTCCCGCCCCAACTTTCTGTGAGCGTAAACTTATATGTATTCCCATAAAATGAAGGGGTACCACAAAATCAACATGAAATGATTAAAAGCCAATCGTACAGCGCCAAACTGTAATGCAGTCGCTATTGAAATGTGCGTTCACACTCAGTAAGTTGAACACTAACTTTACAGAACGTAAACTCGGTGTTTGGGACCCATACAGCTCAGTGCAGCCCTTGGACCGAATCTAAAAAGCTTAATTCTACCCTAACGGCGACTACCAAGACTTTTAGGGAGGGTCAAAGTTCAAGTGATGGAAGGGTCTTTGTAGAACTTCAAGAGTATGCTTTGCGTCAAAAATCACGCTCTGCTCCAGAGTTAACAGACTGTGGGCCTCATTACGACCCTGGCGGAAAGTGACTGACCGGACCGCAACAGCGTAAATAGCGTTTCCGCCATTGCACGAAGGAGCAAAGTGCGGCTAATTACGACCCATCGGGCACGAGCATTACGCCATGGCGGAATCCGAAAGGCTGCGATGGCGGAAATGACCCCAAAACGGCCCTTACCGCCGCCGTACGCTGCACCAGGTGCAATACCGCCACCCATCTCAGCGGTCACCGTAATGAGCGGACACCGTAATGAGCGGGCCCCGTAATGAGCGGGCACCGTAAATATACGGAAACGGAAGTAAAAGCATGTGGCCGGAACGGGAAACAGCACGCCGCACAACTATAAAACCGAATCCCAACACAACCATTAAAAATCCGACCCTGACACACATCCCAACCCCTTAGCAACCCCAGTTAAAAAAATAAATATGGGAAAGGTAGCCAAGAAAGCGTGTGATCGCAAGCGGCAGGTCCACTTCTCCCGAGAGGAACTGACCGTGCTGACCGAGACCCTGCAGGAAAATGGCGCCGTCGTCTTCTCCAGTCAAATGACCAGGACGGCCCTTGCCAACAAGAAGGCCATATGGGCCCTGGTGGCACAGCGCGTAAGTGCGGTGGGGACAACACCCCGCACGCCACAGCAATGTCGCAAGCGGTGGGACGACCTGCGGATTCGCGTACGCAGCATACTTTCTGCGAACAGGAACATCGCCACAGCTACCGGGGGGGGATCAGAGTCGCCCATCAAGTTGACCCCCTGGGAGGAGATCTGCGCCTCCACCATAGGAATGGAGAGCATAGAGGGAGTCGGAGGGATGGAGAAAGGAGTGCCGACATCCGGAGAATCAGGTAGGTTGGTCAAGAGTAACAATGCGAAATCCACAAAGCACGAACATGTGCAGTACCATGTGACCCCATAGTGCAATACATACTTTGCCCTGACAGCGCCCTCTAAAAGTCAGAAAGAATGAACAAATTAATCAAGATGCCATAAACAACCCCTACATGTGCAGCATGCACCCCCTAACTGCAGGCAGCCAAATGAATGCATCCTCAATCCACACGAAAATGAGACCACCTCCAAGGCCCAGTCCCAAATCACCCTCATGTACCACCCCAATGCATATGATACGTTGCCATTCCAAATCCCACAGACCCATAACTAACGCTCGCCCCTCTTTACTCCACCACAGGGTCCGATACCAACGACGAGCTGCAGGACACCCCGACCAGCACGCCTGCAAAGAGGGCCAGGACCAACGTCCCAAGAGCCTCCACCTCAGGTGCAAGGATCAAGACACGGCAGCAGCAGGAATCAAGTGGCAGCACACTGGAGGGGACTGCAACAGGCACCCCAGTAGCCAGCAAGTCCACAACCCCAGCACCACAGGTCCCCCCAAAGAACGTATCTGATGGCACTGCCTCTGCTGGTAGCAGCACCATAGGTGACACAGCTGTCATGCCAGCATGCTCCGACACGGAAAACAGTGCTGGCGACGTAGGTACCATCCATGACCTTTCCCAATCCCCCTGCATGTCCCATCCCCTACACCATGACGAAACCACGCAGGGGCACCCTGAAGACGACGACTGGCCAACCCCCACAAGTCCTGTGCCAAGGCAACATGTGTTGAGCAGCCCCCCTGTCACACCACCGCAAATGTCCATGGCCCAGCAGAGGCAACAGTCCCTCGACCTGCTGATCGAGCAACAGCAGGAAGTGTCCACGCTACTCAAGGACCATGCAAATGAATGCGGGGGTTCCAGGGCAGCCATGGAAACATCCACCGAGACACTCAGGGCACAAATAGAGAAAAGCAGTGAGAGCCTCAGGGGAGAAATGGAGAGAAGCACCGAGAGCCTGAGAGCACAAATGGAGAGAAGCACCGAGAGCCTGAGAGCACAAATGGAGAAAAGCACCGAGAGCCTGAGGGGGGAACTGCATGCGACGTCCAAAGACGTCTGTGCTGAACTTGCTGCTGTGCGCCGTGTGCTCTCGGAGCTCTCACAAACCCTCAGAGACATGCATGGACGCGAGCAGGCAGAGTCATCATCCGTGGCAGGTTCCGTCCAGGGCAGCCCCCAACGCAGATCTGGCAGGAACCTGCGCTCCACGGGCAGGGGTGCCCCTGATACCCGTAGAGGGGGCTTGCAATAGCGTCTACCCACGGACAGCATGCATATTTGGACACTGGTGTTGGGGGGGGGGGTAGTAGGGTGGAGGGGGTGTGTTGGGCTTCACTGGGTGGCGGGTCCATAGGGTGTATAAATCAAATCACATCAACAATACAGTACTTCATTATCATCCAATGACATGTGTGGACATTGATATTTGCGTACGAGGCCCTCATAGGCGTACAGTCCACAATGTGCCCGTACTACACACACACAGTGCCACAGGTCCCCTTTCCATGTAATAGGCACCATGCGTGGTTGCTAGAAGCATGCATCTATGATGCTCTGTCGGATTGCACGTGCATCCTGTGCCTCATGGACTCCTTGAGGTGCCTCCACATCCCCACCCTCATCATTATCATCTTCAGGTGCATGCAGTACAGCGTCAGGGGGCATGGGCACATTCCTACGTATGCACATGTTGTGCAGCATGACACATACCATGACCATCTTAGATACCTTCTCATGGCTGTACATGAGTGCCCCGCCAGACCTGCTGAGGCAGCGGAAACGAGCCTTCAGTAGGCCGAATGCCTGTTCAATGACCACACGGGTACGTGAGTGGGCATGGTTGTAGTCCTCCTCATGCTGGTTCTGTGGGTTCCGGATTGGTGTAAGGAGCCATCTCTTCAGTGGATACCCGGCATCACCTGTATGAGACGAATAAAGGGTGTCAGTGGAATGATAGTGCTAAGTAGCCCCCCCCCTTCCTGCAAGGTCATTGACGCATCAAATGGGCCACGATGTCATGCATGGAATGAGACTCACCGAGTAGCCAGGATCTGTGCCCTGCGTGTCGCTCCATGTAGCGTGGTATTCTTGTGTTCCTCAGGACCATAGAATCATGGGTAGATCCTGGAAATCTGGCACTACAATGCATAAAGATCTTGTTGGAGTCACACACCATTTGCACATTGATCGAATGATATTGTTTGCGGTTGCGGTACTGGACCTCCATGGCATGTGGGACAACCAATTCAACATGGGTGCAGTCGATGGCACCAATGCAACCCGGGATGCCGCCAAGTGCATGGAATCCCACTTTTGCGTTGGTAATCTCCTGGTACGAGCGTGGTAGTGTGATGTGGTCGTCGGCGTGCTTCAGGAGGGCATCGTGCACTTGGAAGAGTGTCCGTGAGAACAGTGGCTGTGAGATGCCATGCAACTGTCCGACTGTGTGCTGGTAGGTGCCTGTGGCCAGGAAGTGTAGTACAGACACCACCTTCAGTAGGGGTGGGATGGCGGTTGGGCTATCTATCATGCTCACGAGGTCAGCATGTGTCATGTCCACAATGGCGATTATGGTGTCCCGGTCCAAACGGTAGAGGGTGTGGATCTGCTCAGCAGTGAGGTTGAACGGATCAGCTCGGAGGCGTGGGATTGCGGGCCGCCTGCGTGGTGGTAGTGGCAGTGCTTGTGGGCCTTGCTGACCCTGCCTTGCCCTCCTCCTCCTCCTTCTCCTCCGTCTCCCCTGTGCGCCCGGTTGTTGTACCTGTTGTTGTTCGTCGTCTTCTTGTAGTTGTAGCACTTGCAGTGCTATCTGGTCCCCCAGGGCCAACATCGCTAGTCCTGCCGGTAGCATTTTGGAGTGCGAGTGGTTGTGGGAGGGGTTTGGGTCTGCTATATATGTGCTGTCGGCCTGTATGGCCTCCACCTGTGCTGATTGAATGAATCTGTGGCAGATGCAATCCCTTCTGGCCGAGCACGTCCCGCACGTAAGGCTGCATTTGGCCGCATGGCATCTTGGGATAGGAATCATGTATCAAATCCCGATGGCAGTGTGATGTACTTTGACTGATTTTCATGCTATGCTCCCATTGTTACACATGCTATAATTGCAGCCGCTTACATACCTGTGAAGAGTCAGTGGTATGTAGGGCTCGATCGATGGCCGACCCTCATGCAGCACAGTAACGAACTTCACCGACGGGCGTGGCGTCCCATTTGTGATTGCAGCCAGTTAGCATTATGACACACAGCCGCACCACATTGATGTAATTGTGAATGCAAGCGTTCACAGAAGCCTTTTCGACGTAATGTTGCAAGTGTGGAATTCGAAGGCCAGCATTTTTGGTTTCGAAGTAGCGGTGAGGAGACGCCCACAGGTCTGCCTGGAAATGTAACGTTCTATTGTTGAATGACCTTGGGACAGGGCCCATAACGAGCAAGCAATGAATGATATGAATTGAATGGGATGCGCAATGGCGTAGTGGACGATAAGGCAGGACGTTCCCAAATCCATCTTGCTTCACAACACTACAGATCCGGCCAGGAGCACAGTGGTTTTTGCAGACTGCATTACGCACAGACGCGATGGAAGTTTCAAATATTATGTGAGTGAATATTCATGCGTTTTCATTGCGGGATGAGGGAATGATGAATGGATGCATGGACAGATGATTCCATTTAGGGTCTGCCATGTTCATGGGTTTTTTGAATCAATCCCCTTCCCCTGCGCTATGTGATGCAAGGCTGCCATAGTGGGACTTACGTCTATCTGCCCTTGTCGGATCCTCCCTGTCTCGACGCGCCTTCATACACTTGTGTCTAGGCACGTTACTAATCCCATGTCATGGGTTCTGTCTTGACGGACGCATGCACAGTAACCGACGTTGCCAATGGTGTATTTACCTCGATTGATTTCGTTATGAATCGATACTGATTTAGGGGTGTGTATATTCCTTTGGAGTGGGCTAGCATGCATATGGGTCTGGATTTGGTGTGTTGAATGAAGATTGTTATGCATCATGAGTCCCGTAATGCAATCGGTTAATTTGTGTTTCATTTGGGTGACAGGTATCTGCTGCCCTATTGCAGATGCCATCTGTACGCCACTCCTCCAGATGGTTTTTACTCTCGACACCTGCAGCTTCGGGTGAATCAGTGGAGCAGCATTACGATCTTATGGGACGATCGCCAATGGGCCACATGCCCTTACGCTGTACTGGTGGCTAGGTGCAACATTTCGGCCTTTCAGCTGGACTAGTGCCTGCCTCATGGGACGGACCTGCGGTTCTTGCCGCTTCCATGTTGCCTTTTGGAACGTTGATGTAGGCCCTGTGTGCCATGATGGTACAGGGCGTCACACAAGTGGAAGCTGGTCAATTATTGCAGATGCAGCCCTCGGTGATGATGGATGTTTTGGTGTTATTTTGCAAATTGCTGTGAGGCCTTTGTCATTTGGATGTGCATTTAAATTGTATTCCGATATTTGGCGTGTTGCGTTATTCTTTGCAGGTGATGTAGCGATTTTCGATTTGTGGCGGTATGTATTGCGAGATGATCTGCATTGTGTTCCGCCTTCTGAGTTGAGTTGTGTGGTACTGTTCTGGCCGCGTTTGCCTACGTAGCACAGTATGGTCACGGATAGGGGCTGCCATTGTGACTGTTTACATGATGTGCTGTTCAGGGGCGGGGGATTGGCTTTTGGCCGACTGGTGCCTGTCAGCCAGGTCGATTGGTGGAATGATGGGATGTTCAGAATGTGGCTGGTCACAGGTGCCTGTGTTTGCGTGCGTTTGTTGGAGGGGGACTGGGGTCATGTCCATTGGAATAGCTTCTGTATTCATGCCATCTGTGCCCTGCAGCTCCCATCGGCCCCTCTTGGGATGAGCCTGGCTGCTCAGTCACTCTGCCAACTTGTGTGGTACATGCTTCTGCTGATGGTTGGTTTGTTTACTGGCAAGAGTACAGGGCTGGTGCAGTCCCCCTCAGGATGCTGTTTTGGATGTTGCCTTGCGCTGGTGGCAAGCGATGGGGGACTACTGTTGTTTTGTGTCATGTGTTCTTGATTTTCATTTTGATGTATTGTACCTTCACATGCCTGTGCTGCATCAGTACGGCTATGGTGGCATGCCGTACATGGATGCCCACTCACGGGGCGCTTTGAGCCCCTGCATGCATTTCTACGTTGGCATGCATGGGTGAATTGTGGATTTCACTGGTTGCATACATTGCGCCTGCCAGGGGTTGTGCAATGTGGCCAGGGAGTGGAGTACAGGCACTCAGTGGGGCCGTTTACGGTTGATTCGCGATGCCGTACTTCTCACCATGGCGGTATGGTGCTTTCCGCCGTGCTTGATGGCGTTAGGTACATGTCCGCTAGGGTCGGAATTCGCGTACCGTTGCGCCATGGTGGTATTTACGGTTTGGCATGGCGCGCGCGCGCGTGCTTGGTGCAGTTAGCGTTGGCGTTCACTACGGTGTCGCTATTGGCTTCGTACTTTGCGGTGACGGGTCATAGTCGCACCGAGCGCTATTCGATGGCGGTATTGCATTTCCGCCATCGTTTTTGGATTTCCGCCAGGGTCGTAATGAGGCCCTGTGTACCTTTTCAATGATTTATTTTATCCATTAATTTATTTTACCAGTATGTCAAATAGATGCAATATACATAATAGATGTACATACATTTCAATGAACGCTGTGTACATTATATGAATATTGAAAGTCGGCCAGGAGTTCTGGGCCACATAAACGTTGAGGCCACTGTCCATACAGTATCCTTATAATGTACCTGAAGGCGTATGAAATATTTTGAAAGCCAAGTGTTCAGCGCCAACCTGTATGTAATTCAGGTTCTATTACTTACAATGTGCATTAACTTCAGGGGTGGACTGAGAACCAAAAGAGGCACTGGAAATAACGTTCAAAGTGGATACATATTACACATTTTCAGCAAGCCCAACCTCTCTATGAGAACATTTGGAAATAAAATACGTTACCTCACATAAGGGGCCCATGGTCCAGAGGCCTCCTGGGAAATCTCCACAGTCCCCAATACACCAGTCCATCCCTCATTGACGCTCAGGAAGTTAGTCACACTCTTTATAGACATTTCACTCGGTCACCCGGAGGCACAGCCCTCAGACCAGCTACATAAAGCAGCTGCTGGATTACTTTTGCAAGAATCTGTTAGGGAGAATTCTCTAGAATGGCTAATTTACCTTACCTACTAAGTCCCTCAGCAGCTTTGCAGGATTTCTAGGATTTATTCTTTTCACCTGGTAAGAGTGTGAACCTTTTTTCCCACGCTTGCATGTGTTTTGCTGTGTGTTTTACAATTGTGTGTTCATAGACTGTGGAGCCTCACCTACTCCATAGGCATCATCTTTTTACTGTGTGTCACTCAGCATCTTTAGTGCAGTGACACAGAGTTGCCGTTTTCAGACTTCCCACGTTAAACTCCATTTTCTGGGACTGACTACTGGCCAATGTTGCCTTTGACTTTATTAGTCTTTTTAAATTCACAGACCCAGTACAAACTATCTTCCATAGAGTACTGGAAAGGGTTAATTGTTATCCCTTTTTGCCTGTCTTTCATGGAAGAATATTTCATTCCCCTTTCTTTAGGATTTGGCTGGTGGCAGTGGTATCTACCATATTTTTCCTACCACAGTCTATGAAAATAGCCTTGGTACTGTTTTAGGCTATGTTAGTAGCCTCAAACTTTAATCCGCTGTACCCCATTTACTTTTATTTGGTTCCGGCTGGGTTTATTCGCCATTTCTTTTTGTAAAGGTCTTTCTCGTGTTTTACTCTGTGCACCAAACCAGGTTTGGTTCCTTTGTTCGCCGTCCTTTGGCGGGCTTCTGCACAGAAAGCCTCCTTAGGTGCCTGAGAGTTTGGGTAGACAGGATGCGAGGGAGGGGTTTTAGGACCCCTGCAAAGGGTCTCCTTGGAGACCCAAGTCACACTCTTGTTTGATTGGCTAGGTGACTGTCCTGCCAGGGCAGCCACCCTGCTGTGTGATTGACAGCTAGGCTGTGTGAATGGGGGAAAACTTCATAAAAAGCAGGTCTCTGGGACTTGGAAGGCAGAGTCGCCACTGGAGCGAGAGAACCGAAGAGAAGCTGAAGGAAGAGGACTGCTGCAACTACTGAACCTCCCAGTGAAGCCCTGCTGCAGGTCCGAATCTCCAAACTTCGATGACAGAGAAGATCTGCAAGGAATCTTCCTCCCTTGAGCTGATGGGACCAACCAGTTCGCCTAACACCAAGCAAGGCCCCCCTCCCCTGGTCGAATTTGCTGTGCATCGCAGCAGTGAACCGGATAGCCAGGAGGACCTGGCCCTGTTTGGGTTTTAAGGAGCGCACCTTTTATTCGTTGCTTTGCTCTGCTGCTGGTTTCTTCCCTGTGCAGTGCAGGACCCTCCAGTCTTCCTCCTTCATGTCAGTCCGACAGTCGCTTCAGCATTCGTGAGCCAGGATCTGTCAGGAACTTCTGCCTCAGTGTTAGGCAGAATTATATGCAGTACCCTTTTGGGAACACCACACACAATTAAAACTACATGTGAGAGTACAAATTCACCTTTGGTACAAGCCTGTACTACACAGTAAAAGTGGTAGCGATGGCTGAGCAGCTAGACTTATCTGAAAAGCAAGTAAGCAGTATCAATAGTTACACAAAGGACAGCAATTATTGTGATTCAAACAAACACTAACTCAAGATTTATTTACACATCAGTTGTATAACATTTCACTAAACTAAAGCCGTTTAAAAATCACACTCTTAATACACCACACCACTCCCAATAGGTTCCAGACAAGTTAAGCTCACAAATGAAGTCGGAGCAAAATGACACTCCAGAGATTTAAAAGGGAGGGAAAGACAAAGTTAGGCAGAAATTGAGCAGCACCAACAGGTAAGTAAGCAGGGCCATCTAGAAAGAGGAACTACAGTGAGGGAATCAAATGAAAAGGCATAGGGCCAAAGTCAATAGGACAAAAGTCTGTTTGCTCAAGATCACACAGCTCAGGGTAGTTTGCAGTTAAGTCTTTGCCAAGAGTCCGTACGAAGTTGGTCGGCAGAAAGGTTAGTTCAAAGAGTAGAGAAGGAAAGCCCTCGGATTGGAGAAAGATTTCACACACTTTCCTTGCGGCTGAACGAAACGAACAACAGGATTTGCACAGTACCTTTAAATGGAGAAGAAGCTGTAGCTGAAGAAACGAGCAGCAGAGCAAAGCAACGGATAGAAGGTGCGCTCCTTAAAACCCAAGCAGGGCCCGGCCAGCGAAAATAAGGTGAACAAAGGGATCAAACCTGGTTTGTCGCACAGAGTAAAACAGGAGAAAGACTTTTACAAAAAGAAATGGTGAATAAACCCAGCCGGAACAATAATAAAACATATATGGTCTAGCGGGTTTAAGTTCGAGGCTACCAAGATAGCCTAAAACAATACCAAGGTTATTTAAGATAACCGCAGTAGGAAAAATAGGGCAGTTACCACTGCCACCAGCCAAGTCTTGATGAAAAGGGAGTGAAACAATGCTCCAAGAGAAACAGACAAAAATGGATACGTATTAACCCTTTCCAGTACTCCATGTAAGATGGTTTGTACTGGGTCTGTGGCTTTACAGAGGCTAATAAAGTTAATGGCAACTTTAAGTGTTCTGGGAGACAGTAGTCAGTCCCAGAAAAATGGCGCCTGAGTTGGGAAGTCTAAAAGACAACCCTGTGTCACTGCACTGAAGGTGCTGTGTAACACACAGTAAAAAGATTATGCCTGTGGAGTAGGTGAAGCTCCAACGTCTATGAACACAAAACTGTTAAACACACACAGCAAAAACACATGTAAGAGTGGGAAAAAAGGCTCACACTCTTACCAGGTGAAAAAATAAATCCTAGAAATCCAGCAAAGCTGCTGTGGGACTCAGTAGATAAGGGAATTTTGCCATTCTGGAGAATTCTCCCTAACACTGCCACGTTCGAACCAGTAGACCACCAGGCACTCAACAACATTCCACATCGCCACGTGCAAAGCACTGAGAACATCCATAGCTGGTTCAAGTCCTACATTGATAACCACCACCAGTTTGTCAATATGTTTTCCTCATTATCACCAATTGTACTCATCAACTGTGGAGTTCCACAAGGACCCCTCCCCCCTTCGGATGTTCAACCTTTACATGGTATCACTCAGAACCTTCCTGGCACCACACAACATCCACATCCACCAATACACAGATGACGTGCACCTCTACCTCCAGATATCTCCCATTTGTAAAATCCACAGGCTCAATGTCAGGGTCACTTTCACCAGCACCGGATGTCTTACACTTGCCTGAAGCTTAACCCCCCCACCCCTCACAAGAGAAAAATCACACTCCACTTTCGCCTATGAACCACGAGGGCTTCACACACCCGCTGACCACCAGCATCAAGTCCCTTTTTGTCTACATAGACCTACACCTCTCTCCCAAAGAACGCATAGCAACAAGGACACAAACAGAGCGGTACAAACTTTCACCCCTGTAGACAATCAAGCACTGTATCCCAGCTAAGTACTTCAGATCTGGTGTTCAAGCCTTTGAATCTCTACCACCTGGATGGTGGCAATGCCCTTCATAAAGGCCTTCCTGCAAACACTCACTCTGGCAACCTTTAGATGTGTCCTACTTGCTGCAGCATAATTCCTCAATGGACTATGCAAAATCTACCGCAACCGTCATCTGGCTGCACTGGCTCCCACCGGTTTCACGTCTCACCTTCAAATCCAGCAGCATCATCTGCAAAGCCATCTCCTCACATCTACATAGTTAATAGCTGATAGATTCAGCATCTCTGGAGTGCCATTATTCATCAGGTGCAAGACTATGGGCCTCATTACACGGACGGCGGTAGACCAAGGTGCTATTAGCACCTTGGTCCATGCCGGTAAAATACCGGCACCGCCTTGGAGGAAAGGGGAATTACCGCCATATTCCAAGGTTGGTAGGGCAGTAATTCCCCCTTCCCCCATTGCCCTTCCCCATTCCCATTTTTGCCCCATAGGGCATAATGGGAATAGGGAAGGTGCTAATTACGGCACCGCAAATTGCGGTACCGTAATTAGCTCCCTGGTCCCTTTGCGGGTTGCTTTTTAACGCCTGCAAAAAGTAGGCATTAAAGTCTCCAACCCACAAATGGACCTCGTAGTAAGGCGGTAAGGGTTAACGGTCACCGGTACCATTAACGGTGACCGTTAACCCTTACCGCCGTCTGTGTAATGAGGCCCTATGTGTAGACTTGGACTCCACAGGCACAGAAAATGCAGAACCCAGATTCAGGTGTTCTCTGTCGACACCCCAGACTGTGGAACCTCTTTCCCATCAACATCAGACTCACACACTTGTTTTTACACTTCAGGTTTTTGCACCAGACCCTGCTCTTCCCCTACATCTACGTTCATGCCACTTCCACTCCACACCTAACCTGTGATTTGACAATTTGCTCATCCCTCTTTCCTTCCCTGGTTGCTGATCCCTTGCTGCCTAATCGTCCATCCCCACCACCCCCATCTTTAGCTTTCTGCCTACTTGCGATCTACTATCCTCTTCGTCTACTTTCCCCTTTAACTTGTAAAACCCTTCACGGTGTTCCAAAGATTGGTCCTTTCACAATTTCTGACCTATTATTGATGGTTATGACAGATTTTGACTTGTGGGTGCATTATTTTACAGGGTCATTGTGGTTGATGGTGTTTGCAGTAGAGATGTTGAGTTCTTGGAGAAGTGAGTCACTTTCCTGATTCATCTCGGGTAGAAAGGCCCATGTGCTTTTGGTTTTGGCGAGAGCTTCCTCCTGGACGTTTTCCACTGATCTGAAGGGTTGTTTGCTGGGTTTCCAATGTGTGTGCTTGACTGGGGTGGTGCTGGTGATTTCAAAGGGGATTAGCAAAGGGTCCAAGCAGTCCTACGAGACTCTGGAGGCATGACCGAGGGCTATGATGATGTGCACAAGGATATGATGTTTCCTGTGCATTGTGTATTTCATGTGCTATGTGAGGTTCTGTGTGTGCAGGAGGCAGTGGCAATCTTTCTTCATAGTAGTAGTTGTACATTTATGGTTGTAGTGTTGAGTGGGTGGATGTCTCCATTCCACCTCCATGGTATGGATTGCAGGTGGTTATGGCAGCTGTCAAATGGATGGTGTGTATGATCCAGCTGGGTTTGACTCATGATGTGAAAATGGGGGCTTGGGAGTATGGATGCTGTTTGGGATCTTTCTAATGGACCTGGCTTTCAGTTAATTGTAATGTATGTTGGGGTCACTCACACTCCGTTGTGCCTCCTGTTTCTTTAGTGAGTCATGGGCTTTTATAGCACCACTCACTGACTGCTTTGGGTTGTTGGCGGGCCTGTTGTTTGATGAGGAGGCATTCACTGGCTGCATTAGGCTGGGGTGGGGGAGGCTGTTTTAAGGGAGGTGTTGTCAATGATAGCTCCACCGACTTGCTGTTTTTGCTTGTTTAGCGTGGCCATCACGGCACAATCTGGATCCAAGGTGCAGTGTTGGGCTGCCCTGGGAGTGTTGTAGTCATGTACAGTGCTACACGTTTTACTTTGTGCGGTTTAGCGTCAACTTTTCTTTGTAAATCGACTTGCGTAATAGTTTTAGACAGTGCAATCTTAGCCCTGGCGCAAACACTTTGGACTATTTTAGCCCTTTATTGTGAATCAAGCCCCAAGTGTTTGAAAAATACCCTGTGATTTGTGCAAATGCTTAGATAATATGGAATGGAGCAAACAGGTTTTTTTCAAAATCCATATTTTCTAAAAATGTTTGCACTATAGCAAAAATTAATCATACTTTTTGTGCAATGTTTTCGCCTATCACAAAGTACATGTGTTTTCTACTTTTCTTATGTTAAACAACAACCATAGTCAAAACACAGTCTGCTTCCTTTTTTCTCTGGTACAAAACACTTTGCTCTGTTCTGTATTACACAAGATGCAAAATTGATGCTAAATTAATTTATTCTATTTTTTTTGCGGAAGGTCAAAGTTTAGATAATCTTACCCCTGATGCAATTATTTTGAAACTGTTAGATTTGAAACATATTTTTTTACAACAATGAAAGTGACTCGTACAACTCCTTCCCCCGCGCCCCCCCCCAAAAAACTCTGCAATTAATGTTTAGGTTATCTGTGTAAGAGGATAGATACCTAGGGCCTCATTACGACCCTGCGGAAGACCATGGTGCTATTAGCACCATGGTCCATGCCGGTAAGTTACCGACTCCGCCATGGAGAAAGGGGGAATTACCACCCCATTACAAGGTTGGCGGGGCGGTAATTCCCCCTTCCTCCATGGCCCTTCCTCATTCCCATTTTTGCCCCATAGGGCTCAATGGGAATGGGGAAGGCGCTAAGTACGGTGCTGCAAAATGCAGCACCGTAATTAGCACCAAGGTTCCTTTGCGGGTCCCTACTTTACCGGCTGGTCTACACCAGCCGTTAAGGTCGGGTCCCGCAAAGGGACCTCGTAATTAGGCGCTAATAGGTTAACGGCGCCGCAGCCTTTTACGGCGCCGTTAACTCATTAGCGCCTGGGTCATAATGAGGCTGGTAGATGTTGCCATTGCGTTAATTACATGGGGCCTCATTACCACCCAGGCGCTGGACCATGGTGCTATTAGCACCATGGTCCATGCCGGTCTCCGGCATGGCGGATGGCGGAATTACCGCCCCCATCACAAGGTTGGCGGGGGCGGTAATTCCCCATTCACCATTTGCCCTTCCCCATTCCCATTTTGCCCCATAGGGCATAATGGGGATGGGGAAGGTGCTAATTACGGCACCGTAAATTACGGTTGCCGTAATTAGCTCCAAGGTCCCTTAGCGGGTTGGATTTTAACGCCTGCAAAAAGCGTAGTTGAGCCTTGCCAGCCACCTAAGTCTTAGATTGGCAACATGCACACATCCATCTCCTAAGCTAAACTCGTTAGAATTTCACACAACATCGATTACGGTCACCAAGGGTGTTCCAAACGAGGAAAAAGCGCATTGAGGCCACTCAAGTGGGGAAAGAGTGCAATATAAATAACCAAATACAATACAATACAATACAATACATTCTGCAACTACCCCTTCCCGAAAGGAAATAATTATTTAAACAGAGATGCAGGGAATATGTCACCCTTACAAGAGGTGGGTTTGAGGTTTTCAAAAGTTGATGATATTGCTTCAACTGTAACCTGCCTGCTTGAAGGAGAAGGCAGGTTAGCTTTCCCAACATTAGCTAACAGTTCTGCTTTCATCAATCAGGGCTTTTAGTGCTTAAGGGGCCGATTCATGGAACAAACGTGCGCCGAAAATCTACGCGCAAGTAGGCGCAAGCAGGCGCAAGCGGAAAAAAACAGGCGCACGCGCACGCGTGCGATTCATGGAAGTCCCTGCGCGTGTTCACCGCGCGATGTGCGCCAAACCCGTGCATGGCGCACAAGTCACTGCAACATCGCGAAAGGCGTGCGCGACGGTGCGCGACGCGCACAGTGAAAGCGCACAACCTCAGCGCACACAGCAGAAAGTGGGCGGGACATGGGGCGTAACGCGCGGAATGGGGAACAACACGCGAAAATAAGGGCGTAACTGGGGATGCACTGCACGGAAGCAGAGGTAACGCCCACACGCACACGAACCACACGTATCCATGGAATGGAATAGGGCAAACCCACGCACAGCCAAAGCCGCGCACAAGCTGAAACACGTCCGCCACATGAAGGCAGGCGGTAGAGTCCCAGCGCATCAAAAAAGTGGCGCCGCGGGAAGTAAAATACGCGATTGAGCGGGGTACTTGTATTCCGGGGGTGCGCGGGAAGTTACACACGCGAATGAGCGGGCTACGTGTATTCCGGGGGTGCGCGGGAAGTGACACACGCGATTGAGCGGGGTACGTGCATTCCGGGGGTGCGCGGGAAGTTACACACGCGAATGAGCGGGGTACGTGTATTCCAGGGGTGCGCGGGAAGTTCCACACGCGATTTGGCCGGGTACGTGGATATCAGGGGTGCGCGGGAAGTTCCACACGCGATTGAGCGGGGTACGTGTATTTCGGGGGTGCGCGGGAAGTGACACACGCGATTCGGCCTGGTACGTGGATATCAGGGGTGCGCGGGAAGTTCCACACGCGATTGGGCCGGGTACGTGGATTTCAGGGGTGCGCGGGAAGTTCCACACGCGATTGAGCGGGGTACGTGTATTTCGGGGGTGCGCGGGAAGTGACACACGCGATTCGGCCTGGTACGTGGATATCAGGGGTGCGCGGGAAGTTCCACACGCGATTTGGCCGGGTACGTGGATTTCAGGGGTGCGCGGGAAGTTCCACACGCGATTGAGCGGGGTACGTGTATTTCGGGGGTGCGCGGGAAGTGACACACGCGATTCGGCCTGGTACGTGGATATCAGGGGTGCGCGGGAAGTTCCACACGCGATTGAGCGGGGTACGTGTATTTCGGGGGTGCGCGGGAAGTTCCACACGCGATTCGGCCTGTTACGTGGATATCAGGGGTGCGCGGGAAGTTTCACACGCGATTGAGCGGGGTACGTGTATTTCGGGGGTGCGCGGGAAGTGACACACGCGATTCGGCCTGGTACGTGGATATCAGGGGTGCGCGGGAAGTTCCACACGCGATTGGGCCGGGTACGTGTATTCCGGGGGTGCGCGGGAAGTTCCACACGCGATTTGGCCGGGTACGTGGATATCAGGGGTGCGCGGGAAGTTCCACACGCGATTCGGCCTGGTACGTGGATATCAGGGGTGCGCGGGAAGTTCCACACGCGATTTGGCCGGGTACGTGTATTCCGGGGGTGCGCGGGAAGTTCCACACGCGATTTGGCCGGGTACGTGGATATCAGGGGTGCGCGGGAAGTTCCACACGCGAATCGGCCTGGTACGTGGATATCAGGGGTGCGCGGGAAGTTCCACACGCGATTGAGCGGGGTACGTGTATTTCGGGGGTGCGCGGGGAGCAGCACACGTGAATTGCACGTGTGGGTCCTCCCAGGTGTACCCTCTACACCCTCCACGGCCCCTGCAGGTGGCTCACACCACAGGGGCCTACCCAGCACATGTCCTGCAGGCACCCCATCCACCATGGCCATGCCCACCAGCCAACCCACATATCAACTAGCACTACTGCCCACCAACGCATGTCCCCCTGCACCCCCACCCCCCAGCATCCAGGGGCACCCTCCACCAGGCCCCCACTCATGTCTCCCACCCCCCAGCACTGTGGGGCACCTGCCAGCAGGCCCCCACCCATGTCTCCCACCACCCCCACCCCCCCAGCATCCAGGGGCACCCTCCACCAGGCCCCCACACATGTCTCCCAGCACCCCCACTCCCCAGCAGTGCAGGGCACCCTCCACCAGGCCCCCACTCATGTCTCCCACCACCCCCACCCCCCAGCATCCAGGGGCACCCTCCACCAGGCCCCCACACATGTCTCCCAGCACCCCCACCCCCAGCATCCAGGGGCACCCTCCACCAGGCCCCCACACATGTCTCCCAGCACCCCCACCCCCTAGCATCCAGGGGCACCCTCCACCAGGCCCCCACTCATGTCTCCCACCACCCCCACCCCCCAGCCACCAGGGGCACCCTCCACCAGGCCCCCACTCATGTCTCCCACCACCCCCACCCCCCCAGCATCCAGGGGCACCCTCCACCAGGCCCCCACCCATGTCTCCCAGCACCCCCACTCCCCAGCAGTGCAGGGCACCCTCCACCAGGCCCCCACTCATGTCTCCCACCACCCCCACCCCCCAGCATCCAGGGGCACCCTCCACCAGGCCCCCACACATGTCTCCCAGCACCCCCACCCCCAGCATCCAGGGGCACCCTCCACCAGGCCCCCACACATGTCTCCCAGCACCCCCACCCCCTAGCATCCAGGGGCACCCTCCACCAGGCCCCCACACATGTCTCCCAGCACCCCCACCCCCAGCATCCAGGGGCACCCTCCACCAGGCCCCCACACATGTCTCCCAGCACCCCCACCCCCTAGCATCCAGGGGCACCCTCCACCAGGCCCCCACTCATGTCTCCCACCACCCCCACCCCCCAGCCACCAGGGGCACCCTCCACCAGGCCCCCACTCATGTCTCCCACCACCCCCACCCCCCCAGCATCCAGGGGCACCCTCCACCAGGCCCCCACCCATGTCTCCCAGCACCCCCACTCCCCAGCAGTGCAGGGCACCCTCCACCAGGCCCCCACTCATGTCTCCCACCACCCCCACCCCCCAGCATCCAGGGGCACCCTCCACCAGGCCCCCACACATGTCTCCCAGCACCCCCACCCCCAGCATCCAGGGGCACCCTCCACCAGGCCCCCACACATGTCTCCCAGCACCCCCACCCCCAGCATCCAGGGGCACCCTCCACCAGGCCCCCACACATGTCTCCCATCCCCCCCACTCCCCAGCAGTGCAGGGCACCCTCCACCAGGCCCCCACTCATGTCTCCCACCCCCCAGCACTGTGGGGCACCTGCCAGCAGGCCCCCACCCATGTCCAACTCATGTTCCCCACCCAACATGTCATCACAGTCCAGATCCCTGGTCTCTATGGTCAGCCCCCAAATGCAAAACACCCACCCGAGTATTGCATCCACCCACTCATATTCTGCAATTACATCACAGAACACCAATTGCAAGTTCCAAAACAAACACATGTCCCTCACATACACCCAATGGGTGTCAGTGAATCTCAAAACACATAACATGAAATGCATGAAAACAATGAGACACCACACATTGAAGTGCAACAAATAAATAATGTATTAAAGGAAAGATGAATAGAAACAAAAATGAAGAAACTGAAATGTGAATGGAAAAAATGAAAAGAAGCATGTCCGTCCAAAAAAAAGAAAAAATCAAAGAATATAGAAATCCAAAGTAATGTACTACAAAGTCAATGTCCAGCAAACAAAATCCAATGTGAAAAAAAAACATAAGCCATTGATCCATGGATAATTTTAAAAAATAAAGTTTGTACAAGTCCACAACTATGTACAAAGCAAGAAGCCAGGGTCCATCATCCCAACAAAATAAAGGAAACCTAACTAACTACACTAACCAATAAAAAAAACTATATACAAAAATGTGGCCAATGTCCAAAAGGTCCAAATGAAATAAAAACAAAAATGAAACTTAACACTACCTACATAACTATGTACAAGGGCAGCGGGCTAGTTCCACGGCTCACTTCTGGATGTGCCGGGCCAGGGCATCATCGAACTCCTCCTCTATGTCCCGGAGGCGGTCCTCCTCCATGGCCCAGAGGGTCCGCAGGGCCGTCGACGTGTCCACCTCCAAAGCCCTGCGGATTGCCTCGAGGCACTCGACCCGCCTCAGGGCCCTCTGCATGGAGTTCTCCGCCCTGACCATTGAGAGCCGTGCCTCTTCCGCCCGCTGCCGCTCCGCATCTATGGCGTGGCCCAACCGCTGCCACACGGAAGACACTTTTTGTCCTGGGTCCTCCTGCCCTCCGGCCGATGCCTGCCCCTCCGATGTCGAAGGCCCCGAGCCTTCATGGCTCCCACCATGGAGCTGCTGCTGCTGTGCCTCTGCCCCTGCACTGCCTCCTGCTGCCTGCACATCCTCCGCCGGCTGGGGTGCAGTCGTTGACGTGGCCACCCCTGCTGGACGTCCGACTCCCGACTGTGGCAGGGATGCCTCCTCCACCAGCCTGGCTGCACCGTCAGAGGCAGCTCCACAGGGCACCCAGGTGACTGATGGGTGGGAAGATGGCACAGAGGACGACTGGCGCGTAGGGGGTCCAGCTGAGGAGGGGGTCGTGGCAAGCCCCATCAGACGGAGGAATCCGGCCTGGGTGACCTGTCCCAGCAGGCTGACCTGGTCAACGAGCCATTCGAGATGACCTGCAGTCTCTTCATGAAAAGACTGCAGGTCGCCTCGCATGGCCCGTTGACGCAACGCCACTCCAGCCAGGACAGGCTCAACCCGGGCCTGGATAGCCACGTCCGCAGGCAGGGGAAGGCCAGTTGACGTCAGCTCATCCCCTGCCTGAAAACTGGTCTGGACATGGGCATCCCTGCTGGTGCAAGATGATGCAGGGACAGGATCAGGGACAGGATTGCACACAGGCACCTCCGCGGCGGCCTGTGCTGCCTCCTGTCCCTGGTCCTGCACTGCACCACTAGCACCAGTGGGATCCCCACCCCCAGACCCCGTCTCCGGTGCTTGCACGGCCTCCTCCTCCACCAAACCCCCCACCAACCTGGATGACTCTGTGCCATCTTCCCCCGTTGGGCCCTGTGGGGTCCCAGCTGCCCCTTCTGCTGCCGAGGAGTCCAACTGCAACCTCCGCCTCTTGGACCTCCCCCCGGCAGCTGCGGCCTGGGACGCGGCACCGGACTCCTCACTCCCCGACGAGATGACAACCTGGGAGGGGAGCCGGGCCTTGCGTCTCCGGCTGGCGGTGGGATCCCCGCCGCTGTGCTCCACAGCACCTTCTCCGCCCTCTTCATCAGTTGACGCTGCAGACAGGGAGAAACAAAACACAGGCATCAGGGCACTGTACAATGTACACATACACACATGACAGTTGTACATGAGTGGCATTGGCAAACCTCTGACATGTCATCACAATCCCCAACACACACGTCATTACAACTTGCACACACGAGCCATACCACAGCCATGTTGCAACTGCCAACACCATCCATACACATACAACAGCATCAGCAGGCAAAGATGAGCCAGACATCACATGCAACACAGGAAGTGCACCACACATGTACACACACCACCACACTTGCATGCATGTGTACACCTCTGCTAAGTGTCGCAGTGTTCATACGGGCATCCATGTCACATCTGCCAATCAGGCTTCCACATACCGCTGTCACATGCATCCATGTTGCATCACTGTTGCACCCTTGTCAAATACACACACATGCACATGTACACAGCGCTGATACAATCAGCTGAAAACAACATACATGCGTGACATCACGGACATGTCTACTCACATACACATTCATACAGACTTGTGTGCCCACACAACTGCATTTGGCATGCAAGCCCACACACACAGGCACCATCCATGTCTCACACATTACAGCCCTCGCATGTGTCAGCCCCACGGCCCTGTACACCCGCACCCATACTCGACCCCATACAAACAGATGTGCAACCTGCACACTACTGAACAATCACCACACGCACTGCTCACAATCAGGATGCATGTACACTCACCGCTCGACTCCAGACGGGTCTGCCTCTCAAGGACCTGGACGTGGAGCGCTGGGGATATGTGTTCCAGGACCCTCATCTGTTCTTCCGACAAGTGGCCCCGGCGCCCCTTGGCATCCGCTGCCTTCAAGAGGCGCCGGGCCTTGGTCAGGGTCCTGGACCTGAAGTCCTCCCAGCGCTTCTTGACATGTTGGAAGTCGCGGACTGCCACCCCCTCCGCGTTGATGGCAGTCACGATGTCAGTCCAGATCCGAGTCCGTCCTTCCTTGTCGGCGCGGCAACTTCCGAAGAGGGCATCATACTGGCCCAGGACTTGCTCCACCAGGACACCAACTTCGGTGGCACTGAAGCTGGTGCCCCTCTGCCTCTCTGGCCGGGGGTTGTCAGTGGTCACAGATGGAGTTGGCCCCGACATGACAACCCCAGAGGCAGGAGTGGGTGGGCAACTGGGTCCTGGGGCTGGGCTGTGGAGCGATGGAATCCCAGTCGGGAGTCTTTGGTTCCAGCAGGGGTGGTCACACCAACAGCACCCCTGGCTGATGTGCAGGCAGCAAATGGCAGGGCACGTGGGCAGCAGGCAGTCAGGCAGCAGCAGATGGCAGGTGGGAGCGTGCTCGGGGCTCTGGGGGGCAGTAGTTCGGCCTACTGGGCAGGAGCGTGGTCTTCCGTGTGCTTACGCGTGGCCAGCTTGATACGGAGTGATTAGGCACGTGAAAATTCTGCACGTCAGCGTGTAATTCGAGGAAAGGCCCTTAGCGCGTAAGCGCGTCTGCACGCATACGCATTTTCATTGGACCAAAGGCCCTCAGCGCGTGAGCGCGTCTGTGACGTGACGTGCGAGGGAGTATCCCTCATTGCACGTGATGACAGTACACACGTGGATCCCAACCAATCGCGTGTGAAAGTTCACGGGACCCCGAAACACACGTACCCCGGCCAATCGCGTGTGGAACTTCCCGCGCACCCCGAAACACACGTACCCAGGCCAATCGCGTGTGGAACTTCCCGCGCACCCCGAAACACACGTACCCAGGCCAATCGCATGTACGCTCGCTGCCCTCCGATCACACGCGATGACACCAGAATACGGGAAACCAACGAGTCCGCCCACACGGAGGCGTCCCGCGCCCGCGCCCAGCATAAAAGTGCGCGAAAACAACAAACGCGTATATACAGCGACGATGAATGCCCCATTTGTTGCTGCAGTGATTGTGGGACACCGCAGGAGGAGGAGAATAGCCAGGGCACGCATTTTTGCACCACGGACAGGCCTTTTTGGGATGCCTGACGACCAGGTCTACGGCAGGTATAGGTTTCCACCCCATATCATCCTAGACCTGGTCAGGGAGTGGGAAGATGACCTCACATCCCCCACCCTCTGCTCCCAAGCATTGAGCCCCTTGGAGAAGCTGCTCAATGTCTTGCATTTCTTGGCCACTGGGTCGTTTCAGCGGACCACTGCCATAGTGGGGGGGGTCTCACAGGCCACGCAGTCACGCTGCCTACACCAGGTACTGGCAATCATGACAGCGCGCCCCTCAGTCCGCAGGCACATATACATGCCCAGAACACCCGCAGAAAGGCAGGCCGTTGTCCTGGATTTTTTCAGGGTGGCACACTTCCCCAAAGTGCTCGGTGCCATAGATTGCACCCATGTTGCCCTACGTCCACCTAGGGCCACTGAGCACATCTACCGAAACCGCAAGCACTGGCATTCCATCAATGTACAGGTGGTATGCGATGCAAAGGGAATCATCACCTCTGTCTATGCAAACTACCCTGGCTCCACCCATGACAGTTTCATATACAGAATGTCCGCCCTGAGCCGGGCCCTGGAAGCTGGGCAGCATGGCGACACATGGCTCCTAGGTGAGTACAAATGCCCTTGCACATGCATGCAAGTCACACACAGACAAATATACCAACCCCATTAATCTGAACAATTATCACCTCCCCAGGGGACAGTGCCTACCCTCTGAGCAACCACATGATGACGCCAATCCGGAACCCCACCACACCACCCCAGGTAAGATACAACGCTGCCCATATTGCAACCAGGGGCATAGTGGAGCGCACATTCGGAGTGCTCAAGTCACGTTTCCGCTCCCTTGACCGCTCTGGTGGGCAACTACTCTATGCACCAGCAGTTGTGTGCAGGATCATTGTGGCAGCATGTGTCCTGCACAATGTTGCAACACGGCAGGGCGTCCCGGTGGACATGGTGGTGCCCCCACATCCACAACCACAGGCACAGGCGCTGCCCATGGGAGGGGACAGGGCACGTGGCGAGGTAGCCCGGACCCAGCTTGTGGCCACATTTTTCACCTAAACTCCCACCCCTGCGGAGTGCACACAGGCCTGGCACA
This sequence comes from Ambystoma mexicanum, assembly GCF_040938575.1. Taxonomy (NCBI): domain Eukaryota; kingdom Metazoa; phylum Chordata; class Amphibia; order Caudata; family Ambystomatidae; genus Ambystoma; species Ambystoma mexicanum. The sequence goes on along the minus strand of NC_090937.1, from coordinate 905,642,140 downwards.
TACCAGGTGACAATCGATGATGACAAAGTGACAGTCAACTGTCACAACCCTACCACCCTGAGATAGTTGCCATGGAAGTGCCACATTGTCTGCATCCCTAGCTACTTAAACACAAGCTATCCTGTGCAACCAAATTGCACACATATGACATGTGACATGACATGAGCCATACACAAGTATTACAAGGCACAATGAGGCAGGGGGGGGGAACAAGGGAACACAGAGAATGGTACTACTAGGCCAGGTGTCATTGTGATTGTGCAAGTGCAGGGGTAGGGGGAAGGGAAAAGTGCAAGGGGGGGGGGGGGAGTCCAGTACAGGGGAAGTAGGCCAAACAATCATACATAGGTCGCCTGGTGGCAACTGCTAAGGTAAGTGCAGACGAGTGCTGGGAAGGGAGGGCTGTAGGGATAGAGAGACAGTACTGCAGTGCAGGGGTTGCCAGGGTGGCAGTGCAAGTGGACAGTGGCTGGGCCAGGGACCGTGGTTGGTGAGAGTGTCCCAGTTGCAGCTCCTGTGCAGTTCCAGTGAAGAATTCTGCAAGGGAGAGGCAGAGAGTAAGCAGAAGCAAAGAGGAAGGTCTTGAGGTGCTTCCTGAACTGGAGATGGTTCCCCTCAAGGTCAAGTCAGGAAGTCGGTTTGAGGGGGAGGGCCCTGCTGCGGAGAGAAACCTACCCCCAGCTAGTTGCTCTGAGAAGCGGATGACCTGGACATGCAAGGTGTGCATCACACACACCTGCAAAACAGGCCATGGCCATCACTGTCATGACAGTCAAACCCTCCCAAACATCAACATGACATGGCAAGCAATACCCATACACCGACCCAGTAACGATAAGGTACACATTTCCATGTCCTAAATGTACAGTGGCATCGGACAATGATGCCTGACCCGGAATCCGATGAAATGACAGACCAACAAAATGTCCCACCAAAAATAAGTCGATTCCTAATGCATTACAACTGTCGTAGACGTAACATCACAATGAATGCCTGGCTATATGCACATGATGCATTGCAAAATGAACACTGCAGCTCATGTGTGCAATGTCCTACTCCTGCATCACACTGCTCAGCGCACAGCACAGTGAACAGCCATTGCGTGTGATGCACACCCTGAGCATCACATCTAAGTGACAGACTACATCAAACATCAAATTAGGCATGTACTCGAACCATAATCGGTCACAGAACATGTGCTGGCGGGACACAGTGGCCACCAGAAGGCAAACAGTGTACACGTGGATATGCAAGGGTGGGAGTACATGGAGTGCATCCGAGTGCAAGTGTGTGGTTCTGCAAGGACATGCACTCCACATATGCATGTGCACTCAAGTGACCATCAGTGTTCCCTACACATCACATGTGAACATCCACCATGTGTACACCCCAGCATGTCAAACCACTACTATCCCCTCGCACCTGAAAGGAAAACACAACACATGAACAGGCATTGATCAGCAGAACACAACATGTACATAGGACAACAACATTACAATGTCAGAGTTCCCATCACACTGCAGGGCAACGCAACTATCAACAACAACCCCCCCCCCCTCGCAAATGACCATGACCCACTGAACAACTGCACCTGGGTCATGGAGCCTCCAACCCTCATTCCCACCTGGCCACAGGATCACCTTTACCCTTCGTGTCCATCTCCCACCTTGTGTGTAAAGAGATGCCTGAACCCTCAGAATCCACACTCATTTCCAAATTCACATAATCCAAGGCATGAAAAGGAACCCAAACACCCTCCAGTAGATGACTTGACATAGCAGTACGTCTCAAAGGCCAAGTACTACCACAATGATGCAACAACCAAGGTAGCACAGCAAAACAATGTCACGACTGGATGTGAGACATGTGTGGTACATGACATAGGATGATGCACCATGAATGGATGTGTACTGTCACAGATCCCCTGTACAGGCGCTGGAGTCTCATGAAACAACCACCCACACCATGTCCCGGGTGCCTGCAAGGTCAAACTCACACAGGCCCCTGAGATCCTGGTGGGGAAAGAGGTTCAGGGATATGCAGTCTGGACAGGTGTAGACACACTGGATGACTGGAATGCGTGGCAGGTGAGGGGAGCAGGAATGACACATGAAACCAGGGAATGCACGAAAATGTACAACCTGCATGAACACATGCACAATACAAACAAACTTGGACATCATTGTCATGGCCTTCTGTAGTCCAGGCTCAGGAGTGGTACGAACCAACCACCCCCTCTAGGGTTTTGGCGCCTGCAAGTTCGGGGCTTACACAGGCATCCGCAACCCCAGTGGGGAAAGAGGGTCAGGGAACATTGCTTGGATAGGCATGGGAAGCTGGAACACCGGGTAGAGGGTACAGGTTTCGAAATTGCATAGGATCAAGGGTGATTAGGGTAAAAAACATACCAAATAGGACCACACATACATCCATGCATCAGTACACTCCCCAGCAAGCCTATGCAGGGCAGTTTGTAAGAAAATACAACAAGACACTTAGCTCTGGTTTTGAGTGCTGGCCTCCTGCCTGCGCACTCTCAGGTCCGGTTACAGGAGCACTGCAATGCTGCAAAGAGAGACACAGTCAGCAACCAGTACATGCCAATTGCACAAAAACACAACACAAAACATGCCCCATAACAACATACACCTCTACAAACAGAAAATCTGTGCTCCATGCTTCGTACCCATATATAATATCAACCCTGTGACGGGTCATTCACAGTCAATGCAGTAAGTCAGCCGCTGGTGGGTGCGTGGCAAATGGAACACCAATGTGTCACAATTCACACAACATGCAATGTTCCCTGGGTAAGCAGACAGACCCATATGGCAAGCCATGACTACAGATCAAGTTGCGTACCACCATGACCAAAAGAAAGTTGCCAGTGCATTTATCATGAAGTACGTGGAATAGACATGCACTGCACCCGAGTATGTCCCTTGCTGTATGTCCCTGTGAGCTGCCCCTTTCCATGTCTTGGAAGGCTACATGGTTGATACAAGTGCCTCAATGAACCTTGGTGTACCGCAGGGTATGTGCCACTGCCCCCGCATGTGTCCCAGACAACCCTACTATCAACAGCCATCAGTCCACAAACACATCTGAGCTGCATTCTGTGCTTCAACACCAATATTTGTCTAAGCTCACCCTCAGTGCTGTGACTAAGCCTGCACGTGCAACTCGCCTGGTGCAAGCTTTGCTGTCTCGTGGCCCCCCTGTGATGCTCACCTTGCCTGGAGTTGCTTGGAACATGTCAGCAGTTCTAGGATGTGGGTCTGCAATCACTGTGGCTCTGCTTGTGCACACATGTGCATGTGGGCACCAACAAACGGGTCAGGAATTAGGTCGTCCAATGGGCCATGTCTGCTGGCAAAGGTGCTCTGATGCCTCATCCCCCTGCAGAAAGTGCATGAAACACATGATTAATGCATCAAAGTGATCTGTGTGTGTCTCATCAGGCATCTCATTACTTGACCATGTCAGTGAGTCACATCACAAATCACACCATCAGTCCGTCTTTCACCTCCAAAGTGTGGAACACTAACTACAGCATGATTTGCAACAAGCACGTGTACAGGAAAGATATGTAACATAATACACAATGCATAGCAATCAATGTCCACATTAATCATGACACGCCCCATCTAGCAAAAGCTGAACAGTGGACAATTACACCTAAATCATCCCCACTAGGGGTGTCAACACAAGTCAAAAAGCACCAGACATGCCACAGATATGACAGTCCAAAGCCCTTGTGTAAAATTCTGTTACACCGAACCATCCTTGCGAGCCCATGGATAAGGGAGGCAGGAGTGGCATATGTGAGTCAAGGAACCCAAGCAGCAAACACATACACAAGACAACCATGAAGGGCCCAGCTGGAACAGACAGTGGATGCCTTCAAAAACCACAAGGCACCGCACTGTCACATGTAAGCACAATAGACTACAAATTTTAAACTAACTCAACTATTAACTAATTACACTAACTAAGGAAAACCTACATTACCTATTTAAACTAACTATCAAACAGAAACTTAACTAACTAAACTAAAAGAAAAATCAAAAATGGCCACATACGACCCGGGGGGGAGGGGAGGCACCCAGGAGGGGGGAGGTACAGGGTGCTGCTCAACATCCACATGCGATGATGCTGAGCCAAAAAAAAATACCTCCATGGGCTCAACGCCTTCACAGCACGACCTATGTGGGAGATAGATGGTCGTCCGAGTCTGGCTCATCCTGGAAAGGAGGACGTGGCACAGTAGCCTGGCCACGCCTAGCCGCAGCTTGCCCCTCGTCGGCAGCAAGTCTGCCGGACAGGTGAGCCTGGTTCTGTGTGGCGATGTTACATAGGTCTGCATGCAGGACCTCACGTGATACACGTGCTTCCTCTTGCAAGGTAGCACGTGTAACACGGAGTTCCTCCTGCAAGGCCTGGCTGGACAACCGCTGCACCTCCCGGCAAACCTGTAGCTCAGCCGAGATGGTGCGCTCAAGCTGTGCAAACCTCTCCTCTGCCCGCTGCCTCTGGGACATCATAAGGACACCCAGAGTGGATCTGAGGGAGGCATACTCCTCCCTCAGGGCATCCATGTGCGCCTCTGCGTGAGCAGCAATTGCTTGACGCAGAGACGACATTTCAGCCTGGCGTGCCCTGTCTGAGGCCGCCATGCCCAGCCTGAGTGAGCGGGCTGTGGACCGTGCCGCCTGCTGCTGGAGTAGCACCTGCCGAGCAGGGGGGAGCACAGATCGGGCCACACGCTCCATGCTGTCAGCGATGTTCTCCATTGCTGCCCCCTGCCGTTCTGAATTGGCAGTCATGTCTTGCTCCCACTCAGTATACAGCGGTTGCGCGCGGCGACCGCGTTGCCGGGCTTGACCCCTGCGGGACCCAAGGACCGGGGGTCCTCGCTGTGTTGGCACCGCCTGCGGCTGCACGACTACATGCCCCCGTCGACGTGATGTCCCAGGCACATCAGTGACTGGTGTGGAGGGTGACCCTGCGTCCCGATCCACCACGGGCGGAGGAACCAAGACTGTCTGATCCCTCAGTGCAGGGGTCGCAGACAGAGGAGTGTCCACATCAGAATCACTCACCCCTGACACATGGACTTGATGGTCATCCAACTCAACATGGACGTCAGAGTCGTCATCAAGGCTGGACTCATAGACAGCCAGAGACAGGATGGACTGCAGCACTTGGGGGTTTTCGTGGCCTACCACCCCACGACCCCCACTAGTGCCGGGTTGATGTGGTCTTACCAACCCTGTGTCTGGCATGACAACACCATCCTCTGCATCCATTGCGTCATCACCTGAAAAATAGAGAGGAAAGGGTCAGTACACATGTCAGAAGCACACAACACACACACACACACCGACAGCAAAGGCATCTGGCAGACATGTGACACACAACATATGACCTTGCATGCATGCTGGGTCTACTTAGAATAGCTTCTGTGATCAGACCTGTTGAAAGGTGGCAGTTTGCATGGAAGTGGGTCTATGCAGTGCAGAAAAAGTGTACGCCACTCACTACCTACATGTACAAGCACTCCATGGTGTGTGCCAGGAAATGTGAAGGCAGTGCAATGTCAAAATCAGACATCACGTGCATTGTGTATTCAATGTGTACCATGTCTAGAAGGCAAGCACCCCTCCACCCCAGTACCAAAGCAGGGATGCCTAGCATGGTATCAAAAGGCTGACCATACACCTGTGTATTGACAAGCAGTGTTGACTGGCATCAACAGCTTAATGTGATTTCAATTACAACACTGCAAATGATGCTGGGACAGTGGGCAGGACACATGATGGAAGATCCGGAGGCCGGCCACGTGTGTAGAAGACACGACAGGAGTTGGACAGAGTCATTGGCCATTGAACAGGCTGAGGCCTGTGAGCCACACAGATTGTCAGAGCCTAAACATGTGTGCAACGCAGGACTGAGCCACAGTTGACATGGGGAGGCCGATAATATGGCAGGCAATGTATGTAACAAAGGACTCATATTACAGTGATCATCCAGTCAAGGACACATAGGGGCATGTGTGCAATGCACATGGAGCATGAATGGGCACTCATGTCCCTGCGGGACATCTGACCCATGCACAGTACAAGTGGGATGCCCTGCATCGAGTACTAAGGCTGTACCACACGGCATATGTCTGGCAGTTTCTAAGCTGGAAGTTAGCATCTACACAGGACACATGAACATGAAACTACACATTGGCAAGAATGTAGCAGACCAGTGCAAAGGTGGAACTGGGGTGCAGAGTGGCGGAGGAGGGGCAAGGGGGCATGGCCACATGGAGTCCCGCATGCAGGCAGAGGAGACATGCATGACGGTGGCATTGCATTACTTACACATCAGAACCATGTACAGGTCACATGTAGCAGCAATCATGCACAACACATCCCACATGTGAAACACACACGTCCTCAACAACTACGCATCAACACTCACTGGACTGGGCATCAAAGTCCAGCATCTCTCCCACACCTTCGACCAATTCTGGTGGTATGAACTCCGCAACGAGAGCCTCATGCGGAGTGAGTTCTTCCTCCTCTGGTGCAGGCCCACCGCCAGTCACCAGAGTCAAGTTGTAATTTGAGGCACGCTTGGCCTTAGTGCTGCGCTTGATGTCATTCCAGCGCTTTTTGCACTCCTGCGCCGTGCGCACCTCATAGCCGAATGAACTGACATGTTCCGCCACATGCTTCCAGTGGGTGTCACGTTGGGCAGCCGTAGTCTGACTATTGGCACCCACTAGCATGTCACGGCTGTGTCCCCGCACGTAGTCCACGAGGAAGTCCAGTTCCTGCTTACAGAAAGGCTTCTTCCTCGACGTGCAGGAGGTCGTGGCTGTGTGTGGGGTCCCAGCCTGTGCTGCAGATGCAACCTTCCTCCTCTTGGACTGTGGCGCAGACCCTGGCTGGCTAATGCCGCCCTGACCAGTATGGCCAGTGGGTTGGGTGGATTGAGCCGAGGGAGTGGCAGGTGGAGGGATGACCAAAGGCCTGACTTGTGTCAGTGGCAGCTGGGTGCCCACTAATGGACCCTGCGCAGCAACATCAGCTGTGGCAGGGTCATTGACCGCAACGGTCCTGGTTGGCAGACTCACAACCGGGGTGCTGCTGGGTGCATCTGCCCCTGCACTTGCCAACACCCGGCTGTTCGGGGCAGCAGATGACATGACTGCCCCAGGGACTCGTGTCTTGGTCTGAGCAGCCCGGCCTGCCCCAATGGTTTCCCCCCTGGCCTGTTGGAGATCTACCAAGGGCTCTTCAAGTGCCAACGCAGCCCGCGCTGGCAGACCCTGAGCCTGGGTGGCGGTGTCCACAACTGCACCTGCAGCTACCGCTACCCTTGGGCCCGTGGCAGTCGATGGAACGGACTGCCGGGTCATACGGGTGCCAGTGCCAGATGCAGGAGCTGCATCCCCCTGAACCACAGGGGGTGGTGGCATGGCTGCACCGACACATGGCACAACATTGTGCTCAAGTGGCGCACCCCTGCCTCTTCCCCCTCTGTGGCTGCCCTGGACACCCTGGAGTCCCCCTACTCCCTGGTCACCACGGCCACGTCCCCGACCACGCCCGCCACGAGGAGGACGCCCAGCTGAGGCGCCCCTCACCTTTGGTAGCCTCCCTACCATGGCACAGATGTTATAGTGCTGGCACAGATGGAGTGGTGCCAATGGGAGGTGTACAGCACAATTGACCTGGGCAATTGGGGTGAAGGGGGTGGGAAGCAAGATGTTAACAGCCCCCCTGCACCTGCAAGGCTGTATGTGACCCCGGTGACGGGTCACGCAACGCTCAGGCACCCCAAAACTGCAGTAAAACCGTGCACGCAACCCTGCAGCCTACGTGCGTGGATTAAACCTCCCGCAGTACGCGGTGGCACCCAGTAACACGTATAACGCGTACGCGTGGGACACGCAGGCTACGATGACATCGAAAATGGGTGCGATACACAGGGGCACCCGCAGTGGGAAAAGGAGCGTTTGCGACTCACCGTCTGACTAGCGCGATGCAGAAAAACACGCGTAGCCAATACCCCCGCCAAAAGAAGAGATACGTCCTTGAGAGCTGTGAAGTAGATGGCGCGCGAAACAACTGGAAGCAGCAACACACGTCGGTCTCCACGAAAGGCACGTACAGCGAACTGCTGGGCCCGCTCACCTTTAACCCGTGCTGAGGGAAAACGCACGCGCGCGTCAAGTCACATGCGGACGTGCACTTTTTCACGTTTGATTACGCGCATTACACGCGGACGTGCAGTTTTTCACGCGCGCACGCTTATGCATGGGCCCTTTCCTCCTATTACACGCGGACGTGCAGTTTTTCACGCGCGCTTACGCGCATTACACGCAGCGTGCAGATTTTTCACGTGCCTAATCACTCCGTATGAAGCTGGCCACGCGAAAACGCACGGAAGACCACGCTCCTGCCCAGAAGGACACTTCACTGGCCCCCAGTGCCCCAAGCAGCCTCCCACATGCCATCTGCTGCTGCCTGCCTGCCTGCCTGCTGCCACCGTGCCCTGCCATTTGGTGCCTGCACATCAGCCATCTGCAGGGGTCCAGTTGCTGTGTCCACCCCTGCTGGTACAGAAGAGTCCCGACTCAAATGACATCGCTCCACAGCCCAGCCCCAGGACCCAGTTGGTCACCCACTCCTGCCCCTGGGGTTGCCATGTGGAGCACATCCACATCTGACACCAGTTGCAACCCCCGGCCAGAGGGGCAGAGGGGCAGAGGGGCACCAGCTTCACTGCCACCGAAGTTGGTGTCCTGGTGGAGCAAGTCCTGGGGCAGTATGATGCCCTCTTCGGATCGTCCCGCGCCAAGAGGGAAGGACGGGAGAGGACGCGGAGGGGGTGGCAACCCGCACCATCCAGAAGGTCAAGAAGCGCTGGGAGGACTTGAGGTCAAGGACCCTCATGAAGGCCCGGCGCCTTGTGGAGGGGGGCCGGGGCCGCATGAGTTCCATCCAGTTGAGGGTCCTGGAACGCATACACCCAGCGCTCCACGCCCAGGTCCTTGAGAGGGAGACCCGTCTGGAGTTGAGCGGTAAGTGGCCAAGCATTGCTGTGTGAGACAGGGCATGTTGCAGTGTGCTGGTTGTCTGATACCTGCCTGTATGTGTGACATAGGCCATGTACGCATGTATGTGTGCAGGGACATCATGGTAATGCATGTGCGACCTGTAATGTGTGAACCGCATGGTTGTTGCATGTGTTTGAATGTGACATGGGGAGCCCTGTGCAGATTGCACACATGACAGCATGGAAGTCTCTGTTCCTGGACATGGGTGGGGGCCTGGTGGAGGCTGCCCCTGGTGGCTGGGGGGTGGGGGTGGTGGGAGACATGTGTGGGTGCCAGGTGGAGGGTGCCCCTGGATGCTAGGGGGTGGGGGTGCAGGGGGACATATGTGTGGGGGCCTGGTGGAGGCTGCCCCTGGTGGCTGGGGGGTGGGGGTGGTGGGAGACATGTGTGGGGGCCTGGTGGAGGCTGCCCCTGGTGGCTGGGGGGTGGTGGTGCTGGGAGACATGGGTGGGGGCCTGGTGGAGGATGCCCCTGGTGGCTGGGGGGTGGTGGTGCTGGGAGACATGGGTGGGGGCCTGGTGGAGGCTGCCCCTGGTGGCTGGGGGGTGGGGGTGCTGGGAGACATGGGTGGGGGCCTGGTGGAGGATGCCCCTGGTGGCTGGGGGGTGGTGGTGCTGGGAGACATGGGTGGGGGCCTGGTGGAGGCTGCCCCTGGTGGCTGGGGGGTGGGGGTGCTGGGAGACATGGGTGGGGGCCTGGTGGAGGCTGCCCCTGGTGGCTGGGGGGGTGGGGGTGCTGGGAGACATGAGTCGGACATGGGTGGGGGCCTGGTGGAGGCTGCCCCTGGTGGCTGGGGGGTGGGTGTGCTGGGAGACATGGGTGGGGGCCTGGTGGAGGGTGCCCCTGGTGGCTGGGGGGTGGGGGTGCTGGGAGACATGAGTCGGACATGGGTGGGGGCCTGGTGGAGGCTGCCCCTGGTGGCTGGGGGGTGGGGGTGCTGGGAGACATGAGTCGGACATGGGTGGGGGCCTGGTGGAGGCTGCCCCTGGTGGCTGGGGGGTGGGTGTGCTGGGAGACATGGGTGGGGGCCTGGTGGAGGCTGGCCCTGGTGGCTGGGGGGTGGGGGTGCTGGGAGACATGAGTCGGACATGGGTGGGGGCCTGGTGGAGGCTGCCCCTGGTGGCTGGGGGGTGGGGGTGCTGGGAGACATGAGTCGGACATGGGTGGGGGCCTGGTGGAGGCTGCCCCTGGTGGCTGGTGACTGGGGGTGGTGGGAGACATGGGTGGGGGCCTGGTGGAGGCTGCCCCTGCACTGCTGGGGGGTGGGGGTGCAGGGGGACATGAGTGGGGGCCTGCTGGGGGGTGGGGGTGCAAGGGGACATGTGGCTTGGCTGGGGGGCATGCCCATGGTGGATGGGCTGCCTGCGGGACATGACCAGGGGTGCAGGGTAGTCCCCTGTGGTGTGGGCTGCCTGCAGAGGTCGTGGAGGGGGTAGAGGGGAGACCTGGGAGGACCCACACTGGCAATTCACCTCTTCAACTTCCCGCACACCTACGTAATACACTGCCCCACTCGCACAGGCCCAATCGCGTGTAGGATTTCTCGCGCACCCCTGAAATCCACGTACCCAGGCCAATCGCGTGTAGAATTTCTCGCGCACCCCTGAAATCCACGTACCCAGGCCAATCGCGTGTAGATTTTCTCGCGCACCCCTGTAATACACGTACCCAGGCTAATCGCGTGTAGAATTTCTCGCGCACCCCTGAAATCCACGTACCCAGGCCAATCGCGTGTAGATTTTCTCGCGCACCCCTGTAATACACGTACCCAGGCTAATCGCGTGTAGAATTTCTCGCGCACCCCTGAAATCCACGTACCCAGGCCAATCGCGTGTAGATTTTCTCGCGCACCCCTGAAATCCACGTACCCAGGCCAATCGCGTGTAGATTTTCTCGCGCACCCCTGTAATACACGTACCCAGGCTAATCGCGTGTAGAATTTCTCGCGCACCCCTGTAATACACGTACCCAGGCCAATCGCGTGTAGAATTTCTCGCGCACCCCTGAAATCCACGTACCCAGGCCAATCGCGTGTAGATTTTCTCGCGCACCCCTGTAATACACGTACCCAGGCTAATCGCGTGTAGAATTTCTCGCGCACCCCTGAAATCCACGTACCCAGGCCAATCGCGTGTAGATTTTCTCGCGCACCCCTGTAATACACGTACCCAGGCCTATCGCGTGTGGGGACACCCGCACACCCCTGAAATACACGCTCCCCGCACTGCGTTTGCTGCTGCCCTTTGCGCTGGATTGGGGTTTTTGATGGCTTTTTCCTGCGCAAGGGGCGTTCTTGGGGGCGTAACTGACGCTGCTGCAGGGTCGCTGCGCCACTCTGCGCCACGGCTGGTTGTGGATGTTGGAATCCATGAATACGCTGTGCGCCTGAATGTGTTTCGGCGCACGCGGCTGGCGCAGCCTACCGCACGCGCACACTGTGCGCCAGCCGCGTGCGCCACTTGTGCGCCGAATTCTATGAATTGGCCCCTAAGTCTCTTTTCTACTAAAACATCTCTTGCCGCCATTGGCCCTATGTATTCAAATAACAAACAAAGACATATAGACTGGCTGATTCTTTTCACCCCTGAGTCACCCTCTCCCGGCCATGGTCCCATCTCAATTGCTAGCCTCCCTCAGCCGCACTCACTATGGCTTTCAAGTGTTGTTGGGTGTCGAGTTGACCACGGGTCGCACTCACACATTTTCTCCTTTCATATTCATAAATCTTCTGGTAATGGCTGCTCACCCTTTGGATCTCCCTCGTTCGGGCTCAGACCCCTGTGCTATTCACAAATCTTCGAGTGATGGCTGTTTACCCCTTGGATCCCTCATTCAGGCTAGGACCCCTTTGGCATTCACAAAGCTTAATGTCTTATTACACAGTTCATTGTGGACATCCCTCTGCCGGGTTCACTCTTGTCAACACACTATATTTCGGGACTTTAGACTTTGCCCCTTTTCATGGCATCTCTCTTCGGGTTCACTCTGCCAACTTTGCCAATTGCCCATTCAACTTTTACAATGTGAAATTCACTTTTCTTAGCTTCACAATCATATTTTCGTTAAAGACTTTCGACTGTACAGAGGAATTTACAAGACCCTGTATAATCACTTTGACCCTCTTCTCGCCTTTCCCAAAGCCTTCTGATTCTAGTAGATTCAACATTTGGGTAATCGCCCAGCTTTTCTTGAGTGAGCACCCATGCAGTGCCAGACTCCTCTATCGCTGGCTTTCCCCTTCTCAGTATCAATAGTTCTTTGTTATTTCACGGTTCAATTAGCCATTTGCTACTTTCGTTCAACATAGTTCAGTTTCTTTTCGGCTCTCCCCTCGACTCATCGTCTGTGATGCACCACTGTGCCTTTCTTCTCTCTGGAGTCAAGGTTGGTACCCTGGAGACCAGCTTCTCTCCCCGGCCTGCTTATCTGCAGAGTAGGGCCTTGTGTACCATTGACACCTGCTGCAACACACGGTGGCTATTGTTAGCGGTCTTACGTTTCCTTCCACAGAGGTTTCACTGGCCTTGGTTGGAAAGGACAAGGTTGCTTCTCTCCTTGTCACCTTCTCGGTTCGCGCAGTCTTTCTCCTCCTCTTGAACTGCCATGCTGAGTTATCCCTATTGTGTGGTCTGCCTTGCTCGTATTGCGCTCCTGTGCTCCACCTTTCATCCCTGTGGGGAAGGGCAAGGGCCGTCAGGTGTGCGAGGTTTTGGTCAATTGCCTGACTTTGCCTGGTCCTGGTGTTGGGACATGTCAGGTAAATGGCTCAAGTGTTAATCCGTCGTCATTTTTAATATGCGAAAGTGTTTGCGTCGGAAAAGGGGGAGGGGGTGAAGTGTTTGTGTATCCTACGTGGTAGGTTGGGGAAAAGGTGTCATAGGAAGGGGATACCACATCTCACCGTCAGTGTCCCACTTCCACTCCCGAAGGACACCCCATCCAGGTGATTCTCCCTCACTGTTCCATCCCCAGGAACTGGATCCAAAAGCGATGGCCGTGTCCTGCCCACCTGGATGACAGATCCCCGGGGACTAGTCAGGTTGACACCTTCAGGTTTCTCACAGTACACAGAGTCAGAGTAATGGTCACTAAACATCCTTGGGATGCTTCTAATGCTTCAATTAATGCAATCAATTCTGCTTCCAGTGCCAAATAGTGTGTTGGTAACCTCCTTTGAACTACAACCTCATGCTCCCAGTCTACAAGGCACACCACTGCTGCACTTGTATGTCTCTGTCCAGTCTCCTGATCAATCGATGATTGATCATTATGGTTAAGTTTCACTAATAAAAACCTATCACATTCAGGGAAAAAACGTAGTTAAAATGGACATTATGATTACAACGGCCATGACTCTGACTATCTGGCCATTGGCCATGGCCACAAGCTATACCTCTGTCACCAACGGTATATCACAATTTTTTGTACCTACATTGATACACTTTTTAAAAAATAAAACAGACACACATGCAAAACCATGTTCGGGTACTTGCCAATGCTCCTCCGTCGATGTTTATTTTCTTGAAAAATGTCAAAATGTATGTACAGAAATAGTGGTATAACTCAGCCCCCGTTGACAAAATCCATTCAGTCTTTGCACAAACATTCAAGGTTGAGTTTATAATCGGTCTGAACACGTTTGTGTAGATTGGTCAAACAGCACCAAAGTCATAAGCGATCTAAGAATGTTGATATAGATAGCTATATTTACCTAAAACCGTTTTTGTTATAGAAATTAAACAACTGCCATCTTGTTTTTCTCTTGATGCGAGAGATATCTGCGGCTATAGCAGAGAATATAGGAATATGAAACACATGAAAAAAGCTATTTGCAGGTCAAGAAACATGCAAATGCCATAAGACTAGAGGTGTGGGTGTGACTAGAAAGCACCAAGTGAAATTTGGGAGTTGGAGACGGTCTAGCCGACATCTCAAAGCAAACTGCGTCACAGAAAAAGCGTGTGCTGTGGGGGAAAGGGAGAGGGCAGGGAAGGTAAGGAGGCCATCTGCGCAGTGGGGTAGCTGGCATAGGTGAGGGGGGCTCTTGGTGAGGGCCTCGGGGGCAGGAAAGCATTTATTATTTTAGCCCGTTTTGCCTATATTTGCCACTATATCCGGAGCTATAAAGGACTACCTATACTGCGAGGAAGAGTAGTTACGTGCCTGCGGCTATACATTTTAGGGTGTCTGTGTTTTATTGCTTTATGAAAGTTCTGTTTATAGGTATAGTGATATCGGGGGTGACATATTTTGGCTGTGTGTTTTCAAACTTTCGCACATGTGAGAGTGGGGAGAAAACAGAAGAACATTTTTAAAAAATAAATTAATACCAAAAGGAGCCACCATACTCTAGTTTTAGATGCCTGAAACATTGTAGTATAGTCTGTGTATTGTCACTCATGCTATTATATCTTGTGCCTATTAAATGTTTCCCTACCTTGTTTACTGTCATGTATTATTCTCTGCTTTGTTTAACTTCAGCTACTTTACATCACTACATGAGCTGTGTTGTACTGTTTTGATCTTTTAAGTGGTATTGTATTTTAAAACCTGAAGTGAGCCTCCCCTTTTAACTTACAATTTATAACCGCAGTTATAATAAAAGTCAATGAAATGTAGCTGCGGGTATAGTAAAAACAAATGTTTTAATTATTATTTTATTGTATTTGTGTATTTACATATGACAAGTAGTGCTTAAAATTGCTGTTTAGGGGGACACTGAGTGTAGTATTTTAGCACATTTGGAGTACTGTTTTGATGTTATGAAGGAACACTGCTTTTCCTTCATCGGTTAGGTGTACTCCATCATGTCTATAGAAATTGACAGTGTTTAATTGTATATTGTTGTTTGAAATCCATAATTGGTTGTGGTCTCTCATGAATGCTGAAACCACTTAATTAACATTTCTCTGTGATTTCTCAATTTTACCATTAAATCTGGTGGTCCATCTCCATTTTTGCCCATAAGACAAATTAGAAAAGATAAAGATGGTGTGAGGAAATAGTTCCATTAGTTTTCCCATGTCTTGTTTCATCATTAAAGTAAGGGACACACCTTGTACATTCCCAAAATCCTTGCTTCCACAATGAATTAGTATGAAGTCTGGCTCCCCTATACTTCTCAGATGGAACAATTTTGGAAAAAGATGGAACCAATGCATTCACCGCAATCCAAACCATTTAATTGTAAAATCTCTCAAACCAAGGTCCATGTTAATATTTAGTTTCTCACTGAAAAGCAGTAACCAAAACAACCAACTGTCTCCAATCAGCCACACAGTTTTCAAACCAGCCATGATATCTGCAGTCTTTCTCTGTTTCCAGGAAAATGATTCCTAGTTTTAATTTCTAGTAGTTTGTATGAGCAGGGTATGAATGATGTGTGTGTTTTGGAGTTTGTAATTGGTTGATGATACTTTTGTAATTATCTGCGGCTATCCAGCAGCCAACCAGTGCATAGCGTTGCTACCGGCAGCTAGATGTTGTCCCCTGTGCAGCTGCAGCTATATTAGGGAAAATGGAACGTTGTGTGTTTCTGGGCGTGTGGTAGCAGCGGCTATCCGACATTTTGGGTGGAGTAGCATTATAGATGCATTGAGGGTTTTTGGGGATTGGGAGAGACCAGGGAAGTGGAAGAGGACCATGGGTAGCGGAGGGGGGCTTATATGTGTGTTAGGGACACTTGTTTGGAGTTTGGGGGAGTGGAAATCCATTTTTGAATTCGTAGTTTCGCGAATAGCCACGGCTAACAGCAAACGTCAATAAAAGACATTTGTATAACTACGTTTATAAAAAGTGTGTTTGTAGGCGCATCAACGCTTTTCATCATTTTATTAGTTTTGTCCGTAGACACGGCTATATGCATAGCCTCGCCTATAAACAAACATTTTCTGTGCATTAATCATATTGTTATGTGGATGATACAGCACATAATTGTATCTGTCTGTGTTATTGTGTGTGCATAGGTGTTGTCTTATTTGAGGTTTTGAAGGTTGGCTTAGTTTGGTTTTTAGTTTGCCGAAAATGTACATGTAGCCACAGCTACAAGTAAGCTGTGCAGCCGCATTGAATATCCGCGGCTACTAGTGATGCTGAGCAGGTTTTTTTAATTTGTTTTGGTGTTTCTAATTGGCTGGTGTTAATGTTGTAAATGCGTACTTCTTTGTGATTGTTTGCAGTGAATATGTGTCAGCCATTTCATACATTTTCCTATAATATAGTACTCTTTTCTGGTTTTGAAACTCCCTATTTTGTCTACTTTTTCCATTTTGACTCACATTGTGCAGTTCTTGTTACTTGTGACAGAATACGATTGGCAGTAATCCGTGTTTTTGTCATGGTCTTGGTCTTGTTGAACTTTTTACTTGATAATATGTCGATAATGGGGCTGTGTGTTTTTCATTTCACTGTATTTGTTAACAATGAAGTGGTCCTACTGTATATGTGGAAAATGGGTGAGAACATTTGTTGGAAGTTGTTTATTAGGAAAGAAAATGAATTTCAGTAAGATGCATGATATTAAATCATTAAGTATACTTCCTGCACTCAAAATAAAAGAATGATCACAGAGCAGTAGAAATGTGATTATATTTTCCAATGCATTTATAATCACTTAAGGTGTGTGTTAAAGTGCTTTTTTTGGTGATCTGAAAATGTGTGTGTTTTAAAAAGATTTATTTTTGCTGGTTATGTTATGTTAAATGTTATGTTATGTTGAAGGAACTTGATAAAGCACACGTACACCCAAAGGCATCTTGGCGCTGATGAATGGTAGGAGGACAAGTAACATAACCGCGGCAAGGAACCCATACTAAAAGAGAGTAGTTTTCAGAAGTCTGCTGAAGGTGATGTGATCCGCAGTAGCAAGGCGAAGGGAAGATCATTCCGAGATCTTACAGCCACCACGGAAAAGGCTTGACCACCCTTACACGACTGGCGGTAGCGGGGGACTGCTACAAGAAGTGCAAATTGAGATCTCAGCAGGCAGGTCGGGACGTAGTGAACAAATTTGGCCTCGAGGTACTCGGCGCCCATGCAATGAAAGGCACGGTGCACCAAACACAAAGATTTAAACAGGATGTGGCTGACAACAGGAAGCAAGTGCAGTTTCCTTAGCATAGGAGGTAGATGGGATCCAACAGGGGGGCGAAGTATAGAGCGTGCAGCAGCATTCTGTAATAATTGAAGCCTGTTAATCAGATAACGAGGTTGAGCCAAATAAAGGGAGTTACAATAGTCAAGGGAGCTTAGAACCAGAGCTGCCACCACAGGTGCCTGACATTCGGCGGGAATGAAGGGCAGGACTTTCCGCAAAATGCAGAGTTTAAAGTGCCCGGCCCTGCATACACTAGCCACCTGGTCATCAAGCGCAAGAGAGGAAGAGATTTTTACACCCAAGTTCCAGACAGATTGAACCGGGAGGGGGAGCGGGCCCAAACTTGACGGCCAGAATTGCGAGGTCCAGAAAAGTTGGGGAGATGTAGTACCCACAACCAGGACCTCGGTCTTACTGCCGTTGAGCTTGAGAAAGTTTCTCATCATCCATCACCCCAGATCCTCCAGGCAGCCCCTGAGCCGAGCCGCAGTGTATACTTGAGTGAGGTCAAGGTGAACGAGGATCTGTGTATCATCCGCATAGGAGTAATAGCGGAACCTGTGCGCCTGGATAAGAAACAAACGGGTTTAATATAGACATTAAACAAAATAGGAGAAAGTGCAGAGCCGTAGGGAAAACCACAAAGGAGTGTGACCAGACCTGAGCGAAAAGGAGGAAGAGAAAAAGAATGGGAATGGTCAGAAAAGAAAGAAGTGAACCAGTCGAGAACCCGGCCAGATAGGACACCGTCTGAGAGATGAGAGATCAAGATGGAGTGATCAACCGTGTTGAAAGCAGCCAACAGATCTAAAAGCAGGACTGCTCCGTCACAACCATTGTCTACTGGCTGGTGTGGGTGATTTGAAAATGTGGGTGTTTTAAAAACGATTTGTTTTGCTGAAGTATGTTACAGTGTGGTTATCTATAAGAGAAATGGTATAGTCTTCATTTGTTTATTGTTTTGTGAAACCTAGTGTTTGATTTCATGAAAAATATGTTTCATTGGTTTTATTTTTAAATATACATTGATGAAGAATATAGGAATAGTATTTGGTGTGCAAACTCCTATTATGTAAATAGAAATGGAATGCATTTTCTGGTGCAAATTGCCCCAATAGATGCAGGTGCAGCATGTGCTCAGCAATCCAATTTTAGTACACAACTTAGAGGTTGTAAAATGTTGGGATGGTTTATTGGAAGTTTCTATGTGCAGTAGTTTAAAATAGGAAACACGTTGATTTTGTTTTAATGTTCTTCTTACTCTACTGCTGCTTGATACAGAAATAGTGACAGCTGTCAATGGCAGTTTACTGGGCTCACTGCTTATTCTATGGAGTCAAGGTGAATATTTAGCATGCCCATAGTTAAGGGTCTGACCAAAGTGGGGGCTTTAATGAGGACCGCTGGTCATTATCTGACACAGCAATGCCCCCTTGGCTATGGGCTTATTGCAATTAGGACAGTGGCTCGTCAGTAGTAACAGTGTCTTTATTTGGTTGGAGAACAGCAGCAGTAGTGATGCTTTTTTACAGTAGATTGCTGTCTGTAGATTATAGTCCATGCTTTAAAAGGGAGGCGAAGGATGTTCTGTGCACATTGTGCAAGAAAACAGTAAGACATGGTCCTTCAAATGTTCTGTCACAAATTTTGGGAACATGAATCATGATAAATCATGTAGCGCGCACCCCTGGGATGATGTGGATGATTCGTATTGGAAATTGTATGTGCACCCCAAAATAAAAATGCTTGGGGCTCATGTGTTATGTGCATGGAAATTAGAACCATGTGCAGTAGGTGATTCCACCAGTGTGATACCACCAACAGTTAATGAACCCTCGACTTTGGCAGCAGTGTCCGCCCCACATGTTCCAGTTTTATCATCTGACAATGTCTAAGTAATGCGAGTTATCTATGCACTATGCCACCAATGGCTAGCTGTGGGAGGTGGTGTAACTAAGGATTGGGACAAGTTAACACTTCAATATTGATTTTACTAGGGCTGCTGCAGCTTTTTTTGGTTTATATGTAGTCTATATAGTCTATATCTTCAATGTATTTGTGAGTAGTTGAGCAGAATCAACCGCCCTCTCCCCCCCTTAAAGGTACTGCCAGTAACAGCCAGAGCCCTCAAACACCTGCAGCACTGTCACACTTTATTAGAAGAGTCATTATAAATGCTAGAGAGGTTCAGAGAGGAGGCTTAATTTTTTGTGGCAGTCCTTTTAGAGTTGTCATTTTTTTATTGTATGTTTTCCTCACCAGTTGGACATTTGAACATGTCTAACATTGTGCAAGGAAACACTAAGATGCGGCTCTTCTAATGTTCTTGCACACAGCTTGGGGACATCAATTATGATAAATAATTTGGTGCGAGTCTCCTGGGATGATGTGGATGATGCATATTGGAAATTGCATGAGATGGTCTGGCCCATACTGGCCAGTAGCCTTTTTTGGCTTATATGTGGTCTTATATTTTCTTTGTAGCTGTGAACGGTGGTTGTGCAGAATCAACCTCCATCTATTAAAGGTGCTGCTAGAAACAGCCAGAGTCTTTAAATACCTGCAGCACTGCAACACTCTATTTGAAGGGTCATTAAAATGGTAGACAGGTTCAGAGAGGAGGTTTTATTTTTTGTGGCATTGTATTTTTAGAGTTGTCATTTTTATTATTTTATGTTTTCCTTACCAGTTGGACATTTCAACATGTCTAAAATTGTGCAAGAAAACACTAAGACGTGGCCCTTGGTCGCCTAGGATGATGTGGATGATGTATATTGGAAATTGTATGAGCACCACAAAATAAAAATGTTTGGGGCTCATGGATTATGTGCATGGAAACCATGTCCTGCAGCTGTTTTCACTAGTGCAACGCCACCAACACGTAATGAACCTTCGACTTTGGCAGCTGTATAAACTCCCCATGTTGTAGTTTTACCGGCTGCTAATGTCTAAATTATGATGATTATCTGTGATCATGTCACAAATGGGATGCTGTGGGAGGTGGTGCAACTAAGGACTGGCATAAGTTTACCTGACACCACATTCATTGTCATTAATTTTCATTAATTGTCATCCTTAATTTGTTTTAAGTGACAAGCTTTGTACATTTTTAAAAAACAAAAGGATTATGTGTATGTAGAAGAAGCATTTGTGGCATTAGATATAATGATATTTATATGTTTGGTTATACAAAGTTTGAATTTCTTAATAATAATGTAAGCATATTTTCAGAAGTCACACCGTGCATATGCCTAGTGTGTTGTTGATGAAAACATCTGTGGATATTTTGGATAGGCAGATAGTAAGTGTCAGTAAATATGTACAGCTTTGTTTGAAGGGGAAACCTGAGACAGTACATTTGTTGTGTTATTTACAGCTTGCTTTTTGATAAAGCATTGCTAACCCTCTTCCAAATTTCTGTTTGCAGATTTAAGAACATCTATATTTGTTTACGCATATTACTTTTCAATTAAAAAGAAAAACATGTAAATAAACTAATTTACACATGGGTTTGGGGAATTACTGTCAGTGTAAGTGTGTAATATATAGCACATCATCTGTGTTGCAGAAAATTATTATTTAACAATAAACTCTGATCCGGGTTGGGCATTATCACTTTATCTAATGCCCACGGCCCATAGTAACAGGTCCAACGAGAGGTTCAGAGAGGAGGCTTTATTTCTTGTGGCATTGTGTTTTTAGAGTTGTCATTTTTGTTATTTTATATTTTCCTCATCAGTTGGACATTTGAACATGTCTAACTATGGGAATGGCAGCAGCAGTGATTCTTATTTTATAGTAGATTCCTCTGCACAGATTATAGGTCATGGGTTTGTACATTTTGATTAAATTAGCCTTTGTATGGGGTTCCTTTATATTGACATAATAGAACTGGATGCAGTGATTAATGAATTAGGGGCTAAAAAAGTTTGGGAAGGTTTGATGCATCTGCAATAGCTTACAATAGGAAACGGTGTTTGAAAGGGCTGTCTAAGGCTGCACTACGCTCTGTTCCTGCTTGTGCATTTCCTTCCCTGTCAGCGTGTTTATCCTGGTAGACGTAATGAGGAGTTTCACGCAGGATTATCACAGACAGTTCCTAAGTGTCTAGCACCACCCATATCCCCCACAAGTCCATATACCTAACGGACCCGCGATTTATGCGTGCACTCTTTTTGAGAGGCGCTGTTTGAAAGGGCTGTCTAAGACTGTCTTGGGTGGCTGGGTGTGCGGGGGCAATAATTTAAATTGTTTTATATATTTATATTTTCGCAGTGAATTACTTGTGTGCTCGTTTGTATCTCAAGCTAACATGGTGAACACATGCTCAAATCTGAATATGAGACGCCAACAGCATGCAATGTATTCTCTAAAAACGAATATGCCACTTTCATTGAAACCTTCAACAGCACGGACAGGAATTGATTCAAACAATTTGACTCTTTCTCTGGCACACTTAGCAGTGAGGAAAGCCATACTTGCTGCATCATGCGTGCTTAACAAAACACCTGGAGCCCCTGACATCCACACCTATTACCCCTTGCAGATTAAACAGGTATCATAGAACCAGGAAGAGATTATTATCTCCAATGAAACAATGTGTGCCATTGACTTAACTATGCAATCAGGATGTATGCTTGACACACACCCGCCATTGTTAAAACAACGTGGTATTCCAACTGACTCTTTCCTACTTCAAAAGGATAAAACTCCCATTACACCTATTCAAGGAAAACCAATTCAACCGATTAATCAGCAGATTGAAATAGATTCTTACAATGAACCAGTTTTATCGAAAAATCTCGATTTAAGCCTTCTGTCTTCTGCGGCCTTGTAGGCAGAAGGTGGACATACTTTTGCGTCTGAGCAACCTTCAAGTATTTTAACAAACCAACTGAAGCTGCAATATCCGTCTTTCAAAACGCCAGCTCCAATACATCAACCATCAGATGTATTTGAAGAGACTGATAATCTTTCGCTGTCTCCATTGTTGTTTCAACAATCACCTCATAATTTCTCTATGTCCCCAATATCATATACAAATCCGACACCCCGTAAATAAAGCCAACCATTGAGACCCTCAATTCAACAACCAGAAACCTTGCAACCAATTTAAAATACACCCTTATTGGAGCTGACACTCAATGCCATCAACACTACATTATCATCATTATTCAGGCTGTTCGAGGTGCTTGATGGCAAATTAAATCAAAAAGCTGACCTTTTAAAGTTTTTATCACAGCAATGATTTGACAGAAAAGAGGACTTTAATGCTGCGATGTCGGGCTCGACAAATGATAGGCAATTGCATCCCATAATTCACAGCAATGTGCTAGGAAAAAAGGAGAACGTGTCACAATAAAAAGATCTCAGGCACTCAATGGGACATGATGGCCTCCCTACAATCATCAATGTGATCAAACCAATCTCATCTTCCTCCCCTCCCACGTCTTGTAATTTTATGCTTCTATTATCCTATGTATTCTTGTTGTTGAAATGTAAAGTGCTTTGGCGTAAAGCGCTATATAAACAGAAAGATGATGTCAGATGCAAACAAAGCATACACGATCTTTGCTCCTACACAATCGATCCGGCCAATTCAAAAATTGAATTGTTCTCCCATCTGACAGAAGAAGAAAAGCAAAAACATAGCACGTGGTCAGATTCCTAGCACTGCGGCTTTGAAACAATTTGACAGAGTGATATCCTTAAAAATATCACAGAACTTGATACTTTCCTCTGTTAGTTGGAAGTAACTGCCTACTCTGAAAAAAGCAAGCACAAAATTTGAGAACTCTGTTCGCCAAAAGGAACTTGTTTACCAACCGCTGAACTGTTAACAAACCGGCAACCAAAACTCAAGCAGACACTCCTAAAAGTGTGATGCCAATTCCACCGATTAAATCAAATATATTAACAGAATTGTGTCAAGAATCTATAAATCTAGACCGATGACAAGCCGATATTCAGACTTCGTTGCAACAGTATTTTGGCAGACAGAGCATGCTGTTGGATATCCAACCACAGGCTATCTGTACACCTCTCTCAGCTCTGCTGAATTCTCTTGAAACAATCTCTCTCACCACACCATTAGTAAAATAAATGCAATCATCAACAGCTCCACAAAATGTAGAATTAAAACAAATGGACTCAAGCAATTTACAAAAAGAGCAAAGCCTAATTAAGACTAACACCAAAAACCACACAGTACATCATCATCGCCTCATCAACAATGCTCAGATGCAGACCTGATCTCTTTCCACAATACAATCTGAATAGAAGAAGCATTTTAAACATCTTTGATGAATTCCTGAGTCTTCAGGATGTTGGTAAAGTGGACATAAATCAAGTATAATTTACTCATCCAAATGATCTTTCTGTGGTGTGGCTCTACATGAAGTCAGGGGTGGTATATATTACTTTATGGCAAGCTAGAAAAGAATAGTTCAATCTAGGCTTTGATCTTACAGAAGACCTCTTTATTAAGACTATAGAGTCAAAAATGTGCCAGCCTCTTGACCAACATTCCCATACTTCAGTTATGAGAAACCCTCTGACACTTTCTAATCGCTTTAGATCTCTGGTGGAAAATTTTGACACAACAAAAATCTTCACTTCAGTCAGTGAGCGCCCATGACGATCATAACAAAACAACAAAACTACACACACTGTGGTCACTCTAGCCAGCTGGAACACCAGAGGCTATACTCATTTGATGAATAATGTGCAAAATAAGGTGGGCAAATGTCAGATTGTCACTCTTCAAGAAATATGGTTACTTGAAGACCCTGTATGGGACGAATATCAGATTTCAAGTGTAAAAGCCGACTCTTCTGGCAAGGGCCGCCCATCTGCTGGTTTATTAGTTGCCACTCAAATCGCGACAGGATACTCTTGTGAAGCTTGGGCATCACCTAGCAATTATATCCAACTGGTTAAAATCAAACATGGATCTTATAGTATAGCACTTACCAACTTATATTGGAACCATGACAAAATCTCTGATGACAATTTCTTAGAAGATTTAACCATGCTCATGTCTTTGATTGCCTCTTCACCTGATATTTCAGCAACCATCTTAATTGGTGATTTTAACCTTCACCTATGTGGCAGTACAAAACAGCAAGATACTCGTATCATTGAACAGTGGACATCCTTCATTGAGACCCATTCATTATACTTAGCCAATGGTGCTTTACCGGGAGACTGTCCTCCACAATCCACGTGGTCTAGCGGCAGCCAAGCAGCCATCATTGACTTTGTTTATGCAGATAAACTCACTTTTGCTTACAGTGAGCAACTATAAGTTACTAAACAATCCATTAGTAACCATAATATGATCACTTTTACCTGGCGCAATATAACCTCTGTCCAAGAAACATGTAATTTTTATTACGCTAAACAGGTATCGATTAATTCACGTAAAAATCGGTTTCGCTGGACTAGCAGGAAACTGGGTCAATTAGGACAAATGATCGGCTGTCAACAAGACTCCAGTTCAATAGTTGGTCACCAAAGAGTACACAGTGCTACAACTCTTTGTGGTTCATTGCACTAACACAAGAAGACGAGTACATAAACTAAAACATGTTTATGATCAAGAGCTCCATTTCAAGAAACAAGAACACCGTAAAAACAAACATGCTTTGAAACATGCTGATCCTACAAATAGAGCAAGATCTTTAAAATCTTTAAATACATATTACTGTAACTGGATTTGAAGTAGACAAGCAGATATGTATCAAAAAGATGGTGAATCTATGCTACAGGCTCTGAATATGAAATCATTAGCAGCAATTTGGGCTTTGCTAAACAATGTAACCAACACGTTTCAAGAGGCAACTCAGATCAATGGAGTCTCGGTTGAAAAGTGGCAAGAACATTTTCAATCTATATATGCCATATCAAAGAGAAATTAATATCTACAGCCACAGGATGAAATTCCTCCAATAGACACGAAGAGTAGCATGTTTGATTTAGTAATTACAAGAGAAGACATATTATACTACATTCACAAGTCCAGCCGGTCGCATGCTCACAGTCCGGACGGATTGAGTAACAGCATGCTAAAGGAATATCGACTGAATGGGTGACCATATTATACAACATATTCCAAGAAGTGCTATCCTTGAAGATGCTCCCTAGTTCATGGCTAAAATCTGTGATCATACCCATTTATAACAAAGGTAACAGACATGAACTATCACCTGATAGCACTGCTAGATCTGCCAAGCAAAATCTTCACCCAATTTCTTTGAGATAAATTCAATCAGTGGACTTTAACTTCTGGAACACGAGACATCTACCAAACTTGATTTGTAGCTGGCCTAGGTACATCTTTTAATTTAACTCTCATCTCCATCATCCAAGCACAGGCTTGCTCCCAGAAGCAACCATCATACTTCTGCTTCATAGACTTCAGAACTGCCTTTGATTTTGTGGCACAACACCTTTTGCACATAAAGCTTAAAGACGCAAAATGTCTGGACTCACTTATTTTCAGGATCATGTTATTTCACACTAACACTTCCATACAGATACATCTGTCTTTGAATGGCTTGCTTTCCCAGTCCATTCCAACTTTTAGAGGGCTCAAACAGGCCTGCATTCTTGCCTCTGCCCTTTACATTTTTTTTTATTTCAGACCTAGTGAAAGATCTTATATGCTTGTTGACAGATGCACCAAAATTAGGTCCACACTGCATCCCATGCCTCTTCTATGCAGACGATTTGGTGATTATATTGGAAACACCTAGGGGTCTGCAAAGAATGGTGCATGCCTTGGACATCTACATCAGCAAGAATCTTCTCAATGTAAATCTTGAGAAATCCAATGTGATTACTAGAACATGGACTCTTGCCCATTCACCGATACAAACTGTGCATCAGTATATTTATCTTGGAGTTTACATAAATGGCAATTTAGCTGATATACCATACTTTACTTCTATTGCATCTAAAATGTGTACTGCCATATATCAAGAAAAGGCAAAACACGCTAAGTATGGGACTTTTTCATGCTTACCTATTTTACCATTCTTTAAACAGAAAGTAGCCCCTCAGATCTTGTATGACTCTGAATCCAAATCGATTATAGTGGAACAATTTTGGCTAAGGCTAGAGGGAAAATTTTGGAAGGAACTATTATGTTTACCCAAGTCGGTCCCCATGGCCTTTACAAGATTTGAATTGGGTGCAGCTTCATTATATCGTTTGTATCTATGAAAACTTTGTTTTCTCTACAGAAAAAGTATGCTGAGCACAAACAGCAATTTTCTGTTAGAAATCCTAGCTAACGCTTTCAAAACATCTACATCAATTTTTGTATTCATTGGAAAATAATGTGATAAAAATATTAGCGGCAGCAGATATCACTGATGACATACTATTAAATGATCCTACTCATGCCAAATCTAAATTGTTGCTGCATGATTGGATAAGGACATGCAATCTATGTGCAACATACAAAGGTTTTAACCAAAATCCATTCCAGCCTAAAGCATTAGACGAGGCTGAAGGTTATTTGATTAAACATCCCTCTTCTGAGCTCAGAAGCGCATGGGTGAAACTGAGGCTTAACCTATGGCCCACGAGACAAATTTTACATTGACAAAAACTTTCCCTGCTCAATGACTGTCGTTATTGTCATAGTCAAAGCAATATTGAGACATTAACACATTTGATAACTGAATGTCCCTCCCTGAGTGCTCTACGCAGTTTGTAGTTTAGATCACTGTTCTCACATAATCGATCTCTAGATGTCGATACCTTATGGTCTTTGGTCTTTTCAACTGACAGAATTAGAGTGCGAATATCTGTTATGAATTGTTTGGAAGCATTGAACTGGAATCAAGATAAGCTAACAGCGCAGGTTAGTCCCTAATCAGAAGCTTGATTTTGCATTCCTTAATTATTGCTGTTGATGTAAAGGTTGGCTGTCCAACATTCATAATTTAAATCCTCATGCTAATTGGCATTGATGTGAATTAATGTATTGCTGTGATTGAAGTTTTACATCAAGTTGACCTTCACATCTTTGGTTACTTAATTGGGTCCACTTTGTACCTTGCTTAAATAAAACATTCTTGAGATTAGCTTTAATTGTACTAATCTGTTTTCATTTTCAATATGGTTTTGTCCTGTTGTTTATGCTAATTCGAATGATGACATTTATTTACTTCTGTTTTTTTATGAATTGATGACATTTTACCAAAAAATGATTATTGAAAAGTTGATGTAATCAGCTATAACAATAATAAAAAGAAATAGGAACCACACAGAACTTTTGTAATGTCTTACTTTCTTTCTCTTTGCTACTTGATAAAGAAATACTATCCGCTGTTAGTGAAAGTTTTCTGAGCACACTGATTCTTTCATGGCGTTAAGGTGCATATTTAGCATACCCATGCAGCCCTTCATAACTTTCTTTAACTGCTTTGTGCTGAGCAGGTTTCCTGTAAGGTTTGAGCAACTGATTTGCAAATTCCCTAAGAAAGTGACAATGTCCAATGCAATTTTGCGATATCCCTGGTGTTTATTTTATTGATATCACTGGTGAAGGGCAGAGTCTGTGGTTGGTGGCATGTTCGTGTTTTAAAATATACACTGCAATGTTTGAAGTGATTGCATTGCAAACTGTTCATCCTGTCCAAGTAATTGTTAGATTGCAAACAAAGTGGTCAAACCTGCCTAAAAAAATAATTAGTGCAAGGTGTGAGAAACAAAGTTGTGTATTTGCCTCTCCATTTGGGAGAACATGTCAACACTCTAGGAATGAAGCATGACATTGTAGATTGTTTGTTTGTTTTAGTAAATGGTGTTGCCACTAAAGATAAGAACATTTGGCAACAGCTTATAGATATTGGAAAGATGAAAAATGCATTGGCGTTTCTATTGGAGCACAATGATTTATACAAAGGCAGTCTGATTGTACCAGACTTGTGTATGCTTGGTGTTGAGTTAACAAACAAAAGCTATTTTTGTTGGTGGCTTCCTTTCTGATGACCAGGGATGAATGAAATTGTCTGGGTCCATTTTATTTCTAGTAGTATCTTTGTAATTGGTCCCAACACATTCAGTAGCAACGTACTGGCACCCTTTCTGGACCGACAAACTAAGGTTTTTCTGGTAGGGTCACAGAACTCTCGGCAGACCTGAGCTGCTGGGAGTTGGGAGTTCAGCCCCCTTCCAGCAGTGTTTTCACTAAAGCACCGGCACCATTAGCAACAGTGCCGGTGCTTCAGTGACTCCATTGCCATGGAGTCCTATTGGACTCCTCGGGAATGGGAATGTACCATTTCCGCCTCTTGCCATAATATCCCGGTGGCACTGGGAAGTCAGGCAGTGGAAATGGTGTTATAGGGTTGCTGGTAACTCGCTGCCTATCAGCGGGTTTTACCGGCAACCATGTAATGAGGCCTGGAGTCTTGAAAGAACTGCAGCAATGGAGCACTCCATTCAAAGAGTTTTCAGAAATGCTACAGAGGCTTAGAGAGGAGAGTTTTCATTAAATGTCTGCTGATGTGCTGCTCCTATCTCCAACAGTACCACTTGGATAAGTAAGTTATTTCTGATACAATGAATCTGCCAGAAGTCTTCATCCACTTTATCCTGTGGTATTGTTATATGATCCGACTACCTGTTAAAAATAGGTGTGAAGTCAAATAGTTATGTCAATGCAGCTTTCAAAGTGATTGGGCCTTTCCTAGACCTGGCTACAGCTACATGCAGGCCTGTCTTCTCGATGATTTAGGCGATTGGTCAATCATTTAGGTGCTAATACGTCATTGTGCTTGGGCGTACCCGTGCATATGGAAAACCCATTCTTGTTCTATATATCGCAGAACTGCGGTTATATCCCTCTACCAAGCATCCTATTCCTGTCATTGCTTTTTCTCTTTTGGTGGGTAAACTTATTTGTAAGCCTTCAGGAACTTTTAAAAGCAGCTCCTTGATTTATCCATTCCTTTTTTACCTTTCTTCTTCCAATACCTTTGTCATTTGTCTTGTGCCTTGTCATTTTTTATTTTAGCTTTTTTTATTTTTTATATTAAGTAGCAGAGTCCTTTTTGTGTTGTGTATTTTGACAGTACTTCTTTCTCCTCCATGGTCCTGCATTTCAAAATGATTATGACCAGCAGTGATAATGGGGTGTTGTGGGTGGCTTTGGTTTTACAACTATAGAAGGAGCAATGAGCACACAAAAAAGACAGTTGGCATTATTTCCACGTAAAGGACTAACAAAGCAAAAAGGAGATTGAGGAGGTTATGTGCAATTTTTGTTGTAAGGTTTTGAGGAGCGGAACTTCACACAAGTCATCGCAAAGCTTGGAATCATCCACCTTAATTAAACATCTTGTCAGTGTTCATTGGGATGAAGTGGATGAATAATATAGGAACGCTCATGTGAAACATAAGGCTAAAGCACATGGAGCAAGATCATCACAACAGTGTTTGTCATCTGCGCCACAGATTTCCAACACAATTACTAGCTATATTCCACCACCAATCACCCAACCTCAGTCCATCGTGTGTGCACCTGATCTTTCTAACTTTACCGTGATGTGCAAAACTTTTCACAGCTTGATTGAGGTGGGAGGTGGTACCCTAGATGCTTTGGTCAAGGCTCTTCCAGATCATACGGCCAATTGCCAACGCTAGGTATATTTTGTCAATAATGTTTTACTCTATTCTATAGACAAAAAAACCTAAACAAATGTACTGAACATAAATACCTTTTGTTATATGTATGAATCCTAGTGTTTTTCCCTTCCTATCTTATCTACCAAAACAGTCATTTTTAGGGCCAACTTATCAGTTATAAAAATAGACAATAAAAACTCATTCTGAATATATGGATCAGAGACCTTTAAAATATCCTTTCAAGTGTGTGTTAAAAAAAAGACATATCGTTATGTATTTCATTATAGCTATAAGCATGTGGAAGCCCGAGTCCTTGCTGCATTTAGCCATGCATGCATCCTTGGTAGCCATGGCAATATAACCATTTAAAAAAAATAAATAAACATATGTACATATATATCTGGGCAGTAGACTTGTAAAGATTTATTTTAGAATACATTGAGTGTAGTGTTTGTATACATTTACTGCAACACTTTAATAACTTTCTAATCCTCAACAGTAAATAAATATGCAAACAAAAGGGTTATTTGGGTGGAATGTGGTTGCACAATTTCTTTTTATTTACCTTTCTACACATGTATGATACATTGTTTTCATTTGTCCAATTGTCTGTAGTGTTAATGTCAATTGTGTATTGAATAAGAAAACCCTTGAAATTCCAGGGAAAAACTGTAGTTGCAGGGATGTTAAGTTGAGAACGTAATGTAGCAAAACCCCTAAAATTCAGCTACCGCCACCTAACCTTCATGCCCCCTGTTGCGCAGCCTATGACCACAATGATGACATCACAGATCACATCACTGATGATATTACTAATTACGTTATAACAGTAACTGGCATTAGGCATGGCCTTCACAAATGGTCTGTGCATGGCCAAATATATTTGAACACACGAATGGGTACTAGCCATGGCCTTCAGTCATGGAAAGTGGTCACAACCTTCACCCATGTGCACTGAATATTTTAAAACTATAACAGACTACCAGATTTTGGCCTTTCCTGTGTATTATATATACTGATCAGGCACTAGCCATGAACTTTAGCACAATACTAGCCAGTGGCCACAATTGTTGGCTGTGCCCACTATATATTCTAACATATACCCATCACCCATTTTCTAACATGGTACCATCACCCATTCCAATCTGTAGGTGCTTATCCAGTCCTAGTTTCTTCTATGCATTCTAGGGCTTGCACTCCAATTTTCTAATGATAAAACTGGAAGTACAACTCCCAAAATGCAATGAAAAACAACAAGATAATATAAGCAGCTACATATTGCAATGGGTCATGTTGGCAGGTATGCATGTACTGCCAACATATTAAACTTCCACACACCAACTGCCACTTAAACATTTGCTACAAATCTTCTCCATCTGCTTTTCTTTTAATTTACAAAAAAAGTTACACACAGTGCTGCTATAAATACATATCTAATTTTATTTACTTTCATCAAAAGAAACATTTTTAAACAGTCAGCATTTTCCATTTTCCATTCCATATAAATGTCACACTTTCCAACCTTACTCATTACATCCCTTACACTGACACCATTTTCCACCCGCTCATACATATGTGTATACGACCAAAGTATCTATATACAACACTTCACCTTACATATGACTTTGAGGTGGGGTTATGAGGTATTTTGGCGTATTGATGTTTTCTATTTGTTTCTTGTTATGGACATTTTTTTAATAAATTGGTTAAAAAAAGTACTATTTTTTCCTAACCTCTACTATAAGACACCAAACACAACTAAAACAACATCCGCCATTGCATTACCACTAGGGCACAGTTTTCCTATTCTTTAAAAACACTATATAACACATTACAAATACATTACACCAGAAATATAGCACTGCTTGGATTAAAATTAGCAGCACAACAATAACCTAAATATACACCGTTTTCTCATACATATGTTTGCCCTGTTACTTCTAATGAGCCAAACAGCAGTAATCATACTGCAATTGTTCTAACAACATAGTTAACACACTTTAGTACACCACCCATAACACAACTTCATTAACTTTTTTTTTCCCCAACAACTCGTCCTACCTTAATAAATAACAACCTTGCTTACTAAAAGTACTTCACCATTACCACATATACCCACAAAAATGTGTTTACAATTACAGGAAAGAAGATGATTGCCAAAGACAGCTAACGAAAAAGAACACTCTTCACATCCTACAAAGTAAGTACATTAGTATGCAATGTATACCTTTTTAAATGTGACAATGTACTTGCACTATATATTAGTCTAGGGTATTTATTTCACTCGAATCAACAACATTTATTTCACTCATACTCATTACATTACAACATACATAGTCTTTCTATTCCCATCTAAACACCACCATTAAAACACCCAATGTTTTCCTCAAAACATCATAATGTAACTAATTATTCAATCACACTACCACTCCTTTACTCACTAACCTAAGCCCATCACACCTGCACAGACTCTCACCCTTACAACCTTCCCAACTATCCCTATCATCCTACTATACAATCACACAGCACTCTCCTAATCTATACAATCAAACCCACACACCCATCCATAATACATACATGTACATTCCACAACTTTCAAACTCAAACTTTCATTTTTCCTAACAGACAAAACAGAATGCCTACTTAAAAGTAACTATGTAAAAACAAAGAAATAATAGAGCAGATACAAATAAAAGCAAGCTATATAGTCATCCACCTCTCAAACAATTTATAGAAACATTAAAACAAAACAGCTGGTAACCCCCACTCAACAAAACTAAACCAGCGACCACTAAAACAAGTAAGGGCCCTCTACCAAAAACTAAAAGTAAAAGAAATGTATAAACAAAAGCAAACCTACTAATGAACCTAACACTACATCTACCGATGTTAACGTAGCCGCAGTAAAGCATTTCAAAACATGAATTTTACAGAAATGTTCCACCGTAGAGTTCTTCACAATCTTATAAAGATAGCTGAAAAGTCACAATCTACCCTTAAAAACTGCAGCAGAAGATGAATCCTCGAAGCTCTAATTGACGCATTTCTTTTTTATATTGATTTTAAACATAATGACCCCACTAACTAGAATAATCAATAGATTACAAAAAGTACTTCTAAACATGCACAATGTCAATATCCTTTCAAACTTCTGTAAAGGTGAATGGATTCACACAAGCAGCACAGAACCATATTTCAATGAAGAGGTTTATGAACAAGAAAAATCACAATTGCCATAGACAGTAATGGTCAGGGGTATAAATTAAATGGTTGGAGACACCATTATTGCTAAAGAAACCCTTATAGAAAAAATGTCCCCAACAAAATTTCAACCAAATGTTCCTTTCACCCAAACCAACCGTCCGGTGGACAAATGGACATGTAGCTCAATGTGTAACGTGTGCCAACAATCATTTAAATCTCTACTGCAATTACTCAATCACTATGTGAAACCAAAAGTCAAAAGTAGAATACAAACTTTACAAACCACAGACTCCTGTCCAGTGCATAGTCACACTGGAATGTGAGGACATTCATTAGCCTGCATTTCAGGAACTACTTGCAAAAGCACCTTCCACCACATCAAAATGTTAGCAAGACACCATTCTGCTATACAGAATCTGGTGCATAGACTATACTACGCAAAAAGTCCTGCTCTAGAACTATAAAATGTAAATAACATTCTCCTACATGGAACAGCCAAAGAACTCTTTTAAAAAATAGAGCACATCCAAAGTAAATATTTTGGAAATGTAGTTGACTTCAAAAATTCCATACCTTCAGAAAACATTAGTGAAAACCTCACAAACACCAACATCCTAACAAGCACATACAAAAAAGATAGCTTCAAAACACAACTGCTGAAATACCAGACCAAGTATGTGTCTGTTGTCACAGATGTTTTCTTGATAAGAAAAGCACACAAAGTAGTAGAAATGGCCTACATAATAGAGGACAAGGAAGAATCCCAATGGTTCCAATTAGCTTTATATCTAACAGCAGAAAATACATACAAAATAACTGACCCCTCAATAGTTTGCAAGTACTGCAATACAAAGCTTGACAATAATCAAATGCCAACACCTGCTGTCACTAATAATATTCCCACTTCCAAAGGCTCTCCAACAATTTTACTTGTATGAGAGAATCATAATCCAAACAGTACACCCATTTCAAGCTATAATAGACTTTATAATAGGTCTTCAACCGAAAACAGCCAAATTGCTTCCATCTGAGTTACTAAAAGGCATCCGTGACAAAGTAGTATATTTGCCATTAGATCTTAAAGAAAATGTAGAAACTCTCAGAGTACAATGGTCAATAGATCAATCTTTGATTGTACAAGTCAATGGTGTACCAACAAAAGAATGTGGCAACAACTAGTCACTTAAACAAAGTGAGACAATTCCCACAATATCTGAAAGAAAACAACAAACACTACAAAGATATAAACATAGAGGAAAACTTAGACAAACCACCAACAAATGCAAGATTCACCACCAACTGGCCAATTTGAACATGTAGATCCTGTTAGTGCAGCCAACATTTTAGACCGGCATAAAATTCACCCGCTACACACAAAAGACACCATTGAAGATGCATTAGAAACATATCAAATGCGTCAAGAAAAAGGATCCCCAATGAGCATACAGGAATAATACTCTTTCCTACTGGAAAAGGAGGACGATATGATGAAAGTTCCACACAAATTAGTGCATCAGAATATCGCTCTTTACAAATGCATTCTGAAGACACAAATTCAGACAAAATGTAGAATACATTTTCTAAAGGGTACTAGCAACTCTATGTTATGGAGT
Source organism: Ambystoma mexicanum (assembly GCF_040938575.1). NCBI lineage: Eukaryota > Metazoa > Chordata > Amphibia > Caudata > Ambystomatidae > Ambystoma > Ambystoma mexicanum. Next base: position 905,607,468 of record NC_090937.1, on the reverse strand, counting down.
TGCAAACACATTAAAAACAGGCTCTAATTTTTTAAACATATCCGCTACCCAACTGCTTAAAAAAATAAAAGACAAAGATGAAGTTTTGCAGTCAAGTATCACACATCTCTTGGCAAACATTCGTGGTACAAAAGAAACATTGTTCCGATGTCACACCGATGTATATGCTAAGGAACCTAGGCCCACCCACATGGTTTATTACTTAAAGTTGTGCAGAGTATACATTGCATGACTTCTTACGCCCTGAAATCAAAATAAAGACGGACAGATATAAAAAACAACAGGAGAACTCTGTTCTCTTGACCCTGTTAATGTCACCATCGCTTCATTGCCATGCTGCACTTCAGCCCTAATAAAACTACCCCTCAGCTCAGAGAAGTGCAACACTTCTTTTGGAGAAAGGTATATCAATCCAAAGGGGCACCACACATCCACATGCTTTTGTGGATAAAAGATGCCCCCAAATGTGGCCATGACAGTGATGCCACTGTTTGACAGTTTATTCAAAAATACATTAACTGCAACATCCCTTCAGAAACCAAACATAGTGACCTAGGTGCACAAATCGTACGCTTCCAAAAACAGTGTGGCAAATATTTCTGACATAGATATTAAAACAAATACAAAATGTCGCTTTTGCTTCCCTAGACCAGGTTGTACAAAAGGACAAGTAAATAGCTTGATGTCTCTGATAGACACAGGGGAAAAGGCAAATCCCCTAAAAACACATACAACATTAAAAGGGACGAAGCATCCACGTACATCAATTATTAAAATGGAATCATTGCCCTCTTGTGGAATGCGAACATAGACATACAATACATTGCAGACAATTCCACTGCAGTTGCAAGATACACACACAGCCATAGCCTAGCTCACCAAAGCTGAGAAAACAGAGCTAAAAGACTTTTGGATTGACATGTCATCTGACAAAACACTGTCACAAAAATTGCATGGATCAAGTATAAAAATGCTCTCCCATACAGAATGTGTCTGACTAAACCTTGGTCCAGCTTCATCCCGAAAAAGAGTACTAAAATCCTACAAATTGATCAAAACAATAGCCACAAATGATCTGAACAAACACGACATTAAGCAAACAATTTAATTGCTACATACTACCCAAACAGAAGTACTGTTTTGGAAAACATGTGCCTGGATGACATAGCCGATAACTACTACAAAAACAGTGTCACACCAGATGAGACAACTGGCAAATATCCATTCTCCACTTGTGAAGGAAGCCCAGTGAAACTTACAAACCCAGCCTAATTAATCATATAACGATATCATTTAAATCTCTGCAACATACAGTTCTTCATTACATGGCCCTACTCCAACTTTTTAAACCTTGGAGAAAAGAAGAATACTTATTAGTTGATTATGACTCATTTGATGCTGCATTCAAAGCAAATGAAAGCAGTATAACGAATGTTAATTTCAAACAATACAAAGAAATGTTGGACAATGAACGCCAAAAAGAGGAAGACATTTAAGCTCAACTGAATAAAGACACTCCTGAGGGCAGTTAATCTTCCCTTTACAGGAAGCCAAGAACCACTTGGAGAACCACTCATTCAAGATGAAGCAGAAATAGCCATGGCTGAGTTAGAGAATACCATTTATCAATCTAAGCAAGGTGAAGAAGAATTGTCAGTGCTAAAATCATCGCTAAATGATGAACTACTCACCATTTATCTAAAAGTCACTGAAGAAATTGAACAGGTTTTAAACATGAAACTAAAACTTGTAGCTGTAAAAATTATAAACCTCTGCTCCTGTATGTAAGTGGTGAAGCTGGTTCTGGTAAAACATTCTTAATTGAAATAATCAGCAACGTTTTACAAACCTTAACAAATAACAACCTTTTGGCTGTTGTAACAGCCTGACAGGTTTAGCTGCCTATAACATCAGAGGTGTAACTTTACACCGACTACTCCTCCTTCCAGTAGAACACCAAAATAAATGAGAATACTACAAATTATCAGCGGTGGCTGCTACTGAAGTATGCAGGACTCTGAAGCAAATGAAAGTGCTCCTAATAGATGAGGTAAGCATGGTTTCCAACCTCATGTTGGCTTTAATTCACCTCTGAATGTGAGAAGTCCTGAAAACCAACTACGAATAACATTAGGACACAAACAATGCTGCAACACTCCCGGCAGCATTCGAAATGTAAATCTCTGGCAACATTTTGAATACAGAGAAGTAACTCATCTATCCTAACATTTTAAAAAGCATTAGAACTGGTCTGCTTACTAAAGATACAAAATCCATCTTAAATAGTAGACTAATACATGAGCTATATGGGTGAAACACATCTGCTCCTGATGTCATGGAACAATTAACTCAACAAAATATAAAATGCATGTTCTTAATGCCAACCCTTGCAAGCTGTAGTGAATTTATCAAGACAATGTTAAAAAAAAACAAATGCAACACATATTGCAACCCATATTGCATATTAGCTCCACAGATACACTAGATGTGCACGGCATGACACTCCCTATGTGTCAACAAGTCAACAATGTGTCTAAATAATTATTATTTTTGGCTAAGGAGTCCCTTGAACACCTAGGTGAAAGGTAAGCCGTGTTGGGCTGTTTTGGAGCCATAACCACCAGCAATCTGGGGCATATGTTTTGCCTAAATATCAGAAAAAGGAAATCATAATTTGTTTGCAGGACTTTAAACTAAAAGAAAAAACACTTGCCGGGTTGCACTGCAAGCATTCATTGGCTTCATTTGAGGGCTATCCTCTCCATCATGGCCACCGCTGGATCTTGGAGTGCCCGCCTTGGGCTGGAAAGCCCTGCTGTGATTGGGCCACTCTTCCATCAAAGGCCCAATCAGGCAAGCTGGTAGGTGAAGCCAGCCCGCCTCCTGAGGTCCAATTCTAAGGCTCATGTCTGTGCCTGTCTGGTCCGAGGAGGGCCTGGAGGCCCCTCTAATTCCCCTCAAACTATGACTCGGCCTCCAGGCTAATTAATGCTTCCCCATGTAATTGGCATCCTTGGACATGTACACTCTCGGCAGACCAGTAAGTGAGTTTGGCTGAACTCTTCCACTAACCTCTCTTGAACCTTTTTCTATGCCTTGGAACTCTGCCTTCCTTGACGCAACTAACCTACAACTTCTCTCACTGCATTTGGTCCTCCTTTTAAAAAAAAGTATTTTAGGTGCATTTCATCTGTGAACATTCTGCATTGCATGTGTGCTTTCTTTTTTAAAAAACAATTCCTTTGTGACTACTTCTACTATGCCACCTGGTGAGTTTAGCTAGAACTGTGCTGTGCAGCCACTCTTCTTTCATTCCTCGACTAACCTCTGCCGCCCCTATAGCTCTCCCCATCTCTCCTATTTTCTCTAACTACTACACTATCACCTATCCCCCCTCTCTCACAAAGTCCTGTAGGAAGGAACACAAACACGACATCTTCAGTGCAAACCCTGGACTTCCCATTGCAGACAACTATGTTAGTGCTTCCTCTAGAGAGGTTTTCACTGATATCCTCTGCTCTGTCCCCTCTCCAGATCTATGGACCCCCATCTCATCTCCACTCTCTATCCTTCCACATCCTCTACCAGTAACGCTGGCACCAAGTGGGCTTCTCATCCTCACATTGTTTCATTACTGGCTATCACACAAGCACTATCCTGGTTCAGGGTCCACAACCCAACCCTCTTCTCTTTGACCGGATCCTGCCTTCTCGCATTAACTTTCTTCCTTCTCCTGTAACTCCCCCTACTACTCTCTCTCTCCCTCCTCTGACTAGAGTACCATGCTCCTGTACAGCATCTCAGAAAACCATCAAAGGCACAGACTTCCTCTACCTGGTGACTCTTAATGCCAGCTCAGCCAGCAAACACTCTGCCACCTTCTTGAAGACACTGACCTTGACATCCTTGCTCTTACCGAGACATGGTTCAATGCCAGCTCAGTAACTACTTTTGACTCCCTCCTCCCTGATGGCTTGAAGTTCATCTCCAAGCCTCAAACTCACAGCACTGGCAGGGGTTGCCTTAATCTTCCATGAGTGGGTTACGCTTCCATCAAACGCACCCAGCTCTACTCTTCCGTTGAAAGTCTGGTTTGCAAGTTGGCCATCTCGTTCATCTCCACCCTGACCATTGCTAACATTTACCAGCCTCCAGGCACCACCACCCTGTTCCTCTCTGAATGGGCTGATATCTGTTCTTCCTTACTTTCATCCACCTCCAACCTCCTCCTCCTGGGTGATTTAAACATCGAACTGGACTCCCCTGGCTCTGCATCCATTCTCTTCACTGACCTCTGCACCTCACTTTCCCTCTCCATTATCCCTTCTGGGCCAACCCACTCAGCTGGGCATACTCTGGATTCCCTCATAAATTCTGACCTCTCTCCCCCCACTAGTCACCCCCTCTCCTGGTCAGACCATTCTCTCCTCTCCTCCCACCTGGCTCCCTTTGGCCCCCTGACCGTCCCCATAAGCGCTGCCAACCTCGTTCGCTAACATCCCCCCGATGAAACGAGTGTAAGCTGCTGCCTTCACTTGCACCCTTCCGCCCTGCACTCCCAAACCTCTGATTCTACCTCTGACTGTGCCCTCAGCAACCTCCACCTTTCCATCACCAATACTCTTGACATTCTTGTCCCAGGCCTGAGGATCCACCTTAAACCTGCCTCTAAACGTAACACCTGGTGTGACTCTGAACTTGTGATCCTGAAACGAAAGTGCAGGGCAGCAGAATGGAAGTGGCAAACCTCAGGCTCATCCTCTGAAAAACTGGCTTGCCTCCTGCTCCAAAGGCAATACAGACTCTCCATCCATGCCAAGAATAGAGCCCACATACAGGCATGGGTTTCTGGGGCATCCGACAATATGGCTGAAATGTTCAAGATCTGCAGGTAACTATCCAACTCTTCCGCAGTCTCCACCTCCCCCTCTCCTTCCCAGGCCGTCTGCAATGTATTGGTCACACACTTCACCACCAAAACTCAGGACATCCTCTCACGACCCATCCCACACCCCTTACCTCCCTTGACCCCGCACCCTCCTCCTTTTCCCCTGTCATACCCAAAGAAGTTATCAGAGTTGTCTGCTCCATGAAGCTCTCTTCTAAAGAGGTTTCCCGTTGCTCATCCAGGACCATCAACGATAACATTGGCTCTCTTGCCCCTGCACTCGCTGATTTCGGCAATCACTCTTTTGACACTGGATCTTTTCCCCCCTCCCTTAAGCAATCCCTTGTGTGCGCACTCATGAAAAAACCTTCAGCAGACCCTACCTGCCCTACCAACTACTGCCCTATTTCCACCATCCCTTCCTGGGGAAGCTGCTGGAGAAGCTGGCATTGCTCCAACTCAACTCACACACTGAACTTGTTGGTGGTCTCCACGATAATCAATCTGGATTCTGAGCATCCAGAGGCAAGGAAACTGCTCTGCTGAATACCCGTGAAGAACTGCTTGCATCTCTGGACTCCAACTCCCCAGCTGTCCTCATCCTTCTCAATCTCTCATCTGCCTCTGACACAGTTAAACATTCCATCCTCACACAAAGGCTCCATGATTCCTTTAGTACCTCTGGATCGGGCATTGGACTGGCTGACATCCTTCCTTACTGATCGCTCTGCCCAAGTCATCCTGGGTACCTTATCCTCTCCTACTTTCTTCTCCACCTGTTGTGTCCCCCAGGTTTCTATCCTCTCCCCTGGGCTCTTTAACGTCTCCCATGCTCTGCTTGCACGCCTCATCTCCTCCTTCTCCAACTTCCAGTGTTACGCAGATGACACAAAGCTCTTTTTCAAACTTTCTGCTGACCCTCTTGCACCCTCCATCATCGCTGACATTACCTAGTACTCAGATTGCTAGAAATCTAGCAATCTGAGTACTAGGTAAGTAAAACAGACACACAAGTCTGTGTTCACATTGGGATGCAACATTTCAGTAAGGAGATAAGATACGAGTACTGACATGACATTAAATCGGTGTGGTGGAAACACGCAGCGAATAATGTTTTTGGTAAAATACAGAAGAGGCGGCGAATGCTTTATGGCCCTGGTGACACCCTATTGTGGTTATTAATAGGTGAGTTTGAAACACGCGGCGGGAGATGTTTTATTTCCGCAAACACACAACAATATGGAATCAGATGCACGTTACCAAGGGTTAGGACAAACCATTTGAAATATGTTTAAGGATAACCGAGACACGTTATTTTAACAGCAATACATGTTAAAACTATTCAGTGAATGATGAGACCGAATAAGATAGAATTGGCAATGGAATTATGCGACACCTGTATGAATATGGAAATATATTAATTTGCCGCTAATGACCTGAACAATGAAAGTATCCACGTGTGGTAAGATGCCTACGCTATATTAATTTACAATTTATAAAAAAAAAAAAGGGCAAGGAGGACATAACATAGAGACTAGGACCAATGATTAGTATTGGATCTGTGAAACATGAATATTAAATAGTGGGTAAAAAAGGAACTTTGTGATAATGGTTGGAATTTGCAACCAGTCTAATTAGAAATGTGGATTATGGTACACGTTGTATTAAGTTAAAAAAACAAGATTATTGGAGTGTGATTTGGAAGTGTAGCTTCAGTATGTGTCCCTTTGGGACTAAGTTTAAGTGACCTTTTTGATATGAGGCATATTACCGCTCAATGATACATTATGTATATGAAAACTGAAACTTATACGTTTTTCTTTTTTCTTTTTTGTTGTGTTTTTTTCTTTGTACCCAACCTAAACTATACTCCCTTTCACCTCTCCCTCATCTCTGTTATGTTTGAAATGTACATGGAAAAAGCAATGCACGTTTTTGACAAAATGAATGCCCAGAACCGAAACACGTGTAATCTTATGGGCCTTTCCACAAGATTGGAATCACATAATTAAAAAAAATGTTTTCTCCTGAAACCAATTTGTGGCGCAGTCATTTGTGAGAGACAACCAAACTGGTTCTCTCTAGGCTTGACTATTACAATAGCCACCTCCTGAATCTACCATCTTCCACTGTGCAACCCCTCCAGCTAATCCAGAATAGGGCAGCAAGACGTATCCTTGGCCTTAAGTCCAGGGACTGCATCTCACCTGCCCTACAAGTCTTTACTGGCTCCTGATTGCTGCACAGATTCAATTCAAATCCCTCTGCATCATCCACAATGCTGTCTGGGCCCGGGGACCACACTATCTTCAACTTTATCTTACTAAATACACTCCCTCTAGACCACTATGTTCCCCCTGGCACCAACTCATTGGGCCTCATTACGAGTGTGGCGGTAAGGGGTTAACGGCACCGGTAAGGATGCTGGTGCCGTTAACCCCTTACCACCGCATTCTGAGGTCCCTTAGCAGGTCCCACTAAGGCCGGCTGGTAAAACCATCCGTCCTTAGCGGGAGCCGCTAAGGGACCAGGGAGCTAATAAGGGGCCCGCTATTTGTGGGCCCGTTATTAGCTCCCTCCCCATTCCCATTGAGCCCTAGGGGGGCTCGAATGGGAATGGGGAAGGGCTTTGTGAATGGGGATTCACCGGATCCTCCAAGGTTGGAATGACCCTGTAAGTCGCCATTCAGAGAATCTGGACCCGGACACGAGTTTGGAGGCAGCCATGGCACTAATAGCACCATGGCTACCTCCAAACTCGTAATGAGGCCCATTGTGTGTAAAGCATTTTGCTAAACAGAGGGTAGGTGGTCATTCACTTTCCTCAGCTAGCTCCCTCCTATGGAACAGCCTCCCCCTCCCTCTGTGCTTTGAGTAGGACTTTCTTAAATTCGAGAAGCTCTTTAAGATTTTCCTCTTCACCTCCTCCTTCCCTTCTTCTCTCCTCTGCGAATACCACAGTTGCTGTGATTGGTGTCCAGGGCCCTTATGCATCCTCAGGCCCCTGACCTCCCACACCCAATTGGCCCAAACTCTCCACCCTGGAGGCTCGCACTTACACCTAACACGGCTTCAGGCTGTGTAGCACTCAACACCCCTAGAACTTCACCAGCCATGAGCTGAGACTCCCCAGCACTTACCCCCTCTGCCCTCTTCCTTGCTGCACTTGCATGTTCTGAATACTCACAAGGCATAGTAGGTTCATCCTTCGCCCCAGAGGAAATGCAATCTCTAACAGCAAGATTTAATGACAGTGAAAAAATTGATAGCGCCAAATTGAATTATGAATGGATTTTGAGGCCATACAAAAATAAGGCCTCACGTCTGACCAAAAGATGCTCCACACATGAACATGCTTGCCATGTTGCATTAGTGGAGAGGAATAAAAGATACCGAGCAGAACTGAGAGAAGCAACGTCACTACCACAAGTGGACTTATGGAATCAAATTAGGCAAATCATACAATACTTAAAAAACTGGCTTCGTAACTCTAAAAGACAACACACCCAATGGGATGCTGAATAACCCTAATGAAGAGAAATACCAGAACGCTATGGGCACAATTGAATGGCCAGAACCACCATGGTGACTCACTAACATCAGATGTCACGGAAGCTGCATGGGTAACATATTTTACCAATATGTATGCCAAAAAAGCTGATTGGAAAGATCACCTAGATGACATGGAATACACAAAATGGGATATCAACTGGGATTGTGATGAGATCTTAAAAAATGTCCAACGATTAAACAACTCCAGAGCACCAGGCCCTGATTGGTTAACTAATACCATCTTAAAAGCGAATCCAGAAGCTTGGGCTGATTATTGCCATGCTATTTTCCAACTCATCATGAGAACAAGACAACTCCCGGATACCTGGAAACCTGCAATCGTAGTCTCTATATATAAAAAACGAGATAGGTCGATTACATCTAACTACCGACCGATAGCTGTACTGGATCCGTTAGGGAAGTTGTTCGCTGCCATTCTCCTACAAAGACTAACAACTTGGGCAGATGAAACCAACAGGAAGAATATAAGACAGACCGGCTTTATCAAGGGGGCTGGCACAAATATAAATCTGATTATCTTGAACCTCCTGAAGTTGGAAGCATAAAGATCTAAATCTCAGATCTATGCCGTCTTTGTAGACTTAAAACATGCATTTGACAGCGTTAACCAGGAGCCGTCGTGATGTCCACAGACATCGAATGTGCCCACTGATTGGATCGTGAAAAGCATGAGGTGCGTTATATTTTTGGAAACGCCCTCTATTTTGGATGCACGGACATCAACTGGTGTCCGCAGACAGCATGCTGGGGAAAAACTCTGGCAAACACATTTTGGATTTCATGATGGCTGAAAGAGGGTTTGGAAAGGGTGGGGGCGTGGAATAAAGATGATATGGAGCTGTCTTTCTAGTTGAAAAAGGTGGGCACGTCTGCCGGCCGCTGCGCAGACACTGCAAAGTCAACAGACAGCGCCTCGATCAGACAGATTGGAAAACACATTTGAGGTTATCTGATGGCTGAAAGAGGACATAGAAAGGGTAGGGGAATGGAAAGAAGATGACATAGAGCTGTTTTTATAGGTGAAAATAGTATCTGCAGTGAATGTGAGTCCGCAGTCACTTTCGGTGTCCATGGACACCAATACAACTGCTTTGCGTTCAGAGCGAGTTTTGTTATTTGCAGGCGTATTGCACATACTATATGGTTAAATTACATAGTGGTGGTTGTGGCCACAACCATTGTAGTAATATGTGTATTGTAAATATAGGTACTGTAGGGGGAGTAGAAGGTTTGCAGTATTTATGATTGTAGTACAATTGAGGATAGTACTTATGGAATATGTATTTGTTCACAGTCGGTAAAGTTACTTAGTTGTATAAAGTAGTAAAGCTGGAATCTCTAGTTTCATTTTCTGTGATAAAACACAGTGGGGGTCATTCTAAGTTGGGCGGCAGCCATGGTGCTATTAGCACCATGGCTGCCTCCCAAACCGGGTCCGGTCTGGTTGAATGGGGACTTACCGGGTCATTCCGACCTTGGAGGACCCGGTAAGTTCCCATTCAACCAACTATTCCCCATTCCCATTTGAGCCCCGATAGGGCTCAATGGGAATGGGGAAGGTTCTAATAACGGGCCCGCGAATAGCAGGCCCGTTATTAGCGCCCTGGTCCCTTAGCGGGACCCGTAACAGACGTGTGGTCAGACTACACGTCCTTTACGGTTCCCGCTGAGGGACCTCGGAATTGGGGAGTAAGGGATTAGCGGCACCGGTCTCCTTAACGGTGCCCGGTATCCCTTACCGCCCAACTCGGAATGACCCCCATTATAATTTGTTAAGCAGGATAGTTGAAAAGGTTTAATAGCATACAATATTACATATACATTTACTTTTTCTGACTGTCATAAACAGTACATTCTATGTACTATGCTTGGTACAACGTTAGTGTGTGGCACACTGTTGTTGTATTGACTTCAATAATCATTGGGTTATTAGGAAAAAGAAAATCCATGGAGGATTAAAGAAATAAACACTACAATTATGTCAGTGTAAGTGTGATAGTATGTTTGTTTGAAGTGTGTTGTTATTAAGGGAATGTTTAAAGTAGCTAGATACCTGTTGGCATATTCTAACTACATTAGACTTCAGAAGATGTTTTGGAGTAACAAGAATTGTAATGGCGTTTTTCAAATGTATTGCAATGAAGTAAGTAGTTACATACCTGTTGGCGTATTTTAACTATCCTGTAGTACTATTGTAGTATTATGGATGTAGCTAGATACCTGTTGGCATATTCTAATTGTTTATTCTGCTTCAATTTAGTGAGTACATTTGGGTTGAAGGAATATTAAGTAGGCATTTGCTAGATTTGCTGGTAAACTATGTTTTGGAGTATTTCAAAAAAAGGTAGCAGGTGCTCCTCTCCAGAAAGAACATGGCATGATGACCTGTTCTGAGATGAGAGTTTGCAGCAGACGCTTTTTGCTCACTTTACCTTTCACAGATGGGAAATATCCATTTGCATATAAGTCTTTGTCCTGCCCAGATGGGCAGTCTAGCACCGAAATGCTATGGCAATTCCTCTCTGAACAAGAGTACCACTAGCAACCCGATACACGTGTTTCAGCCTTGTTGGGCCTCATCAGTGAGGTGAAGTTGTGCCTCTCCGAGCACAGTGAGCAGGGAGTCCACGTCTGGTTTTGGAGTACCAGAGGTTTAGGTACATTCAAAACTACGACTTCTTTTTTGACATATGCAGAATAGTGCCCTGAAGTGGTTGTGGCACCCGTGTGGTAAAAGATGCCTACTGTTGTGAAGGTTTTCTTGCTAAGAGATACTTGGACGTGTGTGAAACTAGGAAGCTTACAGTTATTTTTGGTACCATCTGCATTGTACCTAAGAATCAACTCACATAGCCAATATGTCATACTATTGTATGACATATTGGCTATGTGAGTTGATTTGCATACTGGAACGATTGTCTGAATTGCAATAATGGCATAATATGCCATGATTTGAATTCTGCAGAAGCTGGTGAAATGGAATGGATTCACAATTTGGTATGAATACATATACAAATAGTTTGTTAGGGATGTGTTCTTGTGAAACATGGTTGCAGCAAGTGCATGCATGTTTCCATGTGTAGGAAATCTGGAAGATTTAATTTATAGGGATGTTTTTGGTTTCCAGTACTTGTAGTAACTGCATTAGGAATTCTTGAGGATCTTGTGTGTTTACAGTAAATGTTCCCATTCCTGTACAGTAGTGCAATTCTTGCCTTATACCTGAGACACTTTAAGTACTGTCAGGATTATTTGTGGCATTTCTATGAAGTATGAACATTTGCAAACACAACTGGTTTGAGCCGTTTAAGTAAATGTTGTGAAAAATTGGCAGCAATTGAAAGAGAAATTGATTGTTGAATTTGCATAGCAATTTACTCCATTTGTTTTGCTAAATTGGGACCAGAGAGTTGTGTGTCTGCATGGTTTTATGGGCCTGCACATTTTGTTTTGGAGAAGAGATATTTTTGTCTTTCTTTTCTGATGGATGTGTACTTGAGTTTGTAGTAAACAGTTCTGTTGTTGTATTATTTGATGGAGAAGGAGTTGGCCCCTGTTTCTTAAGCAGTATTCTTGGTAGATCTGTTGTAGATTCTGTTTGTATTACTGTTCTTTTCAAAGGTTTTATTTTTTGAGGTACAGGGTACATATCTAGATGAGTGGCGTACAGTGCATGTTACTTGTATTCTACGATGCAAGAAATGTCAGCGTTGACTTTGTTTGCACCAAAGTTTACTAGGAATAGACCATTGAGTTTACGCAGATGTGAAAGTGCTACATAACTCATACCTTCCTTAAAGATTATGCTGGCAATATCAATACATGCGTGATCTACGGTTAGACCTTGTGATTTGTGAATAGTGACAGCATATGCAAGAGAGAGAAAAATTGTTCTCTGCATGCGTACATGTCTTTGAAAATAAGGAAACATGCTATTGTGTGAGGCCAATTGTTAAAACTTCTGCAAGTTTGTCAAAGTGGATGTTGCAAAGTTGTGTGATGAATCAATTTGTAAAGGTGCGTATGCACCAAAAACAAATAAAAATAAAAAACAAGAATATTGTCATGTGGATATGTCTGGAAGCCAAGAACTGTACCGATTGCTCCATTGACTAAACCTTGTTCTACGTCAATGTTATTTTTAGAATGACTTTGCAGCAAAGACAGAAAGTTTATATTTTTTCCAATAAAGCTGTGTTGGAGATACATTTTTGTAAGCTATTTATTCATGCTGTTGCTCATAGCGAGTGTCATGATGTGCACTTCTAGTTTATCTGTGGAGCTGGAATGCAGTATGGGTTGCATTTCTTTTTTTAACATTGTCTTGTTGAATTGACCACAGCTTGCAAGGGTTGGCATTAAGGACATGAATTTTAGATTTTGTTGAGTGAATTTCTCCATGACATCAGGAACAGATGTGTTACACCCATATAGCTCATGGATGAATCTAGTATTTAAGACGGATTTTGCTTCTTTTATAAGCAGACCAGTTCTAATTCTTTTTAATATGTTAGCATAGGTGAGGTCTGCAGTGTATAGGGGTGTCAACCCCACCCCCCTCAACTGAGTACAGATAACTTGATAGGTGGATCAATGGTTCCATTATTGCAGAAATCAGGATTATAGTGCCTTTATTTTGCCAAGGTGCATGCTTGGTTAAAATGTCCCAGGAAGAAAAGGGTGCTTTTAAGTATCACACATATATCCTGAATATGGAAAAATATATCATGAATATGAGTTATAAGGTGAGAAATGCTTAAATAATTATTAAATGATGACTCCCTGTTGGGTAGTGCAATAGGCAGACTGGGATATATTTTAAAATGGATGCCCACGGCACAAAATGGTATCTAGCTTTAGGGCAGGTGTGAGAGAGCCCTGACTCATGCTGATACAGTACAAGGTCTTTGGCAGCATCTTGCTGCAAGATAATTACTTCTGGGAGATTTATCTTGGGATCTGGCAGGAAAAGCAGACAACTTGATGATGAAGTGGATGATGAAGTGAGATAAAGGCAAGGGAAGTTACCAATTTGGACAGACCAGCTGCATTACTTGGCACCGTAAAAATTGAGCTTATTTATACTTTCACAGTTTAAAGGGCTAATTGACTTGGCAAGGCCCGAGAAGCAGATAAGAGATTGACAGTGATATGATAAAATTGGTTTTGGCAGAAGTTGAAAAATTGTGTAATTGGTTGGATTTAAAATACCCTACCAGTCTATGCGTCAGACATCAAGTGTTTGCCAACTATGAACTGCGGTGGGCTTGGTGAGCAACAGATAAGCCATCCTATCAGAGCGAAACAAGGGGTTTTCTCTTGCGAAAAGGACCTAGCAGATATATGCTGTAACAACGTACTAATTTGCATGAGGGTGTTGCAGCATCCAAAAAGGCCTATATAAACAGAACAGCAGTATGCTTTCAAAAATGTCCTGTAACCTCATCCAATAAAGACGACAGTGCAACTCCTCCGGGTGCTGGTTCTTTTACTTTGTCTTTGCCTCAAGATGAATTTACAGATGCCAGAAAACTTGATGGGATGGAAAAGTACTCGCTATTCACTAGAGTGATGCATGTTTTGAGTTTATTCTCTGTACTGAAAATGTTGCCAGAGATTTACATTTCCAATGCTGCCGAGTGTGTTGTGGCAATGTGTGTGTCCTAATGTTTTGAAAATAGATTGACCCTTAACTGGTTAAACTGCAAGAGGTCTCCAAAAACAACAATATGTTTTCCTCCAAACAGTTCTTTCTAGTCGGTGTGTAGGACTCCTTGGTTTCAGAGGTGAATTAAAGCCAACATGAGGTTGGAAACCATGCTTACCTCATCTATTAGGAGCACTATCATTTGCTTCAGAATTCTGAGTACTTCAGTAGCAGCCTCTGCTGATAATTTGTAGTATGCTAATTTATTTTGGTATTCTACTGGAAGGAGGAGTAGTCGGTGTAAAGTTACACCTTCTATGTTGCAGGCAGCCAAACCTATCGTAGCTGTTACAACAGCTGAAAGGTTATTTGTTAAGGTTTGTAGAAATGCGCTGATGACTTCAATGAAGAATGTTTTTACCAGAACCAGCTTCACCACTTACATACAGGAGCAGAGGTTTATAATCTTTACAGCTACATGTTTTAGTTTCATGTTTAAAACCATGTTCAATTTCTTTAGTGACTTCTAGATAAATGATGAGTTGTTCATCATTTAGCTGTGATTTTAGCACTGACAAGTCTTCTTCAGATTGTTTATTTTGACAAATGGTATTTTTGACCTCAGTCATGGCTATTTCTGCTTCATTTAGGATGAGTGGTTCTCCAAGTGGTTCTTGGATTCCTGTAAGGGAAGGTTGACTGACCTCAGGAGTGTCTTTATCTAGTTGAGCTTCAAATTCTTCCTCTTGTTGGTGTTCATTGTCCAACATTTCTTTGTATTGTTTGAAATTGGAATTTGTTATGCTGCTTTCATTTGCTTTGAGTGCAGGTTCAAATCAGTCATAGGGCCTCATTACGACCCAGGCGGTAAGGGGTTAACGGCGCCGTAAAAGGTGTCGGCGCCGCCGTTAAACCCTTACTGCCTAATTACGAGGTCCCTTTGCGGGTCCCGACCTTAACAGCTGGTGTTACCAGCCGTTAAGGAAGGAACCCGCAAAGGGACTTTCGAGGTAATTACGGTACCGCAACTTGCAGTACCGTAATTACCGCCTTCCCCATTCGCATTGAGCCCTATGGGGCAAAAATGGGAATGGGGAAGGGCCAATGGTGAATGGGGAATTACCGCCCCGCCAACCATGGAATGGGGCGGTAATTCCGCCATCCACCATGGCGCAATCGGTAAAATACCGGCGTCAACCATGGCGCTAATACCGCCATGGTTAACGCCAGGGTCGTAATGA
Source organism: Ambystoma mexicanum (assembly GCF_040938575.1). Lineage (NCBI taxonomy): Eukaryota > Metazoa > Chordata > Amphibia > Caudata > Ambystomatidae > Ambystoma > Ambystoma mexicanum. The sequence continues at coordinate 905,592,119 of NC_090937.1, read as the reverse complement.
GGCCCATAGTCACCTAATCATTCTTCTTCTTTTCTCCAAAGTTTAAAAAGTTGCTGTAGGGCCATGTTATACAGTTCTCTATGTTGCAGAAATTTAAATGATAACTTTATATATATATATTATTAGGCTGGGTTTGGTAGGTTTTACTAGGCTTCGTTCACAAGTTGATACTGACCATTTGCCAGTTGTCTCATCTGGTATGGCATTGTTTTTGTATGAGTCATTTTTGGCTATGTCATACAAGCACATGTTTTGCAAAGCAGTACTTCTGTTTGGGTAGTATTTGTCAATTAAATTGTTTTTCAAAGTGTCCTATCTGTTGGGGTCATTTGTCGCTATTGTTTCTACCTCTTGGTAGGATTTTAGTACTCTTTTTTGGGATGAAGCTGGACCAAGGTTCAGCCAAACAATGTGTTCAGATTTGCCATATAAGGCGGTACCTTTTAAATGGTCTGCAACCTCATAGCACCTACAGTCTCTATGGCAGAACATTTTTATTTCAAAGCTGTATAGTTTTTGTGATAGTGTTTTGTCAGATGATATGTCATCCCAGAGGTCTTTCAGCTCTGTTTTCTCACCTTTAGTGAGATTGGGCTGTGACATATCTTGCAACTGCAGTGCAATTGTCTGCTATATATTGTATATTTGCATTCCACAAGAGGAACATTATTGCATTGTAATCATTGCTGTACTTGGATGCTTTGTCCCTTTTAATGTTGTATGTGTTTTTAGGGAATTTGCCTTTTACACTGTGTCTAACAGAATATATGAAGCTATCTACTTGTTTGTTTTTGCAAATGGGACTAGGGAAGCCAAAGTGACATTTGGTATTGTATTTAACTTTGTTTTTACATCTACGTAGGCAGTATTTGCCACACTTATGTTTTTTGCAGCGTAAGATTTGTTTACGTAGGTCAATATCTGTGGTTCCTGAAGGGATGTTGCAGATTATGTATTTTTCAATAAACTGTTAAACAGTGGCATCATTGTCATGGCCAAATGTGGGAGCACCTTTATCCACAAATGCATGTGGATGTGTGGTGCTCCTCTGGATTGATATTCTTTTCTCCAAAAGAAGTGTTGCACTTATCAGAGAGGAGGTATAGTTTAATTGCAGATGAAGTACACCATGTCAATGAAGTGATGGTGACAACGCCTTGATACATTGACAGAGAGTTCTCCTCGTGTTTTTATATCTATTCCATTTTTATTTTGGTTTGCAAAACTTCATCTTTGTCTTTTATTTTCTGAAGCAGTTGGATAGCAGACATGTTAAAAAATTAGAGCCTGTTTTTAATGTGTGTGCCACTCCATAACATAGGGCCTCATTCCGAGTACGGCGCTAACCAATGGCGCTATTAACGCCTTGGTTGACGCCGTACCCGGACCGGCAGCGCCTTGGTGGATGGTGGAATTACTGCCCCATTCCAAGGTTGGCGGGGCGGTAATTCCCCATTCACCAAGGCTCTTCCCCATTCCCAAATGAGCCCCCATAGGGCTCAATGGGAATGGGGAAGATGCAAATAATGGTGACCGTTCATTACGGTCACCGTTTTTGGCTTGGAGGCCACTTTGCGCCCTCGACTTTAACACCTGCTCAAAGCAGGCGTTAAGGGCGAGGGCGCAAAGGGAACTCGGAGTATGGCGGTAAGGGATCACTGCCACCGGTCTCGTTACCGGTGGCCGCTATCCCTTACCGCCATACTCGGAATGAGGCCCATAGAGTTGCTAGTTCAAACAGGAGGTGGAAAATGTATTCTATATTTTGTCTGAATCTGGGCTCCTCAGAATACATTTGTAAAGAGTGTTATTCTGATGCTCTCATTTGTGTGGAACTTTCATCATATTTCCTCCTTTTCCTGTAGGAAAGAGTAGAGGAAAAGAACCTGAGTATACACTTTTTTACCCATGTGCTCATTGGGGATCCTTTGGCTTATGCATTTGATATGTTTCTAATGTTGCAAAATGTTGGCTGCAATTAAAAGGATATACAAGGATTAAGGATTAAAAGGATATACACGTTCAAATTGGCCAGTTGTTGTTGAATCTTGAATTGCTTGGGTTGCTTCTTTTAAGTTTTCCCCTATGCTTATATCTTTGTACTATTCATTGTTTTCTGTTAGATATTGTAGGGCTTGTCTAACTTTGTTTAAGTTAACTAGTTTTGGCCAAATTTATTTGTCTTTTGTTAGTACACCATTAACTAGTACAATCAAAGATTGATCTATTGGCCATTGTACTTTTAGAGTTTCTACATTTCTTTAAAATTTAATGGCAAATATATTACTGTACCATGGATGCTCTTTAGTAACTCAGATGGAGGTAATTTAGCTGTTTTCGGCTGAAGGCGTATTATAGCTTGAAATGGGTCTACTGTTTGGATTTTAATGCTCTCATACAATTTAAGTTGTTGCAGAGCCTTGGAAGTGGGAATATTTCTGAGTTATTAGTGATAGCACATCTAGGCATTTGTTTATTGTCAAGCTCTGTGTTGCAGTATGTGCAAAGTATTGAGGGGTCCGTTATTTTGTATTTATTTTCTGCTGCTAGACATAAAGCTAATTGGAACATTGTGATTCTTCACTGTTCTCTATTTTGTAAGCCATATCTACTGTTTTTGTGCTCTTATAAAAAGTTCTCCGATAACAGACACATACTTAGTCTGGTATTTCAGCAGATGTGTTTTGTAACGTATGTATTTCTTTTTTGAATGTGTTTGTTAGGACGTTGGAGTGTGTGAGGTTTTCGATAATGTTTTCTGAAGTTACTGAATTGTCTAAGTCAACTTCAGGTCCAAAGTACTTACTCTGGATGTGCTCTATTTTTTGAAGGAGTTCTTTGGCTGTTCCATGTAGGAGAATGTTATTTAAATTTTGTAGTTCTAGAGCAGGAGTTTTTGTATAGTATAGGGTATGCACAAGATTCCATATAGCGGAATGGTGTGTTGCTAACATTTTGATGTGGTGGAAGGTGATTTTGCAAGCAGTTCCCGAAATGCAGGCTAATGAATGTCCTCACAGACCAGTGTGGCTGCGCACTGGACAGGAGTCCATGGTTTGTAACGTTTTCATTCTACTTTTGCCTTTTAGTTGGATGTAATGATTGAGGAATTGCCATGAACATTTGAAGGATTGTTGCCTTACGTTACACATTGAGCCGCATGTCCATTTGTACACTAGACAGTTTGGGCAAAAGGAACATTTGGTTTAAAGTTTGTTGGGGACGTTTTTCTATAAGGCTTTCTTTTGCCATAATGGTTCCTCCTAACATTTTATACCCTCGACCATCACTGTCTATAGCAATTGTTTTTTTTTCTTCTTGTTATAAACTTGTTCTTGTTTATAAGCCTCTTCATTGAAATATGGTTCTGTTCTGCTTGTGTGAAAATCATTAATCTTCACAGAAATTTGAAAAGGTATCTATATTGAAATTGCGCATGTTTAGAAGTACGTTTTGTATTTCAATAATTAATTTAGTTGGTGGTTTCATTCTGTTTAAAGTCAATATAAACAATTTTCTCTTTAGCAGAAATGTGCTGTCAATTAGAGCTTGTTGGATTAGCCTCCTCTGGTAGTTTTTAAGGGTAGATTGTGACTTTTCTGCTTTTGTGATAAGATTGTGAAGAACTCTAGAGTGGAATATTTTTTGTAACATACATTTTTTGGATTGCGTTATGGTGTCTATGTTAAGACTGGCACATATAGTGGTAGGTTTCTTTCTAGATATTTTTTTACTTTTAGGTTTTGCAAGAGGGTTTTCACATTTTTTTAGTCATGGCCGGTTTAGTTTATTGAGTGAGGTTACTAGCTTTTTTGTTTTAATGTTTTCTATAAATTGTTTTAGAGATGGATGAGTATATGGCTTTTTAGCAGGCATTGTGTTGTGTCTGTTGGAAGAAATAATGTTTGGGTTTGAAAGTTGTGGAATATATATGGATGTATTGTGCATGGGTGTGTGGGTGTGATTTTAGAGATGAATAGCGTGTTGTGTGATTGTGTAGTGGGATGATAATTGTTCTTGGAAATGTTGTAAGGAGTAGGAGTTTGTACAGGTCTAATGGGTTTGGGTGAGTGAGTAAGAGAGTGGTGGTGCGAATGAATAAGTAGGCACACTGTGATGTTTTGAGGAAAACAGTGGGTGTTATACCTGTGGTGTTGAGATGGGAATAGAAAGATTGTGCTTGTTACAATATAATGAGTAAGAGTAAAATAAATATTGTTGATTTGAAAGAGAATACTGACACTACATTGTTACAACAGTATAGAGATTAATACTGTATTAATGTACTTACTTTGTAGAATGAGAACAGTGTTCTTTTTTTGGTAGCTGTGTTCGGGAATTTTCTTCTTTCCTGTAATTGTAAAAGAAACTTAGTAGGAATATATGGTAATGGTCAATTACTTTTACTAAGAGAGGTTGTTGTTTATGAAGGTAGGAGGAGTTCTTGGGAAAAAGAGTTCATAAAGTTGTGTTATGGATGTTATACAAAAGTATGTTAAGTATGTTATTAGAACAATTGGAGTATGAGTAGTGGAGTGTGGGGGATTAGAAAGAACAAGGCAGACATGGGTGTAAGAAAAAGGTGCATGTGTAGGTTACTTTAGTGCTGCTCATTTTAATGAAAGAAGTGCTGTTTTTGTGGGGCAATGTAGTTGTAATGTGTTACAGGGTTTTGTAAGAATAGGGAAAGTGTGGCCTAGTCGTTGAAGTGGGAGAATGGGATAACACCCTCCCCCCAGTCTCATCCAGACCATGGCCTAGGGGATCACGGCCCAAGCACCCCCCACGAGAGGAGTTCGAACAATTTCCTTCCTTACCAGATGACAAAGTATCCTGCTTCAAAGGCATACACATACGAGGAGCATGCCCACTAGCATGCCCTGGTCAAGCCGACGCATGCGCCATGGACCAGCTCGATTAGACACCAACCATGAAAATCACCATCGTTAGAGATGCCATGACGACATAGCCAACAGACAAGAAAACACGTGCCACCATGCACACTGGTCACTCACACACCAATCCACACGAAGAATATACTCAGTGCTATGACGTAGCGGACTGACATACCTACGGACATGCATCGTTGTTATTTTTCACATAGGTCTTCTACAGCACTGCAGAAACGCAAGACGCCTGAAGAGCTTGTGCATATGCTTGCTGATGATTTCTCGCTACCTATCCCTATGAAGACGCCACCATATATACCTAATGCTGCGTATAACACTCTGTCACCCCGCGACCTCCATAGTATGGATTATGTACCGCCACCCACGAACTAGGCCCGAGTAGGCCGCAAGCAAGAGTCCCCAGGCAGGAGCCTGGCAAACAAAAATCCTCCCAGAACAAAAATGCAAGTGCTGACCATGCAGAACGAGCCCCAAACGAGAGCCCACAGCCAAGGCCGCGATGTTGCAACCCGCATGCCGTGCGCCCAGTGCCAAGGTTATACCTGCCGGTGCCAAGCCCTCAGAGGCAGAATACAAAATCTAATGCTCATAATTCTACTCCAGCTACGGTCTCCCCAGACGTGACCAAGCCGAACTGACAAGGTGCCAAGCTCACGAGACAGAAAATCGCCAGGGTCCCACGTCTGGGACACAATCTGCAACAGCGAAGCGACAAGTTGGACACCTACAGCAATGGGAAAGACATGCACACCAGCCCGTAAGCAGACTTGTCCATTGTCCGCCACAAACACATAGTTGCACATTGTTGCTAATATCTGGTACATCGCGAGCTGGGAACGGTGATGGTCCCAGGCTTGGGGGCTCGCGGGAGAACCAATCAGAACACAAGGGGCTCATCACTGACGCCATTACTCTTAGCCAATCACCAATGGTCCCCTTGTAACAATTTCGATGTAGCAACTGTTAGGGACAGCCCAAGTGTACCACCTGACCCGTCCTTATCTACTAACATTTCCTCCCATAGGGTAACTATACTAACCCTACCACTCGGGGAACCAACCCGAAGTGGCGACAGGTTTTGTGATGATTTTCCCAGGTGACGCAAATAGCGCGTCATACTGCTGTAAAAAGGGCCTGCGAGCCCCACTAACGACAAGAGCCTCTCCGGATGCAAACAATCTGAGCATATCCCTGCCGTTACTCTAATAAACAGCAGTTATTACCTTGCTCTTGGGTGTGTCTCATACTCCTTTTGGGACGCGGGAGGAGTTGGGGCCTCCCCAGCCCCACAGGTCCGCGGACGGCCTTGCCGGCCCCCGGGAAAATCACCCCCACATAGAAATGCTGTGGCGGATTGGTGTTGTAGGACTGTTTGATGTATTATAGTAGAGGTTGGAAAAGAAGAGTACTTTATATGTAAGGTGAAGTGTTGTATATAGATACTTTGGCAGTATACACATAAGTGTGAGCAGACAGACAATGTGGCAGTGTAAGAAGTGTATTGAGTGAATTTGGAAAGTGACATGTTTATGAAATGGAAAATGGAAAATGCTGATCATTTACAAATGTATCTTTTTTGGAGCATTTTCATGAAAGTTAAAAAATGCATATGTGCCTTTATAGGATCACTGTGCGTAACTTTTCTCTAAAAAAACAAAAAGCAGATGGTTTATTCATTAACAGCATGGTTTATGCTTATATTGTGTGTTATAAATAAAAAATAATGTGTACATTTTCAAGTGATCATTTGTACAAAAAGGTATATTTGGGTGCAGTAAATATAAGTAATGCTGCTTTATGAATATGTGGTTATTGGTTGATGGGTAGACCATTTTCTGTTTCTCCCCTGTGCTTCTGAGCTTTGTGAATGCTACCCTCTGTCCGCGGACATTTGTATTCTCTGCGGACTCTTCATCTGCTACATTGGCGGTGAGTATAATATAAGGAATTTGTAGCAGATTAAGGGTGCACTGGCAAACACCTTCAAATTCAATTAAAAACTTTGTTAAAGAGACGTTATGGTTAAGTTGCACTAATCAAAACCTATGAAATTCAGTTAAAGAACTTTGTTAAGGGGACATTATAGATAAGTTGCACTAATAAAAACATATCAAATTCAGTGACCCCCACAAAATAGCCAGTTATGATGAGCTAAGCAACCATAACTCACGACACCACCATACACTGCTAAAACTGACACCCAGGAAATCAAAGATGACATGACAAATGTCATTGATAACATCACTGATGACATCACATATCAAACAAATTCTGATGAAAAGTCAGTAGAAGTAGACTGATGTCAAAGTACAGTGTTGGTAACAACATATTACGGATGAACGGGGGATCTCTTATGAACTATTTAATGTATTAAAAATGTACTAATTTAAAGAAAATGTTATATTTTAGTATTCTTGTTAATAAAACAACCTAATAATATGTACACATAGCAAATGGTTGCAGCATGCACCAAAGAAGTACAATATTTTTAATGTGGTCATATCGGTCAGTAAAATAATGAATGCAAGGCTATCAGAATTCTTTCTGCTGTTAAACTTGAAATTAATAGCTAATAATACAAGACTTACTAAACAATTGTGTTTGTACAAAGAATACATATAAAGAGAGACAATGCATTGGAATTTTAGGCACATACAGTTAAACTCCAGTAAGAAGGAGAGAAAGAGTTTAACTAGAAAATGGGGATACCATTATAGTTTATTATTATGTATACAAAATTAATTTGTGTGTTTGAGGTGTGCTTATTCACCATGTATGTGCACCATGATCTGAGGACAAACCCTAAGGAAAGTACTTCAACAACATAGACCAAGGTTAAGCATCTTTTTATTTATAAATTCTTGCTGTCAGTAAAGAAAAACAGCAGACCTAGATTTGTCAGTGAACAAAAACAAGTGGACTAGATATGTGATGTCATCAGTTACGTCATCAATGACATTTGTCATGTCTTCTTTAATGTCCTGGGTGTTAGTTTTAGCAGGTGAATTTCTAGGGTTTTTCAGTTTTACCTGCAACAATAACATCCATTTAACAAAGTTTTTTCACTGAATTTGATAGGTTTTTACTAGTGCAACTTAACCTTAATGTCCATTTAACAATGTTTTTCATTGATTTTCATAGGTGTTCATTTGTGCAACTTAACCATAATGTCCCTTTAACAAAGTTTGTTCATTGAATATATATATTTATATATATTCAAGGACAACAATTTAGTTGCAGGGAAGTTAAGGTGAGAACTTAATGCAACAAAACCCCTGAAATTCTGCTAAAGCCACCTTAGCTTCACGCCCCCTGATGCACAGCCTATGACCATAATGATAACATCACAAATGACATAACTGGTGAAATCACTAAGAACATCAGCTATGCTATCTCTGATGTCATCACTGATGACATCCCTGGTGAGAATCTCTAATAACATCATATATGACATCAATGATTATTTAACTAATGGCATCAGACATACGATAACTCTATGTATTTTCCCACATTTAGACCACCCTTGCATTTCTTCATATATGATATTAGCATTTAAGAATAGTTCATAACAATGAGTACATTGTTCAAAACAGTAAATAGCTACATATGCATCATATCACAACCTGTGAAGCTTTTTGTTGTAGTACTTTGCTAAAAGATATCTGAATTATAAATAGTACACTGCTTAGAATGTTCCTGTTTGTGCCAAATATATCCAAGACATGTTCAATATAATATAATCGGTACATTCATTTACAAAATAATTGGTAGAAATAAATTGAAAGAGACACATGCTGAACCATAATAATTTACTACGTTTTAAAATAAACATATATACTCAATTGTTTTATTGTAAGAAAAATGTGTACACGTATCATTTTCTAAATGACATGAGAAGTGCTATAAAACAAGAAACAACTATGTATTAGGATATATTTTAAGAGAATATTTCTCTACATTTATATATGTATAGAAAAGAAATGAAGTTTTAAATTCAACATTTGCTTGAAAACATGTACATATATATGTATTTCTTTCTGTGTGTTTTTTGTAAGTGATTAACATGTTATAATTAAAATATAACACATGCTGTACAAATTAAAAGTAATCTTTAAATAGTATTCAATTTTCTTATTACATTGACTTTTGTGTATGTCATAGAGGATGTGAGGTCACCAGTGTTGCCATCAATGATATCATCGTTGTGGTCATAGTCTGCGCAACAGGGGCACAAAGTTATTGTGGCTTTAGATGAAGTTCAGAGGTTTGTTGCAATGCATTGCTCACCTTAACATCCCTGCAACTAAAGTTTGTACCTTGAATTTCAAGGATTTTATTATTCCATACATGTTTTTCATGGCCGGTGGGCACTGCCACTCTATATTTTAAAACACTTGCAACCCATCACTCAAAGATGTTCATCAATCAGAAACTGATTTGGATCTGTTTTGACAGTGGTATCGTTCTGTATAAAATGTTGCAGGCTTTGAGAACTCACAATGGTTTTAGGCAATGCGCAGTCAGATTACATTATTTGCAGAGGATCTCTCATTTTGGCTAAGCAGCGTGCTAGTAGCCCTTTCTTTTATGGCTGGTCTCTTGGTGAGCATTGTGATACATCGCACAACCCCAACTAACCACATTTAAAGAGCACTGAAATGGTTAAAAGAAATGACCGGCTTCAAGAATAAGATATGCCCAGGTACCTTTGCCCACATTGCAAAAATCAAAAACTGGCACCCATGAAATTATGAACAGTGAACATATATAGAAAGTGTGCAATGCAAAATAGCATTGGACTTTTTAAAAAGCAATGAAAACCAGAATAATAACTTGTAAATATGCCGGAAAAGTATTAAAGGTGCTCACCTTTTAAATCCAGCAATCTATAGTGAAATATTCCCTGGAAAACAAAATCCCAGTACAAAACAAGTGCTTGTGGTCTTGTGAGTAAGCATCTGCACTGGGAACATGACAACTTGAGTAAAATCCTGGTTGCCCAAATACTCGAGCAAGCTTGCCAACCTCAAAAAAACCAAGGGGTTGCATCCACCTTCTGAAAATAAGTTTTGCTGTCCACCCACATGTGTCCTTTACTTGTGCCATGAAAAGCAGCCACAACCAGGGGAACATAACTGCACTAGTGTCCAGGATTGCAACCTCTCTTGCCACACCATGGGCGAATACTCCTGACTTACTTGCACTTTCATCATTTACCCTCCTCGCCCCTATGTCTGGCTTTCAGCAATTCTCTGCTTTATAAAGATAACTTGAAAAGTACACATACCACAGTGTCACTGAAATATATAAATCCTTACAGAACTATGTTAGGCAAAACATGTACAATTGTGGCATGATTCCCCCTATCTTGACTTGGAGACTCCAAATACCAGAACTCAATTCAGCAAAAGGCAAAAAAATTGCCTCTGAGTGTAGAACTTTCAAGGACTGACAGTAGCATGGTTGAAAAAAAATGAATGCGAATATTGTGTTTTATGAGATATTTGAAACTATGAAAATATGCAGCATTCAGGACTGTGGACTGTCTCCCATCCATGCAGTAACCACACTGAACCTGCTTAGCTTGAAAGCAAGGAAGGATCCGCCCCCTCTGGCCATGTTGCTCTAAGTGGTCTTATAACATGGTCTAATTTTTTACGCAACTTGGCCTGGGGGGGCTGGTCCTTTCCTCACTTTGATGTTAAGCAGGGTATGTTCCGGTTACTGCATGGATTGGAAACCCACTGTAACTGACTGCCCCATAAACCAAAACTGACACAGACATCATCACGCCTCAAGACGTTACATGGTATATAGCGGAAAACTGTATATTAGCATACATATGTTAAAATGTCATCCCACCATCCTCATTGGCTACCAACTACAGAACATGCTAATGCCCCCCTATTTTCTCTGGATCGATTGGCCCACACCTTATCTAAACCCATTCCCATCATTCCCATATCCACATGGCCCACTACTTTTCCACTATTGTATCCAGGTTCAAGATTGGCTGACAGTTACACTGATACACCTATACATTGTGCCTGTCACGTGATGTGCACCCCTCCGACCCAGACACGTTCAAAGTTAGACTGGCAAGGCCAACTCTACTTTGATAAGACAATGGTCCTTCTCATTATACCAGACACTGTGGCACACAGAGGCTGTACCCCCAATCATGTACTAAATGTACTGGCATCACCTCAGCTACCAAATCACAGAACGTTCCAGGCATAGCCCCCCTCTTTTCTCCTTCAACCCGCAAGTTCCCAGTAATGACGTGATCAGGGCACTGCTCCTGAGTCTGAATTTCAGGGATTTATTTGCCTTGGTTATGTGTCTACTTGTAGTTCAAATGGGGTTATCGCTCCTTGGGTGAGGGCAGTAGTGCTCAAAATCTTCGCCTGGCCTATAGCATCACAAAACCCTGTGCCCTATTCTCATTAATTTGTGCTTCAAAGGGTGCATCCCTACCTGCCCTCCCTACAGCTAACACATCATTCCCACTGCTTTCAGGGTCTGCAGGTGTATATAATTAGTATATATCTGTGCACTGCAGGTGTCTCTGACCTCGGTTTCTCTCTAGGGGGGTGGAAACATGATGTGCATTAGGACTGAGCTAAACAGAGCCGCAGCTCCACATCAGGGCCTTCATTCTCTTAATTGTGTGCTAGGCCTTAAAATCCAATATGGTGGCACTCCTGCCATGTTGACATGCTGACCTCGCTCTTACCACAGTACCAGTCTAACTCGATCTTCCACCACCTTCAGCCCTCTCCTCGCCCCTCACTGAAGAACATAACTTTGTGTACTACTTCTAAACACAGGGCCTATAATAGTGCCCTAGGTATAACCTCTGCAACCGCAACAATAATATATTTGTTGCTTATTTTGTGTTGCTCTATAATGTATCTATTATGTGTAAAAAATGTAATATGTGCGACTTCTACCACACAAAACACAACCTGCTCACACTGTGGTACGTACTAATAGATTTTTCTCAACTGAAACTTTGTGTCTGGCTGGGATGCTGTACGTGCATCCCAACAATAGTGATAAACCCACAAGCACTTGCGATGCCGTCGCTGCGATTGGGCCTCCATGGTTTGGGCTGGCAGGACCTGACCAGCCCTGTCTATTCCCTGTAGCGGGCCTTATCACTATAAAAATATAAAAAGATGCAAAAGAAATGCTGACAGGAATTTTAAAAACAGCAATGCAAAAGCAACTTTCCATGTTCGCATGTAGAGTGGCCAATTGTGTCTCTTTAGGAGTTAATTGGAAAATGAATCAGTCCTCCTCAGGTTTATCTCAAACACAGGATATGGCAAAGATTGCGGCTTAGCTGTGCAGCTCTTAGGATCTATCAATTCAATATTAGTTTATTTTAATTAAAAACCTTAAAATGTACATGTAAACACTAAACTAAAAACAATATGCAAGTAGTTTCGAAGCAAAGCAATACAAAAACAATTTTTGGTGCAAAAAGACAAACAGTTTAAAAACAATCACACAGCAAGCCTTTTCAGTCAGAGAGAGCTTAAAATGTAGAGTTAGCCTGTTTCCGAATATATACAGTATACAAGTATTCACATAACAAAGCAGTCAAAGCAGTGCGTAATATATACTATTAGTACCCGGTGAGGGAGAATCAGAATGAAAGAACCATTCTGATTGGCCCTCGCCGGGGCATTACCCGGCCAGGAATCCCTCGGATTCCACGCCTTTGTCCCCGGGGGGGTGTGGCAGCCCCTCAGCCAATGAGGAGGCTCAAAGCAGGGCTATCCCCGCTCCGAGCCTCCACACGGCTGGAGGCTGCCTCCGTCCCCCGCCGGGGTTTCAGGTATGTTTTTTTTGTTTGTCCTCCCTCCCCCTTCCCCGCCCTCCCACCCCCACTTACCTTCAGCCTGCTTTGTCCCCGGTGGGGGATGATGGCAGCCTCGAGCCGTGTGACGACTCGGAGCGGGGCCATCCCCGCTCCGAGCCTCCACGCGGCTAGAGGCTTCCTTCGCCACCCGCCGGGGACCCAGGTACGTTTCTTTTATTTTTCTTTTTTCCCCTCCCTCCCTTCCGCCCTCCCAGCCCCACTTCTCTTCAGCCTGCTTTGTCCCTGGGTACCCAGGTACGTTTTTATTTTTTTATTTTTTTCTCCCTCCCTCCCTTCCACCCTTCCAACCCCACTTACCTTCTTCTCTTTATTTTTTCGGGAGCGGACGCGCTGGGAACAGAAGTGTTCCTAGCGCGTCTGCTCCCGATGGCTGCCTTCCCTGGCGGCCATTTTCTCAGTCATTTTTTTTTTCTGTCCTGAAACGTCGGGACAGAAAATAATGCTTTTAGTACACCAGTCTCACAGATCTTGCGGGCCGGGGTACTAATAGCTTCGTCTCAGGCTTATAACTATGGGCCCCAGGGCATTACCTGACCCAGTAATGGCCCCGCCACTCGGGGTATATTGCTTAAATAAACAATGTACAGAAGTTCGTGGGGAAAGACACTGCCTACTGCAATTTGGTCCCTTTACGTTATACACAGCCCGGTAGTTAGGTCTGTGAGAGTCAGGCCGTCTGAAACTGAACTCCCCTAAAACATCAGTGGGTGGCCGGCCAGATGCTACTGCTTTAACGCAGTTTACGACGGAATTGTAACTGCTGACATTTCTTGTGACACACAAGGGAACATCGCTGTAATTCGCCTTATTAAATGTCCTCTCATTTCTAGCGATTATTCCATTAACTATTACAAACGAGTACTTGAAATTGCCATAGAACTACTTTTCATATTGTAATGTTTGTGGTATGCAGGATTTCAGCCTATTTTGGATGGGCAATGGAAGACATTCATCGTGTAAAGAAATGCAGCATCTCTTTGGCTATTTACATCAGGGGTGGGAGTGTTATGCTTTCCGTTATTATTTACATCATTTGTGTAACCATGAACCGAATAATATCATATTTTTGTAATAAGATGAACTTAGTGTGTCATAACCTACAGGTTCGTCAATCTGTAAGGACGAACGATAGTTTTCTGGTAATGAATGATATGGAAGCATCTTTAGTCTATTCTTATATTGAATGAATAGCTAGCTTATTCCAGTGCAGTGATTGCGTACAGTCATCATCATCACCCCAAGTCCTACTCTTCCTGCCCTTTATTATTCAAGGCGGATGTTTGCGGAAAGGCACTTCCGCCACATTATCCTTTACAATTAAAGTAAAGCTACCCTTTAATTCCCACTTGAATCAACAAGTTGAGGTTTTGAGGTCTGGAGCCCCTCAAAGCTTGGTAATAATTGTTATTCATGCTGTTGTTATTCTGGACAATTTCAACACTATTAATTTGCCTTGTAATCATGCTCAATGTTTCCAATTAATGTTTCTTTTTGGTGCATTTTAGGGCATTTACTTTAATACTATATTTTAAATCCAAGCCATTGTGTATTTTTAAACTAATTGAAGATGTGTTTCGCAAAGTTATTCTTTGCGTCTTGATATCATTACTAACAGTTCAATATGCAAGTTAATCACACAAAAACATGTATTGGTATGATGCATATTTACGTAATACTACTCGAGATATCATATCTGTGGAGTGAGTCCAGCATTAATCTTAAAACACAGGTTCATCGTTATGGTACATTTCTACAAATTACTATGATCACTTAGCCCTTAAGAAAACAGTGAAATCATTAAACACATTGGGACCCTTCTCCCACTTTAGACGTGCATTTATCCAACAAACCTCCCCTTATTTGTGGGGAAAAGTAACTGCCAATGAACTCCATCTTGCAGTGTCCTCAAGTAGCTGCCTAAGACTTCCATAGCCTGTAGTCGGACACTTATTTAGGTAATAGCATTGTGGCAATATTGACCCAAGGAAACCAGTATGGCAGCCTTTTGTGTAGCCAGAATGTATGTTCCATGCAGTCCCGCACCGTATGCATGCATGATTAGGTCAGGGGCCTCCATAAACCAAGGAAGATATGTTTAATTATTTGGAGTGTTTTCTTTTGCTCACTTCTGCGATACACAGATTGAAGTTTTATAGGGTTTCTTAATTGCATTGTAATTAACAGATACTACCAAATTAATTGGTACTTAGTTCATCAAAATTGCTCCCAATTTTCCCTTTTTCAAATCTGTACTAAAACTCCACCTCATCAATTGAGAAGGATCTCCTTCTACCTGTTTCCATATTGCTTCCCCTCTCTACCCTACCAGATGTCTACTCCATGGCACTACGCCCCTATTCTTAGCCAGTTCCATAGTACTGAAATGTGAATGCAAAATGAGTGTGAAATTATATTAGTACCGGGCGGGGGCCTGGCTAGGTCCTCCCAGTCAATCGGGGAGAGGGTCGATTACCTCACAGAAATCCCACCGCTCTGAGCCCCCTCAGTGCTGGAGGCTGCAATCACCCCCGCCGGGGAACAAGGTAAGTGACACCCCACTCCCCCCACCCCCTTTGCCACAAATCATGTTTTTTAAGTTCTGCCATTGCTAGGATACATCATTTTGCATCCCCACAACTATTAAATACAGCATTTTAAGGACCATAATGTAATATAATGTGAGCCCATGCAAAGTCTGTTAGAATATCTCGTGGCACAACCTGACTCTCTGCCCAATGAGTTTCACAACTTTCAAGACTTAGGTACCCCCACAGAGTCTCAGCAATCCTAGCTATCATTCTCTCCTGCTCAGACTTTGGCAATGCCCTCTACCTGGGCGCCCCTGCCGATCAGCTCAGAAAACTCCAAAGGATCCAAAACTGCAGCTAGGCTCCTCCTTGCCCTTTCACCCAGGGATCGCATCACTCCTGCCCTCAGGGTGCTCCACTGGCTACTGATCAGCCGACGGGCGACTTTCAAGGCCATGTGCATTTCACACCGCGCCCTCGACAAGACAAGACCTGAATTCCTCCAATACAAGCTTACATGCTACCAACCAATCATAAACCATAGATCTGGCTACGCGCTCCTCCTTGTGATCCCCCTTTTTAATTCCACCAGAGTTGGAGGATCCTCTTTCTCGGTCAAAGCTCCCATCCTCTGGAACACCCTTCCACTCAGCATCTGCCCCAAAGAAAATCACCTCTCTTTCAGGAAGGCCCTCAAAACCTGGCTCTTCCCACCAGCAACCTGACAAACCTCTCTAGTTGCAGTTCCTGCAATACCGTCAGAATCCCCCATGGAGTCCAATGGGACGCCATGAAATTGGGATTTATACAGTTAATACCGTTAATACTGCCGGACCGAGTGCCAGTAACGATAATACATTTTGCCAGTATTGTGGCGGATTTACCGCCAGAATACTGACAAACTTGTAATGTGCCCCACTTTGTTGTTTTGTTACTGTCCTAGTGTACTGTGAGGTTTTTAATACTTTTATGAAAAACTGAAATCATTTTTGCTGAGATGCTGAGAAAGTATTTTATGTATTGCATTTTAATGCTGAAAGCTGAATAAAGTCTCCTTTCATTTCATCTAACCAAATGACAGGGATCTACGCAAAACAACAAGGAACCAGGCATTTGAGCTTTTTAAAGCCACAATCATTAAATGCTTTTAGAAATAGTGGACCGATGTGTGCGTCTTTGCTGCAGCAGGTCACCTTGCTCCTCAGACTTGACAATGTGTTTTTCCATTCTGCCTGCCTTCCAATGTACTCCCGTTGCATCATCCAGAAGCACGGGGCCGCCGGTCCTGATTGAGAATCCATGTCATGGTGTTCCTCTGGCACGGATGAATGCGGCGAATCCTAAGTGTTACAGCAATAGATATCTGACATCAGTGCTCCTGTTATTAATGGATGGAGCAGTGTACTGTACAGATGCTTCAAGCTCCCCTAGTTTTGCAATTGATACCAAGAGGCACACATCATTACACGCAAAGGGGACACTTTGCAAAAACCCTCATGCAAAAAACAAGCTTCTTTGCCGGTTTTCGCTTTTCAAAAAGAAAGCACATTTGAGTGCAGTTTACAAACAATTAGAGTCAAAAACAGTCCTTTGGGCTACTGTGTTGCTAATTATCTGCGCAGGTGCTTACACAATTTGCAAGCTATTGCCACCTTATAACTGTGTTTAGCCATATTGTGGCATGCATTGCACATTATTTTCAGGTATTGCTATCATATGATAGGTATTGACATCATATTACAGACATTTCTATATTTTCCCCAGGTGTTTACACCATATACTCACTCTGCTGCTGTTACCACATGCGCTGTAACGTTAGGCTATGCCAGCTATTCGCACCATTTGGTCAGGTAGTCATGTTCATTGAAAGGTACTAACATTGTATGCAAGGACAAACCACCATTGGTTTGGTATTGCCAACATAGATTCATGCATTCAAATCACATGACAAGTATTGCCATCAGCTCCACAGGTGCTAAAACCATTTGTTAACTATTAACAGCCTGTACACCATTTTCCATGAATTACCATCATAGGCTCATGGGCAATACAGCGGTAAGGGCATCTCTCTCTCTCCCTCTCTCTCTCTCTCTCTCCCTATCTCTCTCTCGCACACACACTCTCTCTCTCTCTCCCTCTCTCTCTCTCTTCTTTCTTTGGAAAACTTTAAGGCCACTTCTTCTAACCTAAATGAAACAGTCAATTGCAAATCAAAGAAAATACATCAAAAAGTAGACATCATGGAAAAATAACATGTTAAATACGTTATGAACTGAACAATGACTTCGTGAGTTGGAGAAAATTAACCGGGGCCACCTGCCCCTAGACACCCTTCCAGGAGGGATAGCAGAAATAAATTAAGACCTTAAGAATTCTCTAGTGCGAAATGGAGGGAAATTCACCTGAAACTTGCTGCAAACTGTAGAATGCCAGTCTCTCGTGGTCGCGGGAACCCCCGTTTCAGAGATGGCCAGTATTTCATGACATCATCACGCAGCTGCGTCTAGGTGAATAACTCTCTACCATAGGAGAATATTAGTATGTCAAACCATATAGTTAGAGTGTAATTTAGCTTATAAATGAGTGACTAAAAAGATTACACATGTCTCTAAATATTTTGTTTATCTTGCAGATGATGAATTTAAGATTCTGGAATGATAATGCGAAACACTTGCTCCTGAAGAAGGGTGGTATCCTGAAACACGTGGAATCTTGGCTTTTAATAATATTTTTTGATTCAAATATTTAGGTGTTTTTGAAATCTTTTGTCTATTACAACGTATTCCTAAATTAGTATTCATACTTTATATATTATTGACTGTTGATTCTTTATAGTGGTGTGCTGGGGATGTGAAGGTGTTCACGTCTAGGACTCTTTCCTTCATTAGCATATTTTAAACATACCAGACACACCACAACCTGCACTGAATCCTTTTTTTATTTGTCACCACTGGGGAGGATATTTGGGTCATTGATACATCTCTCAACCCTGTGAAAAAAGAGAGGATGAGACGTGCACTCTGGTGCCCAGCCATGTTTACCTGCTTCAACACAGTTTGTCTTCTCCTCCAAACGTTTTCTTGACTCTTTCAATCATCAGGGAGGCTGTTTTCCTTTTCAGGTGTGCCTATTAAAGTTTCATCAAAGTCTTTAAGGATTCTGGTAGCTGTAGTTGCACAGGTTTTTCAATGCAGGTGACCAGGGACCAACTCTGCTCCATTGCACAAATCTTACCCTTGATATGGGGAGGGGGAAAGCCATCAATATGGCTCTCCTTACTTAAAGAGAACAGCAACTTGAAGTGCAGCAGGTATCTAACAGTGGGAACTAGAGTGCGCGCCTCATCCACCCTCTGTTTTTCTACAAAATTGGTTCAGAAGTCCCGGGCTTTAGAGGCAGCGGTTTGAGGCAGCGGCACCGGGGTCACCATACCCTACCTAGGAGAGCCACATCATTGGTTTTCCTCCCTCCCCACACCAGGAAAAAATGTTGCTTTTGGAGGGGAGTTGGTTCCTGGTTATCTTTAACAGACTACAGCTACCACACTTCCTTGAGACCTTCCTTAAGATCCATTGACTCCATGGGAAAGCCTATGGGTGTTGTGGCCACATCTGCTGGTCCGTCACACACATTTCCTGGGAATGGTCAGCCTCATGCCTGACTGATGGGACCCTGATCCGTTAGGGAGAACTCTTCGAGCATCCTCGACTATCGTACAACCTACCCTAGGGTAACCCTCCTGCCATTGGAGCCTGAGGGACGGCTGGCATCTGCCCAGAAGCCACAGCCAGCAGTTGTGCTACAGACTAGCGACCCCCCCCAAAGTCGGTGTGTTGGCCTCTGATGTACCACTTGTTTTCTCTCCCTCACCTACTTGGCCATCTGCCCCGTTAGGCCCCATTCTGTTGCACTTTATTCATTAGCCTTCTTCCCTTTGTCAATGGGGGGAAAGCCGCATTTGGTGTTACCCCTTTCCTTCTGGGCCTAGGGGCTGCTTCATTATGTTACCCATCCTTTGGCTACTGCTGCCTCATCCTCTCCTGAGAGAACCTGAAGCCGCACTAAAACATTCCAACCCTCACCCGCACTGCTGTCAGCAACTAGTCCAGTTATTGATTCGATCCTGCCTTACGTTTGATCTTCTGACTATCCTGGAGTAAATTGGCACAGATACAGAGTCGAGGCACCCCACCAGATATGTAACTACTATCCAAACCTTCTTTCAGCTCACACATTATTATTGTTCCTTCCTATGTTATCTTGTATCTACTATATAATATTATTTTTATTTTTCTTATTTTTTTAAATTGAGGCACATTGCTTTCACTTATCTTTGCTCCTGTTTTCCACTGGTCACTGCACCAATCCTACTTAAACACCTGGTCCCCTCCCTCAGAGATATTGTGCACACAGATCATTTGAAACGTACTGCCACCACACACCAGCTTTTGTTTCAAGTTTGCCAGGTATTGACATAATTTGTAAAGGTAATCACATAATTTGCCAGGTAGAGAAATAAATAAACATTCATTGTTGATCAAAGGAAAATAAATAGCCCCACATATCTTGCATATTTGAAGCCAATAAGTACATATATATTTTGTTGCCTTGCACTACCATTCTATTCCTATAAACAACAGCATATATGCAGTGGAAAAGTGCCACAGTAGACATTCATGTGCAACATCAGTGGTGCACATGCCAGATTTTTAAATGTTTGTTGCTGTGATTGATATCATTTTTCACAAAAGGTAGCAGGCCCCTCTCCAGAAAGAACACGGCATGATAACCTCTTCTGTGTTTTTTTCTCACTTTGAGAGTTTGCAGCCATCACTTTTTGCTCACTGTACCTTTCACAGATGGGAAATATTCATTTGCATATCAGTCTTTGTCTCACCCACCTGGACTGTACAGCACTGAAATGCTATGGCAATTCCCTTCTGAACAAGAGTACCAACAGCAACCACATACACGCATTTCAGCCTTTTTGGGCCTCATCAGTGAGGTGGAGCTGTGCCTCTCTGAGCACAGTGAGCAGGGAGTCCACGTCTGGGTTCCCCCAGGTAACTCGGGGTGACCAACACCAAGTTCCTTGCAAACATTTTTCAAAAAAGGTAGCAGGTGCCCCTCTCCAGAAAGAACAAAACATGATAACCTGTTCTGTGGTTTTTTCCCACTTTGAGAGTCGGAGCTATCACTTTTTGCTCAGTGTACCTTTCACAGATGGGAAATATCCATTTGCATATCAGTCTTTGTCCCGCCCACCTGGGCAGTCCAGCACCGAAATATCATGTTATACTTTGAAATTGGTGAGGGATTTTCGATTTTAATCTTAAATCTAATGAAAGGATCGTCGGGCATTATGAAGAGAACTACAATTTTAATCCAAAATTACCAGGCAAGATATGACCCTCAGACTGCTGAGAGCTGAAGAGGTAGCACCAATATTTGAAGACCACATGGTTTTCCACCTTCTCAAACCCATTGGGAATGCCAGACAAGGCTTTTTTCATTACTATCAAATCATTAACAACATGCAGTCCTGTCACCTTTCAATGCAGACCTTAGCAGCATCAGTTTTGTTGCATCCACCTCTACTTTTTAGTATCAACTTCATACCTCCGATCACTATTATTCATGAAGAGGTTAACAACATCCTTGACGCACTTGGGGTCCCTTAATATCATGGTTGATATCTTTAGAACGGTATCCAGACATTGCATCGAATACATAGTATCGAATTCAAAAGCATCGAAAAAAATGCATCAAAAAATGCATTTTTTTATAGGTAAAGTTTTTTTTTACTATAATGGGTTTTAAGGGGTAAAGAAACGGGGGTTGGGGTGACCCCCATTAAAAAAATTAAAGGAAATGCATTTTTTTGATGCATTTCTTTTCTATGGTTTTGCATTCAATGGTTTTGCATTCGATGCAATCACTAGGAACCAGTTAGAACTATTAACAACAAGAAGCTGGTGGACTCTAAACAGGTATTAGAAACTTTCCCATCAAACTCTAACCCTCATCCTTCCACTGTCCAGTCTACTGCCCCGATTGGACTGGAGGCAACCGATAATATTTGGCAAAGCTTGTTTGCGCCGGTAGTGGCTCTGACACGGCAGTTAATGTTGGAATCAAGGAAAAGCAAAAGCCAGGAGGACTTCCCCCAGTCAGCCTGACGGTAGTATGATTTTGGAGCCCCGCCGGCAGCTGCCCTTCTGGTCTGGGCGATCGTAGGGATTGATCTGTTAAAACCGAATGAGTCAAGTTTTTCCCTTATCAATATGGTTACCCATTGGCTCAACACCCAAATCATGACACCCAAAATAAACCCTTGCTGTATTCTAATGTTCAGCTTGGGTAGGGAACATAGCAAAAAATATCATGGGTGATTGTGTTACTATTACTTTCTCAAACATGACAATTAACAATAGGGTCCTGAATTCAAACCTGTCGGTTTCACTTCGTAATATAAATGCCAGAATGTGCCCATTCTGTTACTTTTAGAGTACTGATTTCCTCAGAATAGTGGAGCTTCCTGCATATCAGGAATGCACATTGCAAGCAGTCCATCAGGAGCTGGTCCCGCTCCCGAGACTACACATAGCGAGTAACAATCTACGCAGAGACTAACGACCAGTAACACCTGATACAAAGGCCGAAGACCAGGGGACCTATATATGGGCAGCATCATTACCAAAGATAGATTTAACGCTCTAGCATTGCTAGAGGAAATTGACTGAATATCATAGGACACCCCAAAATATAGTACAATCACCCCCACAAGACGACAGAGGATCCACAGGGGCCAGTGACAGAAGATTTATCTGTTTTGGCATGCAATCTTGCAGGCCAAGTGGATACACTGCATTTCCAGTAAGACCTTATTAGCCTAGAATCCCATGATGTGATCCTTTTTGCAGGAAACATGGGCCATGACACACGTACATTTGAATGACTATACCACCTTCCAGATCAAAGCAGTAAAAAAATCAAGAGGTCGTCCATTTGGAGGTTTAGCCATACTGGTGAAAGTTACATGGGAAGCCACTCTAGTGGATTTACTAAACCCCTCCCTGAATTTGTTATTCAATCAATAAGATTGGCTAATGAAGGCACTCTCCTATATGTAGGAAACCTCTATAATCAGGTGGGCAGCGATGGTGGGGAATCTTTATTTATTGGTCAATCTATAATTGAATATGGATTTTCACTTAGAACAGATGGAAGGTAAAATCACAATCACACTGGAGGGAATAGAGGGGTGCTTAAACCTTAAAATGGGCAAAGGCCTGTCCGTAAGCTTACTAGATGATATGGAGGATTCTTTTTTTAATAACACGCCACCTTGTATGCTAGATGCTTGCACCTGTGCCAGTGGCCTTAAGCTGTAAGACTGGCTATGCGAGTGGGCTCTAAGATATATTAATGGTCACCACGAGAAAGACATCCCTTGGAAATTTGCTTTGACAAATTATACAAGTAGATCAACACTTGATTATCTAGGTATCGCACTGAAGCTCTAGAAAACCATCCATAAGTTTCAAGTAAGGACAGGCCTAATGATGGATCAATATACCATGTCCTTAAAGATGGGGGTAGGTTTAGACATCATGAAGGGAGCTACATTCCTGAAGCTCATTAATATGGCAACTGTAAGTACAAAACTAATTAAATGGAATGCCATTTTGAGCGCGACAACCCAAATGAATATCATACAGGATAATAGAAGTGCACTGACCTTCATCCTACCTAATGTTTGTGTTACGAAAGGGTCCTACAGCTTTGTCTCAGGAGGATAGCTCAGGGGCAACGTGCTTGCCTTGGAAGCAAGACGATATGGAGCAACACAGGCTCGATCTCCGGGACTGTGCTTAGAAACATCTGGATATTAAGAGCGTTATATATAACCAATTAAAATAAAATACAAAAATAAATTATCAGTCTCTAACACCGAATATTATGGCTAGCTTTGTTACAGCAAGACGGGTACATCAGGGCATAGGGAAGGTTAGCTTGTTTAATGAAGAATGCAAAGAAGCCAATGCTGTGTGGAGGTAGGCCCTAATGTCATCCCCACTTGACAAATAACAGGTCATAAATGCAAGAGCGACTTAGAAAAGAGCGACCCAATTTAGTAAGTGTGCGTTAGATGATATAGCATGGGAAGATTTGTTATCAGCAGACTCACTTCCCAATACTAGGACCTTCAGGGAATTAGTGAATCATGGTACAAAACACTAGTCCAAAAGCGATGCAACAATGGACAATGTCCAAGACAACATATGGGTAAAACACTTTAACACATTATATGCAAAACTCTTTGAGCCGAATGCTGGGGAACAGACAATTGGGGATCAAGGAGATACTCCTACCTGTTGAACAAGTTGTGTGTACTTAGAATAGTGTGTACTTAAATGCCTTGTGCTCACAGGCATGAGGGAAGAGCCCAGGTCTGGACGGCATTCGCTCTGATCTTTTTTGTTACTATGATTGTTTTTGGGACCCTGTGTTGATGCCTATTTTCAATAGAATGTTGGAGTTACGCTTTCTTCCAGTATCTTGGATGCAGGCAATCATTGTCCCCATTTATAAAAAGAAGCGGAGGCAATTGCTGACAGCATACACACTCATTTCCACACTGGACTCTCCGTTTAAGATACTTGACAGGGTTGTTCTGTCTCACTTGCAGAATTCAGCTGCTGAACAATGTATTCTCGTTGAGTGAGGGGTTCCGGGAGGGAGTAGGTACTAGCGAACAAGCACTGAATCTCTATTTGATTATAGCAAAATCTTTTTGTATAAATACAAAAAACAATCTATTTGGCATTTATGGATTTGAGCACTGCGTTTGAAAAGGTAAACAGGGCAACACTCTGGTGTCAGATCCATGAATTCCCCTAAGAAGCTTGTCAATATCCTCTCGAGTCTGCACACAGACAACATTGCATGCATCCAATTAGATAGTGATGGACATAGTGCTCCTTGGTTTCCTGTGGAGGCTGGAGCCTGGCAGGAATGTGTCCTTGTGATGAATCAACTTTCGGGGGCACCAGTGGTCCACGGATGAATATCAGTTTCTAAACCATCAATCAGCCACACACCTCTAGTACACCAGAAGGGATCCGAACAGATTGGAAACACAAGTAAGTTATAAACCTCCATGTCCAATTTTGGTAACGTGGAAAGAATGGCAGGCTTATCTCTGCAAGGTCGTGGATCGTTGGTTAGTTGCAACACAGCAAAAATACAATTATTACCCAATGATAAAAGGAACTGTTGTATACAGATATCTACTTTAATAATACTACAGCAGACAGTTCTAGCAAACTACAAAATACAACTCACCCTGTAAAAGAACACAGAGTACGGACAGTTCCACGAAGAAATGGTATGCACTCTGGATACTGACATGAGGGTAGTCGGTAAAGCAATCAGTCTTAACTGTTGAAGGTTATTTGGTTTCAGCATCAAGGGAGCAAGGGGTCGTAAATGTCACTAGGGGCCTTCGGAGAAGGACCAGGGGGACAGAATCACAATGCACCTGGTGCTTGAGATGTTCTTGATGCTCAACAGCGTCAAGTCGGTTCCAGGATGCTTTGCAGCTCCTGCAACAGAGTTTAAGATTGAAGACAGCTGTGGGTATCAGGTGGCAGGCGGTTCAGTAAGCAAGGCTGGACAGACGGCTGCAGGCTGGCCTACGCGGTGGCACGGGGTCAAGAATCATTGTCTCTGTGCTGGTTGATGGATCTGTAATGCTGGTCGAGGCATCTCGGACGGCTTTAGTGACAGCAGTGTGACAACAGTCAGTGGTGCAGCCAGTTGCGGTTCGAGGGCTCGAACGCCTCGAAAATGTCATTAGAAGATGGACGCTGGTTGATTCTTTTGTGGCACTCCTACTAGCTTCATTGCAGGGCTCATCGCAGGGCTTGTGGCATCCTTTCATGGCGGACCGGCCAATGCTGAGGAGAGTGTTTGCAGGAAATGGCCTTGTCCTTTCTTCAGAGACTCTCTGGCACTTCCCACCTAGGAAGCTTGCTGGCAAAACCTAGCACGGCACGCTGCATGCTGGCTGGGTACTGGTTCTGAAGTTGCTGGACGGGCCCTCTGAATCCTGTATCTCCCTCTTTCACCGGGGAGATGTTTAGGGGAGGGATCTTGCTTCCCTCTTGAAAGTCCGGCTTTCCTTCACTGGTGGAAGATGTAAGGCAGACTGTACCTTTAGCCTGGGTCCAAATGAGTCCTTCTCCTTACTCAGGTCAAAGTCATCGGATGATCTCTAAGTGAGGGTCTCAGCTCTCTTTTAAAGCCAAATGGGCCCCAGTGATTGGTGCAGGCTAGGCCTACCTTAAGGAACCAATCCGGGGTCCCCACCAACAATCTTCAGTTATGTGCGAAGTCAGGACCAGAGTGCTATGCAACTGGAAATGTAAGGGGTGACACCATGTACTCCTAAGTCCCACCCATCTTCCTGTGTGTTGTAGATCAAAGTGTCTCTCTGGTTAAGTGAGCCCTCTGTGGATCTTGATCAAAGCACAGGTATCCCTTGAAGTTTGTGATAAGAGTAGACTTCCTGTTCCCTTAAAGCACATATTTCTCCACTGAAAGGGGTCCGCTCTGCAGGAGTTGCCTACGGTAAATAGTGGACCCAGACATGCCATTAGCGGTCCTTCATACTGGGAACTAGCTTCAAGTTGGCACATTGCATATCAAAGAGGTGTTAGCTTTCCTGTTAAGTTATGTGACCAGGCCTATTCTCAGGCGTGCTTCAATTAACTCTCATCAGTATGCGCCACAACCATGCTGAACTTAGACAATAGCACACAGCGGATCAATGGAGCCTTTGATATTTAATAAAGCTGACCATCGGAGGAGGAAGGTATTGCCCTTCTCCTCTGCATGTTTGTGTGCACCCCTCGCTGTCAACTGTCAAATAAATGTGACAGGGAGGACTGTGCCTGTAGGCTAGGTCCCCCAGAGTACGCTGCACTATGTGTTTGTTGTGCGGCGAGCATTAGAATATGTGTGCGGATTAGCCCCAAACATTTTCAGAGGTTGATCTCCCATCATTGAGTTTCATTTGTTTTTAAATCAAAAAGCCCAGGCAAGCGCACACTCCCTGTGCGGATGGTCGAATTCCTCACAATTCTTTTCCCCCTCCTCTTCTCATTATACACAAATGGCATCACAAATGCTTTAGAGAGGAGTAACGTCAATGTCCCACACTTTGGAACGTGACAAATCCCAGTCCTAGCTTACCCGGACGAAATGGTGTTACTGGCATGGACTCCCCAGTAAGAAATTGTTGAATGTTTACACAGAGTATAGAATTACTTAGGTCTACAGATTGTTTCAGAATCGGCAGCCTTAATCTGTTACCCCATGGGTAAGTCATCGGAGGTCAAACATCTTTGTTTCATTGTCAATGGACAATGCCTTCCCCAAACTGATTCCTTTGATTACCTGGGGATCACATTCTCCAATGCATTTAAGTGGGCAATAAACAATTCTCTCATTTGTGTAAGGTTTAACTTAAGGATATACAATACCAAGCCCAACCCCGTAGCTTTATATGTGCTAGCATATGTGGCTTACGGAAAACAACACTATTATCAGTAGTGCTCCTGATATATATTCTAGGCTTGCTGCATTCTGCTCCAAGCTTTGCAGTGTGAAATGAGTTGATTCTTAGCACAATTGAAGATTCTCTGGGAAAAGAATCAGTAAAGCTATGGCTAAGGGTTTGGATTAATAAAAAGGCAGTACTGACCAAGGACGATATTTCATTATTGGTGCGCAGTGAAAAACATATTTTAAGGATACCATGGTTGGTTTTTGTAAAAAAAAAAAACTCCTTGAGGAAGGCAAATTGTAATGTTCCTTTTTAGTATCAGACCATTACTAAAGTAATGGCAGATATTTGTATTCCTGCCATCCGAACGAAATGCAAGCTGGCGAGAGAAAGCCTGAAACTAGAGAACCAAGCTATCAGAAGCTACATAATTCTCCCAGAAAGCCAGCTGCCAGCCTATTTTATTCGGTCCAGGGGAAAAAGACTGTGTACTTATCACTTGCGCCAGATGTAATGCTATATTTTGAATCATACCACTGCGAAATGGGCAGGGAATGCCAAAACTCACCCAACTGGCCAATTTACATGGCCGACATAGAGGTCTTATTGCACCTAATTCTCTTTTATTCAGCCTGTGCGAAACCCTGCTAGCATTTCTTGATTCCTTGCTTAGACCGCTGGCTTTTAAGCAATGCAGACCAGCCTTGTTTTACCTGTTTAAAGCTAGTGCACCCATAATAGCTTGGCCATTATCACGGTATCCCAATGCCTCACTGAATACAAGATCTCACCTTCTAAAATTGGAAGGATGACAGAGACCATATGAAAATCCTAGATAATGTGCAAGTCACCCAAGAATATTTGCCATAAGTGTGTGGCACGGTGTATAAGATTCAAGGTGTAGGTTTTATGAATTTGCAATATGCGAAGGGGCAGGTTTTATTCCTAAAAGTTTCATATACATTTGCTTTCAGTACATGGAATGTTAGTCTAAGCACATAATATGATTTCTGCAATTGATGCTATATTTGTAATTTATGATATTTTTAGTTGTTGTGAGTCTGATGGAATTGTTTTGTTCCAAATAAACTTGTTTTTCTACAAAGAACACAACACCGAAGACCATATAAGGATCTATAAAGGAATATTGTGAAAGAGGATCCCATGCACAAAAATGGCGCGTGAACACACAGTGGCCTACACATGAATCCCCAGTGAGTACTGTGCCGAACACTGAGGCCTCACTCCATCCACCCAACCCAACCAATCAATGCACAGAAACCTCTACATCACCACCAGACAAACAGACACCACTCCTGAGAGCAATACAAGCCTTCACCACTATGTTGAAAGTACCTGTAGTGCAGACAGCACATACATCAAAACCATAAAATCCCATCCCCTTAGAATTACAAAACCTAAGAACTAATCTCCACACCTAACAAAGCAAATACCATTTCCACCCGACACAGCCCACTTGTCCAGGCTCCACAGCCGCCTCCTACACCACCTTTGTGGCAGTGCAGTTCCAATGTCTAAGTTACCCCTCATTAAACACATCCAGCCAATCATGTGACACATGCATGGCATTGAGGACCCGGCCATGACCAATGCCATCTGCTGTTGGTCCAGCCCCACATACCTCTAATCTGATTTCAAATCCCAGAGTACAGGCCCTACATCACACATTGCTACCCTTAACTCATGTACATACACACACACGTAAACACACACCCATGCGCACAACACAGCTCAGAATTCAGTAAGCAACCATAGCCAACACCCGCCCCTATCTACAATTATGCCCTATGTGATGATCTAAGACATGTGTCATATCCCTGCTCGTATATGTGTAATAGGTCATTCACCATCACCTGTTAGGTGATGTGTAAGTCAAGCAACACAGAACTGCACCCTACCAACAACAGAGCCAAAGGCGGGTACACCAATCTACCACCTAAGTGTGTTGGAGCAAAAATGGCCTACCTTGCAAGTGGCATAAAGAAATCCACAGCACGAAACTGATAACAAAACATTAGTCATGCAGATGACATGCAAACACTGGAACAGCATATAGTACAGTGAAGAAACACAGTGCAAACATACCTATTGCAGAAATGGCCAATATGATGCATGCCACCAGAACTCATCAGTCAGCACACTCAAATCACAGAAACACATGGATGAAATGAAATACCTTGAAATATCTCATCATGCCATGCATGAATTGAGAATGTACATTCCAGCTAGTGGACATCCATGTACTACAGTCAGCAGTGAATACCAAAAGCCTAAGCGAGACAGTCCATGTGTTAACCGTGAACAGCGCACAAGCCGAGACCACTACAAAACACATGTCTGTGGCACTAGAAATATACTGCCAAGCAATGTGGAGGCACGCAACAGAAACAAAGCACAACAGAGAAAATTGAATGGCATCAGATGTGTAAAATGAGCAGTCGTGCAAAGAGTGCCCCTGTGGTAACCCTTTGCTACTGAAGCGGTGTTACTGCTCGATGCTCTATATAAATACTTCAAATCAAATACAAATCAAATCATGTAATGCTCCTTTCCCAGTCAGAGTGTGTATGCCCACAATTCACCACACAGTTGAAACTGTCTACTAAAAATTCCCAGGCATGCCCCAAATACCCCGCTTCTTAATCCCCCTTTGCCAATGTACATATACTACCCATTCACAGCCAGTACTCAAGGACATGTGACTAACAGAAGGATGTCATGGAAGCCTATTCCTCTGCAAGAATCACCCAAACGCAGCACTCAGTGCATTCCACATTCAATGTAGAATATTGTGGCCTGTTAGTCTCACTTTAACCATAAGTCAGATACAACACCAAAGTAACTGAAGCGTGGTATCTGTTTTGATTGACATATCACCACAAGGGCAACTGTAATCGGCACCATCCCTGGAAAGGAACACCAAAGTGACTCGAATGGGCAATTGTAAGGCCATAGCACAGTGGAAGAAGCCATCTCGAGACATGTATATGCCATAACAGGTACAGACAGGCACAGGATGCCTTTAGACATGGGCATGAGATTGCCAATTAGGTTTCAGAATGGGACAGGACACACTAAACCATGTATGGCACACATCATCCAATAAAGTCTTAGATCCGTGAAGTAATCATGTCGCCCTATATGAAATGTAGTGGCTGGAAGCTCTGGACCTGCTTGTTCATTGCCCAACTTAGTAGCCTGCTGTATCTGAAAGGCATGAGTGGACACCTCATTGGCACACTTTCCCTTATAACTACACATCCAGACTTCCTGTATCCTCCATGTAGAAACATTAAGTCACATTGGACTCCCCTGTAGATTGCAAGCTGCCAGGACAGATGACCCAGAGTGTCCGCCACTGTGTTCTGCAGTGCATAGCGGTGGACAAAGTAATCTGTTTCTCCATAAGAGGAAGTTGGTGAAGGCCATGGATCACTCACTGCTATCCTTCACTATCACAGCTGTGCCATCTGCACAATGCTCATGGAAGTAAGGCAACCCTCAATGTGTCTGATGGACACATTCACTCCCTAATTACACACATCCAGAACAGAATGCCATTTTCCAAAGTATCTAACGGCAATATGCCAAACACCAAGCATGTGTTGTACACACAACGCCCTGTGTACTTTCAGAAGTTAAATCACCACGTTCTCCATGTGTCAACCCCAAGGGCAAAGGCAGCCGTTGCCCAAAGCAGAAGGTCCAGTCCGTTCACAAAATGCCACTCTATGGGAAGGACAATGCATGAATAGTAACTGTGACACCAGACTACATGATGGGTAAAAGAGCCTCACAATAGATCCACTAATTACCAGCGAAATAACCTCTGAATGACAAGTATGACAACCCCCGTGCATTGCCCATTGACCTACGAGTCTCTGAAGCATGTCGTCCTCACAGCGACTGAATAGCTGCACACTATGGGCTTCCTTGGCTGTCAACACTACACTTCCAAGAAAAAGCTCCTGCACCAACCGATGCAGACACCCATTGCTGTTGCCATACACTTTACACACATAGACAGATGTACAGAACTGTCACATTGACTACGACAGTCCTGTATGGAAAGCATTGGGCAGGGATATGGACCTCATGTGTTGCACCTTATATGTGCACCACCCACAGACGTCACCATCTTCATAATGACAGTTGCTGCGAAGACTAAAAGCATAGCCAATGACAGTCCACCTTCTGTGCACGTGGGTCAGCATAGAAGAATCTCCCCATGTACTGCCACGTCCATATATCCTTCACTGTCCTGAGTCTGTCTATTCACCTTTAAGATTGGGATCAGTATTGGTTTAGTAGAAGTGTGGGCCTAAGTAGGTATCTTGGGCACTACTCATCCCTGTACTCCAGCAGAGCAGTAGCCATTTTGTCAGGACAGCATATAGTCGATCTGCTTTATTTCATCTGGACGTTCTAGTAATACACAATGTTAGCCACGTCATAGTGGCACGGATTGGCCTGGAGGAGCCATGTCCTCCGCTGCATTATCCTGTCATTCCTTATCCTTTATATGGCTGTTGTCCTTCAATGACTCTATGCCCTTCCAAATATCCCATTATGTGCCTCCTCACCATGCCAAGATCTTTCATGGATGCAATCATCCACCGTTGACAGTTGATAACTGCTACAGTGACAGGGACTACCGACTTAGTCATGCGTGATGTGCCAGAGAGGCAATTGTCTCATAATGGTGAGAAGATGGGTGAACAATCATGATGATCATTCACTGTGACACTTACAGGTTGCCTGATGTCTATTCTCCAGCTGTTGTAGTGTCTGATTTTCTTGTGGGTAAATTAGCCACATCAACTTTCTCTCAAAGGGGGACACAGATTTCTTCACTCTTCTTCCATGTATCATGGCCTTTACTAGGTCCTGGTTGGTCTCTGCCTTCTATTGGCACTGGCACTTCAGGTCATTGCATCTCTTTTTTAAATGATGGGGACTGCAGTCATACAATTGTTGTCAATTGACTTCTTCGATCGTCCCCTGCCATTTTGTTGCCCAATATATGTTGTTCTCCAGGCCTGCTACAAGCCCATACTAACTTTGGTTGTGGAGGCATCCTGCCCTCACTATTTTCGTGACCCCTTCCATGCTGCAGTTGGGAGTCCTGGGTTACACTCCAATTCTCTGGGCCTCATTACAGGTCGAGCGGTCCGGAATTAACAGTGGCGGTAAACCCACCGCCACTGTTAATTCCAGACCGCCCGGTCCCGAGTCCTGCAGGCGGGAGGTGATGTTCCCGCCAGGTCTGACCTGGCGGGTTTAACACCGCCCGCCTGCAGGCGGACGTGGAAACACCGGCACCATCACGAGATGGTGCCGGTGTTTCCACTTCCCCATTCCCATTGAGTCCTGCCGGACTCAATGGGAATGGGGATTTACACCATTCCGCCTCCGTGACTCCCGGGACACCAGGGTCGTAATGCCCTGGTAATTCCGGGAGTCACGGAGGCGGAATGGTAATACGAGTCTGGCGGTAACCGAGGTTACCGCTGGACTCGTAATGAAGCCCACTGTCTTTGTGCATGGAATATATGGTGCTGTAATATAGGACCAATAGACAAGGCTTTGAAATATTGATGCTACATCCTCCCGTTAGTTTAGTGGCGTTTCCTCAGACAGAAAAACAGGGATGTACTATGTCTCGCTCCTTGTCACGTGCATTGCTGTACGGTTCATGTCTATGCAGCATAAGCAACTGCACGCTGAAAGTGTGCACAGGACTCAATTCCGTACATGGCGTATCCGGGTGTCGTTCGGCGTACATGTGCGTTTAGGGCATGTATGTGTGACAGAAGGGTGGTGAATGCATTGGAGACAAGTAGCCTTTCCATGTAGAAACCTTGCTGTGTGTTGTTCTCATGTATGGGGATAGTCCCGCTTCATGATGCATGTGTGTATTTTGCATTGTGGGGCATGTGTTCATGTGCGTTTTGACCTTGTGTCTGGACGTATATTTGTGTGTGGTCAAACGTTTTTACATGCAGCCTGTTTCTGTGTCAGTCTGTGAAGAAATGAAGAAAGAAAATAAACTATGGGCACCACCAAGATAACTTCAATAGATAGGCATCTGGTGCATCATTTCAAAAGTGGCACACCAGTAAATGCCTGTGGCACAAAAGGCAAGTTAAAGCATATAATCAGTCGCAATAAAATGCCCTAGGAGCTGCGCGCTCTCACACAGGTGCAAAGAGTTACTACAATTATAACACGATCCTGATGCAGGGGTCGAAGTGTACGAAAATAAGTAGTGCAACTATGTTCCCTGCTGGCCTGCATCCACCCCCCACAAACCCCATCACCACGCCCCCTCACACACACAATACAAACCTCAAACATATGCACCTGGTGTTTAAGGGGACGTGCAAGTTTCAACTTCTTCCTACACTTTTATTTTAAAACGAAACCATTCCGGAACGGTTTTTTAAAAAAAAAAAAGTATAGGAACCGACTCGCCAGAAGCAGCGTTGTTGATTCACCAAAATGCCAGCGGCTGCGGAATGAGCGAAGGAAGTCGTTACACGCGTTTATAACGCTTTCTGGGCATTTATGTTACCAGTCTTCTCACACATGACCGCGGACCTCCTTCTCTACCCTCTGCTGAGTTCCTTTCTCGGAACCAACCTTGTCTTTTGGAGGCATTTGTGCTGACCTATGCAGAGGCTGACTTTCTGTAGCCCCTGACTTATGAGAGACAGATGCTCTGCTCAGTTTTTCATTGCACGTGTACATTTGTAATTATAACTATGTGTTCTACATATGAATGCTTCATGTGCTTTTCCTTCTGTTTTTGACACACAATATGTCAGTGCCTTTGTTGTACCACTGCTGTGAGGACACAGTATTTAAGTAAATCTGCTTCAATCTCAACGTATGGGTAGCGGAAGTGACATCACACATCTGATGACATCACAGGAAGTTATGTCGTGTGACCTTTCACCCAGATGGCATCAGCTCCTCTTCGGCTCTGGTGACATCACCGGAAGTGTCTTATGGGTGTAACAAAAAGAGTACATACACAAACAGTTTTTAAAATACCAAATAGGTGCTTTCAGACAAGAATATTTTGGACACCAGCCACCATTTAACAAGGCTGCTGCCTTCATATGCGATGAAGCCATGATATAAGAGGGTTAGACCCAATAGAATCAAGGTAGGCCGAAGCACTGCCATAGATATTTCACATCAGCATTGTATGGCCAGTTACTTCCATATTATGTCACTTATAGCTGCATGTCAGGTGTTGCCATTATATGATAAGTAGAGCACCTACATTGTCAGTTGCTGTGATAATACAGTATACCAAAAAATCCAATAGATGCAAGTCACCAACAGTGCAAAGGAGCAATAATGCTTTAATTAATGATAATGATTTATTTATATAGCGCTTTTGACCAAAGCTCGGTAAATAGTATATATTTACATACAATTATCCCAACCAAAGTTGGTACTCATTTATCAACCTCCGAAGAATGAAAGGAGGAGTTGGCCTTGGTGAGATATGAACCTGCGACCTGCAGATTATACATAGATCGCAGCGAGCACTCAACCCACTGAGCTATCTCACTGCTTTGCTATTAAAAATGCAATGCCGCAATAAGAAAACATGTCAAAACTGGCTGCACAATATAGGCCAGACATGTAATAACACTTTTCATGTTTGCTGAAGCCTTATGATATGATATGTCTTTTATAACGCACCTGTACACAAGTGTTTCTAGGCACAACAAGACAAGGGACGAAGACAGAGGGAGGACAAGACAAACAATCTTACTAGGCTTTATGTCATTCAGATCACACAAGTGCAACAGCGCAAAAATGCAGGGAGAAGGGAGAGGGGGAAGTGCCAGGCAGAGAGAAGGGGAAGTGCAATCAGGGCAACACTGCTCTGAGTGAGTGCAGACAGGGCAGTGCAGCTCTGGGTAAGTGCAAGGAGGCAGGGGGCTGCAGAGGTTATGGTTACAGCCCTTAGGTGCATAGTAGGCCTGGAAGCAGTGCAGGGGAGGCTGATCATAGGAGAGTCTGGTACCAAGCGAGACTCTGGGGGTAGCCAAGCAACCAGTCGGTGCAGCAGGCAGGTAGGTTAGTGTTAAGATGGATTTCTGTACTCTCACCTGGTGGGCAGAGGTTCAGAAGGCCAGCCTAGTTTCTTGGAACAGGGTAAACTTCTGGACAAGCCAGACCAATCAAGGTAGCTTTGTGGCAGTCAAGACTAGGTCTCAGGAGGGGTGAGGGTGACTGAAGGACCTCAATGAGCACACAGAGTAAAGGACACTTACAAATCACTCCCAGTCAGGTGTAGATATGTTAAAGATACATATATATTTAGTACAAGGCCTTTAAGTTTCAAACACGCAAATCAAATCACAGTAATACTTATTAAGCCAACACAATCCTATCTAAACACATATATCCAAGACCAATGGGGTCTAAAGGGTTAATGCATGAAATGGGTCCACAACCTAAAAGGGGAAGGAAATAGGCAGTGCAAATAGTCCTTAGCCCCTTCTGCACCCAACACACTCCTAACTAAGAGGCAGTCCAATCCCTAAGAAGAGTGGAGCCTAATGCTCAAATGTACATGCAATGCAAGCGCACACAGTATTTCAAATGGGCAAAACAGGGTCTCTTCAAGGGTCTGTAGCAACTCAGCAAGACGATGAAGAATAGGTTCCCACTATTCGAGGAGGGTCTCCACTTGAGGGCAGAGTCGATTCCAAGAGTTTGGAATAGTTCGCCAGTTCGCACTAGCAGTGGAAAGGAGAGGGGCCCTCAGGGGCCACTTGTGCGTAAAAATGGATGGAGGTGCTAGGGGCCACCGGCTAGGGTTGCGATTACTCACCGATGCCTGATGCACTCCTGACCAAACTTCGACAGTCGAGTCCACTTCGGTTGCAGGTTCAAGTGAGGCAATTTGGCGGCTCTGTGGCTTCCAGCGATGAAGATACAGCGATGAGTCCCAAATGGGACAGTGGCAATTTCTCTGCTCCTGGTGGATGGATCAGGCCAGTTTCACTGCAGCAGGCTTCAGGGGCAAGAGGGGTACAAATGCAGCGCGCCTGCAAAGGTTGTCACCACGGCTGGGCGACACAGTAACCGTGTATGCTCTGGTTCTGGCGCACTCATCTCACTTCAGACCTGGGAAAGCCAAATGTACGAAATTTGGTGTGAGGGTGCCGTGAAGACAGAGCTAGCGATATACCAAGTTTTGAGGGCCTCCTCGAAATGGCAGCGCAGACAGAGCAAAGGTCCTGGCTAAGCTGGTCAGCCCACTGGTTGGCCCAGGGACACTTCCCAGAAGGCTTCCTTGCAGGGTTTGATGAAGGTGCCGAGAATAGTTGGTCCCACTATTCCAATGGGTCAAAGCATCTTCGCAGACCTTCTAGGACGACCAGATGCAGAGGTGTCCCACGGAATGACAGCGGGCTCTGGGTGCCAAACTTTCCAGCGGGTCACCGGCGGTTCCTCGACTCAGCTTCAGGATACTTGGATCCTGTACTTCGTCCAGTGAGAACTCTAGAGATCGACATGGTATGGGTGTCTGGGGCCCTCTCTTATCCAGAATCTCCTTCACGCCAAAACAAACAATTCCCAATGGGAGATCTGCCCACATACAGGCATATCATATGTGGACCAATCACAGACCATGGCAGTTCCAGGCATTCACAGCACTCCAGACTCTCTGGCACCCAGGATGTGTATTGGAACCCAACGTTCCAGCCCACATCCTGGAGTCATACACTCAAGGCATGCAGAAGCATGCGAAAGCGTGGCGCTTCGCAGGAAAATACATCCCCAAATAAGGACTGACCCGGGTCAGCTCGACCTGTGGAAGGCGAAGGGGCAAGCTGGCCAAAGGACAGGACAAAGAACCTCGTGGCATGGCCATTTTGGAGCCAGGCCACCTATTTGTGCCAAACACGGTAATCACGGTTTACCTGGCAGGAGAGGGTTAAAATTACATGAAAATCCTTCGAGAGTATCTAGAGCCTTTGGAAATGACTACGAGACCCAAGTGTACTGTACTGGAAGGTACTTTGTACACTTGTTACATGTTGCAGAAAAGTTGCAACATTGGAAAGGGAAACAAAGTCTCTCAGTACTGACTGTCTAGAGGGCATGTCAGTTTCCCCATAAAAAGTGAGCAAAAGCCCAGAGGAGTGCAGCGGAAGGCTGGGCTCACCTGTTAAAGTCAGACTATGGTGATAAACAGCAGCAAAAAAGTTGGGAGGGTACATAACTGGAGGGAAAATTACACATTCATGGAAATCTTTCCTAACAGTCAGCAGAGGAGAGAGGGAGAGAAAGAGGGAGAGAAAGAGCAGAGAGCGAAAAGGAAGGTCTGAGAAGCTTTTGGAACTTCAGGTGGCCCGGCTCAAGTTTGAGAGTGGCAGAGAGGCCATTCCAGATGGAGGCACCCCCACTCTCTGCCTGGAGAAGCACCTAACCCTCAGAGAGTTGGAGGTAGCTGAGCGAAGGGCTCCAGAAGGAAGGTATTTTGGAAGAGAGAGTTGGATGTAGTGCGGACCCCGGCCCCAGAAAGCCTTGTGGACGATGCAGAGGGTCTTGAACTTGATCCTAGCAACCACCGGGAGCGAGTGGGGAGATTTCAGGGCTGGAGAGATAGGTCCCTGGGCTTGAGGCCAAGGATAAGTCTCGCAGTCCTGTTCTGGATTAGTTGCAGAAGACGGAAAGTAAAGGAAGGCAGATTTAGAAAGAGGCTGTTGCAGTAGTTCAGCCTAGAGAGAACCAGGGCTCTGGAGACCGTCAGCTTCTGGGGGAAAGTAAGAAAAGGAAGAATGCCTCTGAAGAGGTGCATTTGGCAAGATCTGTTATGTGAGGAGAGAAGGAGAGAGTGGAATCGAAGATGACACCAAGGTTTTTTGGCTCACAGGAAGGCCAAGGAAGAGGGCTCAAGGAGGGTGGTCAGAGTGAGAGAGAGAGAGTGTGAGCAGTGGTCCCAATGAGAAGGATCTCTGTCTTACTGGCATTGAGGCAGATGTTGTTGGAGGTGCACCAATTCTAAATCGTGGATAGACAGACAGGAATGAGCGATAGAGGAGAGGAGGCATGAGGTTAGCCTGAAAGAGAGCAGCGTGTCATTCACATAATACTGAAAATTAGGAGAAGGTAGAGATCAGGTGGGCCAAAGGGGCCAAGTAGACATTGAAGAACCATGGTGAGAGGCTAGAACCCTGGGGAACACCGCATGTGGAGAGAGAGTTGGTGCAGAGAAAGGACCCAAGGTGGGGCTGGGAGGGTTGGTCCAGGAGGAAGGAGGTCAACCACTCCAGGGCCTAATCCATGATGCTCTGGTTCCCGCAGAGTCCATTGATCAGGTTAGCGTGATTGACTGTATCAAAAGCAGAGGAAAGGTCAAGGAGGATGAGGACAGAAGGACGGCTGGAATCAAGATTAGATAGCAGATGTTCACAGGTGTTCAGGAGAGCAATTTCTGTGCCCCTGGCTGCTCTGAAGCCAGACTGATGGTCCTGGAGACAGCCAACAGATTGAGTGTGGAGAGTAAGCTGGGAGATGGCCGGCTTTTCCAGGAGTTTGCACAGGAAAGGAATGATAGAGATTGAGCGAAAATTTACTGGACAGGTAGGGTGGGCAGAAGGCTTTTTAAGGAGGGGATGCACAAGGGAGTGCTTTAGGAAAGAGGGGAAAGATCCAGTGGCGAAAAAGTGATTGCAGATATCAGCCAAGGCTT
Source organism: Ambystoma mexicanum (assembly GCF_040938575.1). Taxonomy (NCBI): domain Eukaryota; kingdom Metazoa; phylum Chordata; class Amphibia; order Caudata; family Ambystomatidae; genus Ambystoma; species Ambystoma mexicanum. The sequence continues at coordinate 905,553,466 of NC_090937.1, read as the reverse complement.
AAGCGATGGTGTCAATGTGGTCCTTGATGGTTCTGGAGGAGCAGGGGAGCACCTGTTTGGATCACACTTTCATAGATTGGACTTGTTTAGAAACATCATTGGTTTGATGATGAAGAGTAAAATATGCCATTTCACAGTAAAACATACCTAGACTGGGTGTGCCAAAATGCTAATCTAACCATGTAATAACACTTATCATGTTTATTTTATCATAGATGCCCAGAAAATATACAATGCCATAGTAAGGAAAGGTTACACTGGCTGCACCCAAATGACAGTCTAGCCAGGTAATTACACGTATCGTGCTTACTTTATTGTAGATGAAGAGTAAAAATGTCATGTTTATACACAAAGGAGAAAAGGTGCAGTACAACCTAATCTGATAAATAACTCATCTGTCTATGATGTGATGTTCAAGGCCTATAACCATTGGTCCTGAAATAATGGATTTGGTACACCAAATACTTTCGTAAATTTGATCATTTTAATTATCTTTATCAAAATGCTAAAAACTATAAAAGTTTTGGTTCGGTACGCGGTCAGCAGTGAAGCGTGGAGGACCAGCTCCATGAGAGTTGCAGCTTTTTGAATATTAAGTTACGTGTGAGATTGGATCACACTTGCCGTGATTCAAGCCTATGAAGTTGCGGTGGACTACGTGAGGGAGAATCAAGCCAAGGGTCATTTGAGTCAGTGGCTAAAGCTTAGTCAAGATCCGTGAATCTTTTAGGCTACTTTGTGAGCCTGTTCTAAGAAATACAAACTTGATCTAAGACGTTTTGTGCTAATTTTGGGATTTGGCCCTAGCGCTACATGAATCTCTTTTAGAGGTGACCCATGGTTGTGGTTCACCGGATCATGACCCTGGATTGCATGGAGGTGAAAACTGGGTTATAGCATTTCCCCTGAAGAAAGTTCAAGCAGTAAGAAGCTGAGAAAGAACTGAAACATGTCGGGATATGGTTTTTTGTGAAAAGACACTTTGTTTAAGTGCATAGTGTGTTGTAATGGTTTTGTGTCTGTGCAATTATTGCATGTTGTAAAATGGTGTTGTAATTTATCCCATTAGGATGATGATATACCCACCATGTGGGTGAAAATCTGGGGTTATTGTGTTTTAGAAAAAAACTTTTATAGTTTTTAGCTTTTTGATAAAGATAATTGAAATGATCAAATTTACAAAAGTATTTGGTGTACCAATTCCATTATTTCAGGACCAATGGTTATAGGCCTTGAACATCACATCATAGACAGATATGAGTTATTTATTAGATTAGGTTGTACTGCACCTTTTCTCCTTTGTGTATAAACATTTATGGTCTCCCCTGACCGTGGAGTTGGGTCTCTAGTGGGGCTCTGTGTCTGACCTTATATATAGTAATCAGTAAAAATGTCATGCCACAGTAAGAAATGACTAGACTGGCTTTACCAAAATTTCAGTCAAGCCACTAATAACACATACCCTGTCTGCGTTATCATGGATGTCCATTACGTTTTAGCACACCCCCTCATGCCCCACCATCCCAAAATGTCCCATGTCCCTCCGATTCTCCTCCTCCAACCCCCAAAACCAGCTCCTCTGTGCAGCTCCTCTGCCCTCTTACCTTTTTCCCAAATCGTTGCTCAATGAACTCCTCTGTAGGCAGGCCTCGAGCTCCAATGCTCCACGCATACGGATATCCGTGATTTCACCAAATCCACTTCACCTGAAGGAGAAATCTACGATTTTATTTTTCTTCAAATTGATTTTTTATTTTTTGGGGAGACCCCCTGATCCCCCCACTTCCCTCTACCTTATTCTATCTCCTTACCCCACCCCATCAATGTTTTAAAATTGACCTACTTACCTAACCAATTTGAAGAAAAAAAAAATCTAAGTAGGTGAAATTGGACTCTGTGAAATCTACGGTATTGGATGCAAGGAACCAGTCTGGTTCCTGTCATGTGCAGAGCTGAGGAGTCAGAGGCCTACATGTCCTGTTTGGGGGCGGGGCTCGGATGTCAAAAAGAAGTAAAATATTTTTTAATTCACTCTAATTTAAAAAAGAAATTAAGTCTATTATGGAAATAATCGCATCTAACTGTGGCTTAAATGTGGCTTTGAAGATCAATTACCATTGGAGACATGAGGCTTCAGAAATAGTCAAATAAATTATACACTTGTGATGCACAGAAAAATATGGTCAACAATAGGAAGTTTTTGGTGACAACTGATTGTCTATCTACACCTATGAACAAGGGAGAGACAATACATTATGTTAGAAAACTGCATGTCCCCTTATGAAGACATGGTCAAATTGTGCTTATAGCGTAGAATCCGGCCTGTCCTGTTCAAGCACCTGGAAATGTGATAGTGTTCTTTAAAGATATTGAATAGTATCCATTCTAGGAGAAAGAAAAATATACACTTTGTCAATATTGTTTAGTATATTGTGATGTTTGATCATTATAATTGTTGTTATGTATGGGTAGTGGTAATGGATATGAATGTTGGGACTAGGGAACATTGCCCAGTTCATATGTGAGAATGTTTTGTGTGAATTCTTCATTTACCTGCATTGAATTAATTGTTCTGTGATTTGTTCATGATTTATTTAATATCATTTTGTATCAACTAAAATAAATAATTTTTATACTTTTGTAAAATTGTGTCCTCTGGATCTTCCGTTCATCATTATGGAAAACCGTCATAGAACTAATTTCTTTATGATGTCAGAGAGACTTCAAAAATAAATAGTCTGAGGGCCTGCCAGGATAAGTGGCAGCAGGGCACAGGGTGCTGCTGAATGTAAATAGAGCTCTCGTCTAAGTCCCCTTTACTTTCGGTTTCTCTCTGCCTCTGCAACCCTCTAACAAGGGGTCGCAGAGGCAATGCCAGAGGTCGTAGGGGGAGTTGCTAGGGTTTGGCAACCCCCAAATTACGTCAATGACCAAAGCCAATGCATTTTGGACCGAGTCTGTTGTCAGGGCACAATCTGTGGAACTGTATTCTTGTACAATTGATGGTGTATCTTCTCTGGGTCAGTGCAAAGCCCAATTTAAATTGATATACACGTTTTCCTGCCCTAACATAATAGTTCGATACACCAGTGGCTTAGATGTTTTTGGTGTTGCACAGGAATACAGGTTCACAGATGATGCCCTGACGATAGATTGTGTCTGGCATGCATTGGCTTAAGTTTAGTCGGATTCCTTTGTATTTGTAGCCAGTTTTGGCATATCAGGAAACGTTTTAAATTTTCAAAAATGAAACAATCTACCCGTGATTGGCCTTTCTTTAGGATCGTCCATTTAGTATCCCTCTGTGGCGTGAGAAGTCAGAATTAAACATTACCTTTGTATTGACAGTCATTGATAACATGAATATAACTTTGAATAAACTCTGATAAATTAGCGACCCTTTAGAAACAAAAGCAGTAGAACCAGTCAACGTTTTTTTTAAACACAAAGAACACAAAAAACACATTCTACCAATGTTATTAGTTTAACCTGTTATGCTTTAAAATGTTTTAAAATCCTGCATTTGATTCATAAAAAGATATATAGTCATTATACTCATTATTCATATTAACCAGCTCGTAGCTATTTTTATTATGATTATTACTGTTATTATGATTATTATTGTTATTATTATTAATGATAGTACTACTACTACCATTTAATAATAATAATAATAACAATAATAATAGTACATTCAGATTTAGGGATTCACCACTGTGAACTTTTACAAAGCAGATGCTGTCCACCTCTGTATTCATGGTTTGTTTCACTAAACACTGGCAGAACAGGAACCATACAGGTCAATGTATTTAAGCAATGAACGGACAGATTATATGTTTCACCTGAGAGCTTTTACACCACCAAGTAGTCAACTTCTAACACTTGTGAAGTCAATTAGTGAGACATGCATCAGCGTAGCAATTGGTTTGGGTAAGCTGTATTCCAGAGATCTGTCTTTTCTTATACTGAACCTTCTAAATCTGAATGACAGGTAAACAACCCAGTACCATTTCAATTCGAGAATGCAATCCGACTTCAAGAAAGCGCATGGCCGACTTAATCCCACAGTCATCTATATCACTGAGAAAATAATTGGGATCTCAAAGTACCTAATTCCTTACAATTACCCATAGGTGATTATTTGGTGTTCCTACGACATTTCTACAAGAAAAATTAAAACGGTCTTGTATAGCAAAACCTTTGCCACTATGGTGTTCTCTGGCAGCCACATGTCTGTATGCAATGTGATCCTGTACGATTGATGACTTCATTAAAGGAAAGATGCCTTGGAAGGTGATGTATGATTTGGGATTAATTAAATATGCATTAATCAGCAGCATTGCAATTCAATTACTCAGGGACACACGCCGAAGATACAGTCAGTGTGTGCTTTGCAATGAGTATCCGTTGTCATCACAACTAGGCATATATGTTGGCCAATAATGTTTGCAGAACTACCAATTTGCAAAAACCACATTAGCAAGCCTATATGTTACCAGCCATATATTATGTCTACATAATATCAGAGTTGAGACCAACCTAAATGTTCAAAATCTTAAATATTTATCTCTGATCCACCTTAAGGGTTGTAGTCCAAACTGATGAGCCTGAGCAAAGAGATGGCCTTTAATGTGGGCTAAGGGCCTTTACAAGGTCAGCCTCCCAGGCGGGTACTTACATGGTGAGCCTGTGGGGATGGCCTTAACTGACACAACTTAACTCACATCCTGACACAGCCCTGTCTCTGCTCTACTCTTCAATTTCTGATACGCTTGATGCACTTGCCCCTGTCATGAGGATCCGTTTGAAGTCCAAAGCCAAGTGCAATTCCTGGTATGACTCTGACCTAGCTACACTTAAACATAAGTGTAGGGCAGCTGAGAGGAAATGGAGGACTTTCTGTTCATCTTCTGACAAACTGGCCTGCTACAAAGGCAATACCGACTCTCTGTCCTCACCAAGAAGAGAGTCCACATTCAAGCTCGTGTCTCTGCGGCATCTAACAACTCGGCCGAACTCTTTAAAATCTGCAAGGAGCTGGCTAACCCTGCTGCAGTCTCTACCCCTCCTGTTGCCTCCTAGGCTCTTTGCAATGCCCTTGCCTCTCACTTCATCTCAAAAACCCAGGACATCCTGTCCACCCTCTTCACCCACACCCCTCCTCTCCCCTCTCCATCTGTGCTTGCTGACCCTCCTTTAGCCACCCTCCCACCATCCTTCTCGTCCTTTCCACTTTTCTCCCCTGACAAGGTCGCTAGACAAGTCCGACCTATGAAAGCCTCGTCAAAACAGGTTCATCCCTGTTCCTCTAAAACCATCAAGGACCACATTGACATCCTTGCTGCGGCCCTTGCTGATTTTTGCAGCCACTTCTTTGCCTCGGGATCCTTCCCCTCCCCTCTGAAGCACTCCTTTGTACATCCTCTTCTCAAGAAACCCACAGCTGATCCTTCTTGTCCAGCTAACTATCACCCTATTTCCATTTCTCCCTTTCTTGGCAAAATCCTGGAAGAGTTGGCCATCTCTCAGCTTAACCTTCATTCCAATTCTGTTGGCTGTCTCCATGACCACCAGTCTGGCTTCAGAGCTGCCAGAAGCACGGAAACTGCTCTCCTGAACATCCGTGAGGATCTGCTCTCCAACCTCTGTCCTCATCCTCCTCGATCTCTCTTCTGCCTTTGACACGGTCAACCATACCATCCTGCTCAACCGTCTCCTTGAAATCCTAGGTATCACTGAACAGGCTCTGGCCTGGCTGACCTCTTTCCTCTCAGATCAACCCTCCCAGGTCCAACTTGTGTCCTTCCTTCCATCTATCTTCCTCTCTACCTGTGGTGTTGCACAGCGTTCTAACCTCTCGCCCTGGCTTTTAAACCAATACCTGGCAACTCTCTCCTCCCTTGGCCCTCCTCTTACCCCCACCTACGAGGCTAAGAACCTCGGGTCATCTTTGACTCCACCCTTTTCTTCTCCGCCCACATCTCTGAGGTCTCTAAAAAGTCAAATATTCGACTGCTCCTCCTCAGAGGTACTCTGCCTTTCCTCTCCTTCGCCCAGAAGCTCATGGAATCACCAGCTCTGGTTCTCTCTAGCTTGGACTATTGTAATAGCCTCTTTCTAAATCTATCTGCCTCTACTCTCCGCCCTCTACAACTAATCCAGAACAGGACTGCAAGACTTGTCCTTGGCCTCAAGCCCTGGGATCGTATCTCTCCAGCTCTGAAATCTCTCCATTGGCTCCCAGTGGATGCAAGGATTAAATTGAAAACCCTCTGCATTATCCACAAGGCTTTCTGGGGCCTGGGTCCAAAATACCTTCAGCTATCCCTCCGCAAATGCCTCCCCTTTCGAGCTCTGCGCTCCTCTACCTCCAACTCCCTCAGGGTCAGTCGTTTTCAAAGAAATGAGCTGGGGGTAGATCTCTGTCTTCGGCTGGGGCCTCCCTCTGGAACAGCCCCCCTGCCACTCTAAAACTTGAGGAGAACCATCTCCAGTTCCAGAAGCACCTCAAGACCTTCCTCTTTGCTTCTGCCTTCGCTCCCCCTCTCCCCTGCTGATCTGTTTTCTCTTTGCACCGTGCACCTGGCCACCCTCTGTCCTTCGGGCCCAGGTACCTGCTTGCCCTGCCACCCTCCTGCACTGCTTCCGGCCACCCCTTGCACTAGGGTCTGCATCTGTACCCATAAAGCCCCCCCTTTTCTTCCTGCACTTATCAGACCTACCCTGTCTGCTGCCTTAAACCTAGCACTTGCAAATTGCTGGCTGCACTAACACTGTTTGTTGCCTCTATTATTTATTTATTGTTATTTATCTGTTTCTCCTCTGCTTCACACTTTCCACTCCTCCCCCCTTCCATGCACTTTTCCCCTCCCCCTCTCCCATGCACTTGCATGTTCTCAATGTCACTGGTCCTAGTAAGATCGCTGTTTTGTTCTCCCCTGTTCCCCTCCCTTGCCTTGTGGCGCTCTGAAACACTTGTGTACGAGCACGATAGAAATAAAATATCATATCATATCATCCAGCTGAAGCTGTGAACGTGAGCAGAGCTTTAAAAGTACAACACACAAGGAGAATGACAAACAGCATGGGGAAAGAGGACATGCTGCAAGATCTTCTGCAGAACGTGGAGTTTGACTGGAATAGAGCGCAGGAATAACTGAAAAAGGTGGACACATCATGTGGAGATTGCGTTGGGCAAGAGGAGAACAGCACCCCTATAAGGGTCCACACACTCATTGCAAAGGAGCTTCTAGCGATGTTCATACAGGAGTGCAAGGGGATACCAGTACAGGGAGAGAGCAGATGGCTGGAACAGTGCAATGCAGTGGATCTGGGAAGGTGGACATTTGTTGCCAAATTCAATCCATATTCCCTGTGCCCTGATTTATCTGCATGGATTTCAATGGTGCTAGTAAGAACATTCACCTAATACGTATCATCACTGTTAGCACAAAGCACCATTTTGTATCAAGTAAAAAATGATTTTTAGCTACTAAAAGCTGTCCCTGGGTAGTCACCATACTCACATTATTTGTTCTAGATTTGTTGGTTTAGATCTACCACCAACCTGTTGCTTGGAGAAGCGACTGATGCTGAGGGAGTTGGAGGTGGACGAGTGAAGAGCTCGAGTAGGAAGGTATTTATGAAGAGAGAGTTGGCGGTATTGAGACCAAGCCTCCTCAGTGCTGGAGAGGTATGATCCCTGGGCTTGAGGCCAAGGACAAGTCTCACAGTCCTGTTTTGGATGAGTTGCAGAGGGCGGAGAGTAGAAGCAGGCAGATTTAGAAAGAGGCTGTTGCAATAGTCCAGCCTAGAGAGAATCAGAGCTCTAGAGACAGTGAGCTTCTGGGGGAAGGAGAGTTAAGGAATAATAATTCTGAGGAGGTACAGTTGGTCGTTTGACTTCTTAGAGACGTCAGAGATGTGAGGAGAAAAGGAGAGTGTGGAGTCAAAGATAACCCTGAGGTTCTTAGCCTCATAGGTGGGAGCAGGAAGAGGGCCAAGGGAGGCCAGCCAGAGAGTGACAGGAGAGGAGGGTCCAGGTGTGCGGATGAGGAGAATCTCTGTGTTACTGGCATTAAGGCAGAGATTGTTGGCGGCCCGCCACTCCTGGATAGCAGACAGAGAGTTAGAGATTAGAGAAGGAGAAGAGGTGGCAGAGGGGAGCCTGAAAACGAGCTGAGTGTTATCCGCTTAGCACTGAAAGTTGGAGCAGAGAGCGGCAATGCGGTGGGCTAGAGGTGACAGGTATTGGTTGAACAGCCAGGGAGAGAGGTTAGACCCCTGGGGAACACCACAGGTAGAGAGGAAGATAGATGGAAGGAAGGACACAAGTTGGACCTGGGAGGGTTGATCTGAGAGGAAAGAGGTCCGCCAGGCCAGGGCCTGATCGGTGAAACCCATGTTATCACGGAGACGATTGAGCAGGATGGCATGGTTGACCGTGTCAAAGGCAGAAGAGAGATCCAGTATGACGAGGACTGTGATGCTGGAAATGCATTGGAGGGACAGGGCCTCCCTGTCCTTGTCCAGTAGTCCTTTTTCATTGGTGTTCTGTATTGTTTTCTGCCCAGGAGTCCATGTGGGACTCCTGGCAGTGCAGCTCTTCATGTTTTTGGTTTGGTGTACAGTCCCATGGGATACCCTTATGGCACCCATGGGTGGGGGCGCAACACTGTGCCCCTAGTATATGTTTTCGGGCACTTGTGTGTAACCCACAGAGCAGGGTATGGTCTGGTGGCAACCTCATGCTGAATTTGACAGGTGCCCTGAGTATCCTCCATTTTGGGATACCCAGGCCTTGCCATTGGAATCAGTTGATTCCTGATAGGAAACAAGATGGCCCCTGTGGCCTCTTGCTTTCTATTGCATGTTACCTTGTTTTCCCAAAGTCCCAGGAAGCCCTGACTCCGTCCCATCCCCCTGACTGGCTGTTGGGTGGAAGTTCCATATATGGTGTTGTTGTGAAGTCCAGGACAGACTGGCTGGAGCCTTCCCAGTGACTGTATGTTGTGGGTACACCCTGTGGATGGGACCTGGGTGAATGGAGTGTGTGACCAATATGCACTTCTTGTTGTGGATGTCTGGTTTCTGATGTTTGACACAATGACTGAGACAGCCCTGCCCGAAACTGGCATGAATGCAGTGTGTAGTGTTGAATGGCTGGGTACTTGTCCCAATACACATTCCTTGTTGTGAGTGTCTGAGAGAGAGGAGAATGGCCTGAATGCACTGTATACCTGATTGGCTGACTGACTGCTGAATGCCATTCTGAGTAATTGGTTGCCTGAGTGTGACCCAGCAGAATGAATGGAAGATCAACTAGTATATCTGGAGGCCTCTGAAGCACCCTGGAAGTCAGACCCTCAACGGGCTGCTGACCGGAGACTGGGACCGCCGAGGAGAACGAAGATACGCACCGGACATTCCGTCCACCGTCGTTGACCAGGGTTTGCAAGTTTGCTGTAACTGCTAGAGGCCCGTCGAAGCCGTGTTGCGCAGACGAGGAGACTGCTTGATGCTGTTCCACCGACAACCAGAGCCGCACGCTCCTTTGCCTAAGACTTTTGATTCACAGACGTGCTCGTCAGCACTGCCACCTGCCTTACCCCGCCGGAGAAGGCCAGGCCGTCGACGCACCGAGGAGCATCCGCCGGTGGGTTTCCTGCCACCCAAAGACTGTAGAGTCACCGGATGACTCAACGCCCTTGCTGGGCCACAGTTCTTCACAAACTCTTTGCGGTCCTGAACTATCGACATCGAGGTGCCCTGCACGCCTCTTCCTTGCAGGACGTCTTCGCTCCATCGTCGACGAGCACCGCTGCGACCGAAGCTGCCGCCTCAACGCCAAGTTCCCTTTCTTTGAGGGATCTCGACGATTCATGGCTCCTGCTTTAAAGGGAGCTGCTCAAGAAGGATCCATCGGCGACTCATCATTGAACTCTGCTATTCCAGGTACATTGGGGTGGTAGAAACATTATAGAAGGAAATAAGACTTATAGAACAATATATGGACTGGGCTTGTGCTATATCTTATTTTACAGGTTGCCCAGGTGGGGAGATCTCCACACAGAATTGTGTCTAACGGTAGAGGCCAGTATTCTGCCAATTGTTCTAACCAACTGCTTTCCTGTATGTCTATTGTTGGCTACCTTTATTAAGTGATTTGTGTGACATTTAACCAGAGTATAGTTGATGCACTTTAATGAAATCAGATAATAATTATGGTACCACTTAGAACTGTATATATTTGCCATTTAAGATTTACTGAGCACAGTTAGTTATTGTGATTGTGTATATAACCTTCAACCTTAATTATATAAAGACTGTGTTTTAACTAATACAGTGTGTGGACATTCCTTTGTGGGGGCTTGGGGACTACACTGTACTTAAGAACCAGCCTGCTTCACCTCCTGAAAAGCTAGGCCTTGATTGCTCATCCATTGCTACCAACAATAGAGAATCTTGGCTGGGGTCCTCTGTGCCTCTCCTCTACCATATATAGAGCAGAAGTACAGACCCCCCCTCCAGTGTTGACAAGGACAGAGGGGAGATTAGAATCAAGATTAGAGAGCCTGTCTTCATGGATGTTCAGGAGAGCAATTTCTGTGCCCCTGGCTGCTCTGAAGCCAGACTGATGGCCGTGGAGACAACCAACAGATTCAGTGTAACGATTAAGCTGGGAGATGACCAGAAAAGGAGTGATGTAGATCGGGTGATAGTTAGCCAGTCAGGAGGGTTCAGCTGAGGTTTTCTTGAGAGGAGTGAAGTGGGAGAATGGAAGACCAGGCTCCCGCCCTTCCCCCCTCGCGCTTGGCCTAGAGGATCACGGCCTAGACACCCGCCACGAGAGGAGTTTGCCTATCTACCAGACGACCAAATACCCTGGTACAGGAACATACGGATGTGCCCATCTACCTGCCCAGCAGCCCGCCCTGTCCATGCTGACACCTGCGGCACGGATCAACTCGACTAAACCTACACGTCGTTAGAGATGCCATGACGACCTAGCCAACGGTCAGCACACCTGTGCAAATATACACACCGGACACTCCCACACCAATCCACACGAAGAATATACTCAGTGCTATGACGTAGGCGACAGACATACTCACGGACGTGCATCTTTATTATTTTCCACATAGGCTCTCAAAATGCAGAAACGCAAGACGCATCATGAACTTATCTAAAAAGGCTTGCTCACGCTTCTTCTAAGAGCCATGTACCATAATGAAGAATATAACGGGGACACGATACTGAGGATAAAGCAATATGATACCGTAACCTAAAGCGCTCTGCATCAAACGGTTCCACCTATGCACCAGGCCCAAATAGGCCGCAAGCAAAAGCTTCCATGAACATTGAATGAGCAAGAACTGGGTTGCTGACCCTGCAAAATGAGCCCGGCGAAAGCACACCGCCAAGGGCACGATGTTGCAATCTCGCACGCTGCAAGCCAACGCCAAGGTCGCACCTGCAAGATAAACCAGGCACACAGTAGGAAAAACAATATTAATTATGTTGAATTTTGCCTCAAACACGGTCCCACCTCACGTGACAAAGCCAAACCTGACAAGATGCCAAGCCCAGGAGGAAGGAGACACCTGAATCCCACGTTTCAAGACACAGGCAGATACAATTAAAAGACTCATTGGACATCTGCAGCAGTGGGAGTAGTCGACCTCCCAACATATGAATAAATCCTCACATTGTTTACACCTACCCATATTAAAACATTGTTGCAAACAACAGGTGCACCGCGAGCTGGGAACAGCGATAGTCCCAGACTGGGAGGCTCGTGAGCGGACCAATCAGAACATGGGGCTCTTATCACTGACGCCATTAACATTGACCAATCCTCAGAGGTCTTCATGTAACAATTTTCATGTATCAAATTGAAAGGACAGCCCAGGTATACCACCTGACTAACCCTCAGCCACTAACACCGTTCTCTATATGTGTGCTATACTAACCCTACCACTCGAGTAACCAATCCAGAGTGGAAATAGGTTTTTTACTAAACTTTGTAAGATGACTCAAGTAGCGCGTCATACTAAGGTAAAAAGGGCCTGCGAGCCCCACGATTGTGTGTGTGTCAGGACGGACGCGTACGCTCCTTGACCCATCCCTGACGTTTTGTCTAATAAACAGCAGAGTCACCTTGCTTCTTGCGTGTGTCTCATACTCTATCTGTTTTGGGATATACAGGAGGAGTTGGGGCCTGCCTGCCCGGAGGTCTGCGGACGGCCCGGCCGACCCCGGCAGAATTTCCCCCCGACAAGTTGGAGGCACTGCTGAGATCTGTTTAAGATCTGCTTTTTTATTTTTACTTTTTCCAGGTACTACTGTTGCGAGGAGGCCTGGCGGCGCGGCCCCCTCTGCCGTTGCCCCCTTCTGAGGACTACAGGACCATCGCGGAACTGCGAGAAGACCGGACAGCGCAATCCGGATATTGGCCTTCGGGAGCCGGTTGAGAAGTATCCCGCCCGCGGTTGGCGAGTGTCCAGACGTGGTCCAGACGAGGGGAGGTGGCGAGCCGCTTGGAGGGGTGCACGCAGTCGAGCGGCCCCGCATCAAGAGAACTTGGTGAGCATGCCACGCACAACAAGCAATGTGAAATTGTGAGGGAGGGGGGAGGAATTAAATACGGGAGGTGGGAGGTGTTGCACAGGTGCGCGGCGAAGGTTTTGACAATTTAGTGTTGGCAATGAAATGAATGGTAGCCGAACGAGTGCGAGAGCAGTCGGCTACGTTACGCGAGTGAGGGGGCGGAGCACGAAAACATCATGTGCGGCTGCTCGCAGACACTGATTGGCCTAGGTCGCGACTACGTGTAAGGGTGTGTGTGTGGTTTCCTACGATTTGGCATTTATTGATCAATGAGTAGATGAGGATCCCTATTGTTCGAGCAAGAAACTCGATAGGTAGATGACGTTTCCCTGTAGGCGGTAGCTAGTCAGTTGCCCAATACGGAAGATAATTGGCTGGTTAAGCCCTCCTGTCGAGGGGCGTATCACACGCGAGGCGACGCAGCGTGCGCAGTCCGATTATATTATTGATTACCTTGTTCCAGGAGTGACAGGAAGACAGCTCTGAGGTTAACGGGGGTAGATTGCAAGTGTATTTTGAACTTAAAGAATATATGAAAAACTTACCAGTAGCTCGAAGAGATCGGTGACGTCACCAATAGGGCTTTCATAGGATATCCCGAGCACAAGGCATCTTTCCTTCTGAGAGTGGTGGGGAAGAGAACTGTGGTAAGGGAGTGGGAACGGAGATAAACGGTCATGAATTGATCAAGGAAAGGTGAAACGGGGGACGTGGCGGCGCACGGAGAACGCCGGCCACGGCAAGTGTAGAAGAAGGAGGAGGAGCAAGTGAAAATAGGACGACTGTATAAGAACGTCACAAGGGGTACGCAGCCGCAGGGGGCTACGTGCGCCTCGGCCGCAGGGGGCCGTAAGGGTGTTGTGTAAAGGAAGAAAGAAAGAAGAAAATATACAAATGTAAATACTATATTTTAATAATTTTCCTTAGCGGACTATCGCAAGTCCCCAAACTTACGGGGCCAGGTAACGATATAAGGCTGTATATTGTAAACTGCTAGTGAGATAACCGCTACCAAATAGGGGAAGGGTAACAAGTGGAGCGCTACTATGTCGTACGGGACAGGATCGGGAGGGTGGGGGAACACCCTCACTACCCCACTACAACACATATGTACCACACTGTCACCCCATAGGGAGAAACTGATTAAGTATAGCATAGAATGGACCCAGGGGACGGACAACAAAATGATAACACCGTGGCCGCCTAATGGTAGCTTCGATCCATATGCCCAACATTCACTATTAAACCATCTGCATAATACATACAAAGGGAAGAAGGTGGCAAACCACGTGGAGGTGTTTAACTTATGGAGGATGTTCCAGGGGTCCCGACCAGGACCAAATGGAATGTTCACTGTGGGGGAAATACCGGAAGAAAAAAAAGAGATTAAGGAGGAAGGAGAGGATGGGAAAAAGTGGAGTGAAGACCCAAAGAACACGGGGAACGGACAAGAGGGAGGAGAAAAGAATAATAAATTAAATGAAATAAAAAAGGAACCGAGCAACGATATACCCCTAGCAAAGGGAGTGAAAACAGAGGGAGGGGGGTTGTACCCTTTAAGGGAGTTAGGAGAAATAGAAAGAGGTCAGTTAAGGGCGGCTGAGGGGTACTCGAACCCGGCATACAGCCCTCCACCATATGTGGCTCATAGGAAGATGCCAGCAGGGGAGGGGAGGACTGGAGAAGAACAAACTGTGGAAATAGGAAATGATGAGTGGGTAGCTGCACAGATACTATTAAAATTACGAGGTTCATTAACAGGAGAAGAGAAGGAGGTAGTAAGGAAAACAGACGAGGATAATACCAGGGAGAGTGGAATGAGAGGGGGAAGAGCTGTTACGACAAAAGGAAGAGATTTTGGAGGAACGACTAGCAGAGTTAAGGGATGAGCAGAACGAACTGATCAAACAGCTCGAGAGGGAGGAAAGAGAGAGAGCGAGGAAAAGGAAAGAAGGTAAGAACGAATTGGAAAAAATAAGGGAACGAACTGAGGAGCAAAGGAGAGAAGCTGAACGGGTAAAAGCAGCAGCAGAAAGGGTATCAAGAGCAGTGCTGCGAGAAAAGAAAAGGGAAGAAGAAGAGAAAGAAAAAGAAATGGCAATGTGGAAGAGGAGATTACTATCAGAAACGACTAAGAAATACAAAGAAGGGAGGGTGATAGAGAGTATATTAGAAAGGGAAAGGGTGAAATGGGAAAGGAAGAAAGAGGATGAAAGAATATTGGAACAGGTGAGTAGTGAAGTAATGGAGGAATTAAAAAGGAAAAGGGAGGAAAATGGTAGGGAGATGGAGGAGAGAAATGAAGGAGAAAGAGAAGATAGGAGAAGGGAGAGTGAAGTGTGGGGGGATGTATATAGAGACACAGAGGTAGCAACAATATCAGCGCAAAGGGGAGCAGTTGAAAAAGGAGAAAAAGGAGGACTGGACCTAATAGACTTAAAAACAGTAACAATCAAGGGGAAAAAGACCGAGTGGGGGGTACCGTTTATGACTGACTTTTGTAGTGAAGAAGAGGAAGGAGTGGGGAAGGAAGGAAGAAACAGTGAAAGGGAAAGCCTAGATAAACTATACATCACCCGGACCAGCACAGACTCACCATGGATCCGTAGGAGAAAGGATGAACTGGAGAGAAGTGAGGAGGAAGAGCAAGGAATAGTGGAAAGACAGACACATGAGGCATGGACAATGGGATAAAACACCAGCAATATCTTATCATATACTAGTACAAGAGCTCCCAGAAGGAGTTCAGAAACAACTGAAGAAAGTAGTGGGAATGGAAGCAAAAGCATGGCCAGAAATACAACTGACTATAGTGCATCATTGCAGGACATGGCAAGGAAAAATGAAACAAAAGGAAGAGGACAGGAAAACGGAAGAGGCTAAATTAGTACAGAAAAAGCTTACTAAATACACAATGGAAGGGGCACTAATAACTACGCCTACAACAATGACCCAAAGCCCCACACAAGTAGTGGCTGCACAAGATCCCTCCCAAATACCACCTTCACAGACTATAACACAACAGGTGCCGCCACTCCAACCATACACGACCAACATGGGAGGAGGATACCCAATGCCAGGAGCTGGGTATTATAATTATAACAGGGGGAGAGGAGGAATTATGAGAGGGAGAGGATACGGATATAATACCCAACAGCAGGTGGGAGGACTTAGAAATTCCTACCCCACAGGGCAACCAGTATACCAGGACAACACAGGGAGCTTTCCATGGCAGAGTAGGGAACCACCGGCGTGTTGGAGTTGTGGATTATTAGGGCACATGTCACGCATGTGTAGAGTAAGACCAGGAACACCATCATGGAGTGAACAGGGACGACCAAGGCCCACACAGGAATAGCAGGGCATACAGCAACAGCAGACGTTGCAACAGGGAAATTAACAGCAACAACTAATAACACAACAACAGCCACAGACAAATTCACTGCCACAACAACAGGTAGCGATAACACAACAACCCCAAGTACAACAAACACAACTGGGTAGGGTGACGGTCCTGGGACACAACCCTTACACAGGAAATGGTCAATCGTTGTACCCTCAATAGGACAGCCCACAGACGGCCTTGGTGTGTCCCATCCTGTCAGTAACACCTAATAGTGCGGAGGAACCACGCATAGAGGTAACGATAGGTGACAAAAAGTTATCATTCCTTGTTGACACCGGGGCGACCCGGTCTTGCATAAGGGAAGGTAAATTTAAGATGTCAGGTGAAGCCATGAACACCCAAGGATTCTCTGGGGCTAGAGGGTTGGTTCCTTTTACTGATAACATTCCCTTATCTATAGGAGATTATGACCTGTAAGTTCCACTTCTATATTATAGTGCCTCACCAGTAAATATACTAGGGAGAGACATAATGAACAGGTTGAATATGACGATCTCCTTTACTGAGGACGGCATAATTTGCTCTACTCCAGGGATTAACATGCTCACAGCACGACAGATTATGCAAGCATACTGCGGACAGACAGCGATTAGGGCGGAGCCAGTAGATGGCGAACTGTTCCAGTACGGGACAGACATGGCATTTGCATGGATGCCAGGGATAGAGGGAAAAATCTGGAGGAGGCCAGCAGCCTATCTGTTCAGACCAGAAACACCAGTCAATGAACCAGAAGGAAAGGTGGTTCCAGTGGACATTGAGAGCATTATAGCAACAGATGATTACATTGCTGTACATGCCCAAGACAGAGAAGGAAGGGCATGGAGGGCAGTGATAGCATTAGCAGAAGGATGTAGACTCACCCAGGTGTCAGATGAGGAGCTGTTCTCAGAAGAAAAGGAGGAAGGTGAAATGGCGTTTATGATGAGTGTGGAAATATGGCTAAGAGTGGCGTACAAACAAGTAGCACAGAAAATTGCAATGGCACTTGAGGCACCCGCATGCACCCCAGTCCCCTTCTTTAAGGAGGATATGGCAAAGGTACCCAGATCATTGTGGACTACTAGCCCCTATGACGTAGGGTGCATAAAAAGTATAGGGGGAGTAAGGATAAAATTGAAAAAAGGTGCAATACTCCCCAGAGTGAAACAGTACCCACTATCAAAAGAGGCAGATGAGGGCATATATGAAACCATAACGGCCCTTATAAATAATGGCATATTGGTCCCCTCAGAATCACCATGTAACACGGCTGTATACCCAGTGCGCAAGGCTAAAGGGGGTTCTTGGCGCTTCATACAGGATCTCAGGCCCTTGAACAACATAGTAGAAGCAGAATACCCCATAGCAGCAAACCCGGCCACAATATTGTGTGGCATTCCAGCAGAAGCATCACGATTTACAGTGATCGACCTTAAAAATGCATTCTTCTCAATACCATTGCACCCAGACTCACAAGATCTGACAAGCTTCACTTACAGAAACACGAAGTGGAAACACACCAGATTGCCACAAGGGTATTGCGAATCACCCTCAATTTTCAACAGAGTAATACAGATGGATTTGGGTAACATTGAAGTGGAAAGCACAGTGTTGCAGTATGTGGATGACATAATAATTTGCAGTGCAAATGAAAGAGCATGCAGAGAGGACTCATTAAAGATGTTGACAATATTGGCTGAGAAAGGTTACAAGGTAGACATGGAAAAGTTACAGTACTGTCAAGAACAGGTACTTTACATTGGTCAGCTCATATCCCAACATGGAAGAAAGGTTGCACCACAAAGAGCACAGGCCATTTCAAGCACACCAGTGCCACAAACAGTGAGGGAACTGCAGCAGTTCCTGGGTCTGTGCAACTACTGTAGAGCATGGGTATTTGATTACAGTTCATACATAGGGCCCCTGCTTGAGGCGTTAAAGGAAGCTAATAAAGGGGAGAAAATTCTGGGGTGGACAATGGAAATGAAAGAGGCTTTTGATGAATTGAAAGATGCGATATCAACTGTTCCGGTACTGACATCCCCAGACTATGAGCGACAATTTTTTATATTTTCACATTGCGACTCAGCAGTAATGAAAGCAGTGTTGGCCCAAAAAACAAGCATGGGCTACAAACCAGTAGCATTTTACAGCGGCCACTTAGATCCTGTGATGCTAGGTCATTTCCCTTGCGAACAAGGTCTCGCCGCAGCTGCTTTTGCGGTAGAGAAAGCATCAGCAATCACCATGGGGTGCCCAACTACACTGTTTGTGGAACATGCACTATTTGCCATATTGAATAAACCTAAGTCCACCCTAACCACGCAAAGGGCATCAGGTTATGAGATCATCTTATCCAGAGCTGAACTATCAATTGTTAGATGTAGCACGGTCAACCCTGCAAGGTTCCTAGCAGAAGAAATTGAGGAGGGAGATTATGCCCACGACTGTACGCAAATAACTGAAATGTACTCATGTACTAGAAAGGTTGAAGAAAACACACTAGAGGGAGGTGAGCTCTTGTTCATTGATGGGTCATCAACTATCGACCAAAGGGATGGTATAAGGAGGACTGGGGCAGCAGTGGTAAAAATGATGGAGGTACCGGTGTGTGTGGCCATGAAATGTGTACAATTACCACAGCATTACTCCGCTCAAGCAGCGGAATTAGTTGCACTGATCTTGGCGTTGAAGGAAAGCTTTGACAAACGAGTGACCATATATTCCAACAGCGCATATGTTACATCCACTGTCCACTCAGGGCTGTCGAAATGGAGAAGAGGGTTTAGGAGAGCTGATGGCACTCCAGTGCAACATGCCCTCCTATTGGCTGAACTAATTGAAGCAATAAATGACCCCCAAGAATTAGCTTTGGTCAAATGCACCGCACACACCAATGCTGAAGACCACATCTCAAAAGGGAATGCAGCAGCAGACGCACATGCGAAGTATGCTGCATACTTTGGTGAGATATGGAACCCCCCAGAGTCACAGAGAGGGAGAGGGAGGGGAATGGCTAAGGAGATGTTGATAAGAGAAGGGTACACCCATCTCCCAGCCACACAGATTATGGAGCTACAAGCGGCTGCACCAATGGCCGAAAAAGAAATATGGCTAAAAAGAGGATGCGTAATGTCACCAACCGACGCACTATGGCAAAAGGGTGACACTGGAAAGATTGTGATACCACTGGCACTATTGAACACCGCCCTGAGCCAACTACATTACCCAGCCCACACAGGCAAGGAAGTAATTGCAGCACGAATTAGGGAAGACTGGTTCTGCCCCGAGTTAAATTCTCATGTGTCAAATTTTATCAGCAATTGTCTCACATGTCAACATGTCGGTCATACTCTGAAGGTGATAAGAGGTACTATACCCCGGCCAGAGGGACCTTTCCGGCATCTCCATATTGACTATGTTGATATGATCAACGTATGTCAAGGAAATAGGTATATGATTGTAGTAGTATGCCCATTCTCGAGGTGGATTGAAGCAGGGCCCTGTTCACACCCAGATGCATTTAGAGCAGGTAAATTCCTAGTGAGGGAGGTCTTCCCCAGGTGGGGAGTGTGCGAGGTACTGAGGTCAGACAATGGCCCACATTTCGCAAACGAAATGTTCCAGCACATCACATCCTTGCTGAACATCAAGCATAAATTTGCATGTGCATACCACCCACAGGCCAACGGTATATGTGAACGCCTGAATGGCCTATTAAAGGAGGCAATTGCAAAGATACAGCAAACAACAAAGAAGAGTTGGTTGTATTGCCTTCCATTAGCCCTATTTGAGCTAAGGAATAGACCAGGGTCCGACCACCACCTCACCCCTCACGAGGTGGTTACCGGACATCAAATGCGCCTTCCCCTAACGCCAACATCAAGAGCATTTACTGACCACGAGAGTACTGCGAGTGTTCTTGGTGATGAAATGTACCAATATGTGTCTTCTTTGATTACTAGTGTAGTGTTTGTGTCTCAACAGCTCGAGCGCACGCGGGGCGGGTCTAACAGCGATCAACAAGAAGACGTGGATAAACAATTGGAAAAGGAAAGACTGTGCAAAGTTGCTAAAGGTGACCACGTACTACTTCGCAATTTCAACAGAAAGTGGAACAGTCCACGATTCACTGGCCCCCATCTGGTAGAGGAGGTATCAACGAGAGCAGTAAAGTTACAGGACAAACGTGCTTGGAACCACCTACACGACGTAAAGATCTACAAACTCCAGACCCGCCCCAGCGCCACCGACAGGGCCACGGGAAGAACAACAACAACGTCACCAACGGAGGAAGAGACTTCTACCACAACTAACAGCCTAAGTGTCCCCATACCCTGCCACCCCCCACATTCCCCAGAGACAACTATTAGAAAAGAAAGGGGTGATCCCCATACCCCCACCCCATGGTTACACGATCAAAGGGTAAAGAGACTTCCGCCAGTTGAGCCCCAAACCCTCTGCCCATTGACCCTCACCCACTGTAGTAACAATTGAACTGAAGGACATTGTTTTGCACATATACACATGTAAATACCTGAATGTTCTCTTTCTTTTCTCTCGCACATGCAGGTACAGCGTATTATTGTACTATTAAGAAAGTAGATAACTAACCAATTCACTGCCCAGGAGTAGATGGTACCCTCAGACGATAATTACCTGGAAGAATTGTCACACCAATTTGTATATGAAGTAAAAAGGCCAACGTACCTGAAAATAAGGAGGGTACGTGTCTACTACACAGCATTCGTCTTGGCCATAGAACATTCAATGCCCCACCTCCAACCATACTTGCCTGCCCTGAGAGATAGATCGCTTAGATTGGCGTGGGAACAGCTCTTCGCCTGGGCACTGAAAGACTACTTGATAGGGAGAGCTTAATAACAATAACTAACCTTAATAACGAGCATATTAAGAATTTTCAGGCGGGTAACTGTAACGTCGCAAGAATAAGCTGCCGGACTGCAGCAAGGTAAGAGCAAAATGCCGGTGAAATTAGCATTTGTAATAAAATTGAAAGGGATTTTAATGATCACCGGGTTCTTGGCTGCCTCTGTATGGCAGTACAGCTATGCTATCAATATTATTGCTGTACCCAAACCTAATACACCCCCACCCCCAGCTGCAACAGGTGTTATGTCAGGTGGTACTAGTAAAATCCCACACAAGGAAAATAGAGTTAAATGCAGCAAATACTCAGATAATAAAGGTATTGACAACTACGTACAAGATTCAGCACACATCTCAAACAACATATGGTATCAACACATGACCCACACAGGTAAGCAGACAACAGAAGACAGCTGCTACGTTTGCTCATTGATCCCATACGCCATGAGCGCTTCTCGAACATTTGTTGCCACGGAGATAGATGGAAAAATAACACGATGTATAATATACCTGGCACTGTTCCAGACGAAAGGAAGATTTCAAGGGACAGTGGTGCATCTGGTGTGGAAAACACGAGATACATATCCATATGAAAACAACTTCCTCAAGACTTATTTGAGTTACCACAAGAGCAGTTTACATGCTGAAGGATTCAAATACATAACAAGTGGTCCTGAAAAAGGAGAAACAAAGAAGGTAACACTGCAGTACCTACCATGTGATTGGTACGCCACTGAAGTCCCTGGTAAAAACGGATGTTGGGAAAGACCACTGATAATAATAACAGGGAAGGTGTACATGGACAACAAATGGGACATAGGAGTGGTTGGCAGTAACATGGTAACAAGAGAAAACATTTCAACTATTGATGGACATAACCATAGATGTTGGATGACTTGGATCAAGTACGTACCCATGCTCACATGGATGGAGAAGGATGAAGACCCAATAACAATATTGCCGCTAACCGCGCCTAAGGTATGCTACCAACATAAAGGAGAGGTGGATGTAGGATACAATACCAACTGTGAAAGCGTGATGGAGCTACCTGAGGGGGGAGCAGGAACAGCAGTAGTAATGGACCTGTACTGGGCCTGTGGAGACAAGGCGTACCACACACTGCCCCCTTTGTGGAATGGTGTATGCACTATAGTACACGTTAATGTACCATCACTGGTGGTACCCCAGAAGCATGTAAATATGGCGAATTTCCCCAAGATGAATGAAGGGAACAAAAGGAAGAAGAGATCTGCACAGCCTCGGAAAGGGCCAGAAAACAGACGCAACGGCAACAACACTGTCCTCAACAGAAGGAAAAGACAAGGAGAACCTCTGACAGGAAATTACCTGTGGGGAAGGTCGGAAACAGCACTGACCTCAATTCCGCCGGAACACAGACTATTCAGCAGAGAAGCTATGTTCTTCTCCTCAATAATACATCCTGGACTGCAGGCCTACGCAAACGCGAAATGGCAATTAACTCTACAGTAAATGGTTTCAACGCAATAAAAGAGGAATTGCGAGCAGTAAGAATGGTTGCACTACAGAACAGATATGTACTGGACCTCCTCACAGCAATGGAAGGAGGAGTTTGCGCAAAGATAGGACAATCATGCTGCACATTCATTCCTGCTAACGATGCTGACAATGGTACACTCACGGAGGCTGTATCACAATTGGCCCAGATGCACTAAAAAATGATGGATGAAAGTAAAGGTGTGAAAAAGGATGAGAGTTGGTTTTCAATATTATGGTCATGGATGCCATCTTGGCTGTCAGATGGACTGAAGATTATAGTTGGATGTACTATTTTGGCTGGAGCTACACTGATCATAATAAGATTTTGGAAAGCCCGGAAGGCACGCACCACAAACGAGATGATCGAAATGGTTGGTATACACCTCTTGATGCCAACAGATGACGGCCAACACACAGGCACAATCATAAAAGAGAGAGAGAAGTTGCGCAACCAGATCATCACCAACCACCTGGACCCACCATCTGTCAAGCTCGAAAACCCAAGAAACCCAAGGAGCTACATAGGGAAATGGGTATACTGCACTCCTGGAGGAACCTGTGAATATATGTATTGGTCATTTGAAGACCATGTTAACCACTATGGACATCTGGGAGGAATAACTAAAATATGGAGAGTAAGAGGAGATAAAGAAAAGGATATGTTTGTGGTCGACAAGTCGACAAGAGGGGGGACTGAACTGGGAGAATGGAAGACCAGGCTCCCGCCCTTCCCCCCTCGCGCTTGGCCTAGAGGATCACGGCCTAGACACCCGCCACGAGAGGAGTTTGCCTATCTACCAGACGACCAAATACCCTGGTACAGGAACATACGGATGTGCCCATCTACCTGCCCAGCAGCCCGCCCTGACCATGCCGACATCTGCGGCACGGATCAACTCGACTAAACCTACACGTCGTTAGAGATGCCATGACGACCTAGCCAACGGTCAGCACACCTGTGCAAATATACACACCGGACACTCCCACACCAATACACACGAAGAATATACTCAGTGCTATGACGTAGGCGACAGACATACTCACGGACGTGCATCTTTATTATTTTCCACATAGGCTCTCAAAATGCAGAAACGCAAGACGCATCATGAACTTATCTAAAAAGGCTTGCTCACGCTTCTTCTAAGAGCCATGTACCATAATGAAGAATATAACGGGGACACGATACTGAGGATAAAGCAATATGATACCGTAACCTAAAGCGCTCTGCATCAAACGGTTCCACCTATGCACCAGGCCCAAGTAGGCCGCAAGCAAAAGCTTCCATGAACATTGAATGAGCAAGAACTGGGTTGCTGACCCTGCAAAATGAGCCCGGCGAAAGCACACCGCCATGGGCACGATGTTGCAATCTCGCACGCTGCAAGCCAACGCCAAGGTCGCACCTGCAAGATAAACCAGGCACACAGTAGGAAAAACAATATTAATTATGTTGAATTTTGCCTCAAACACAGTCCCACCTCACGTGACAAAGCCAAACCTGACAAGATGCCAAGCCCAGGAGGAAGGAGACACCTGAATCCCACGTTTCAAGACACAGGCAGATACAATTAAAAGACTCATTGGACATCTGCAGCAGTGGGAGTAGTCGACCTCCCAACATATGAATAAATCCTCACATTGTTTACACCTACCCATATTAAAACATTGTTGCAAACGACAGGTGCACCGCGAGCTGGGAACAGCGATAGTCCCAGACTGGGAGGCTCGTGAGCGGACCAATCAGAACATGGGGCTCTTATCACTGATGCCATTAACATTGACCAATCCTCAGAGGTCTTCATGTAACAATTTTCATGTATCAAATTGAAAGGACAGCCCAGGTATACCACCTGACTAACCCTCAGCCACTAAAACCGTTCTCTATATGTGCGCTATACTAACCCTACCACTCGAGTAACCAATCCAGAGTGGAAATAGGTTTTTTACTAAACTTTGTAATATGACGCAAGTTTCGCGTCATACTAAGGTAAAAAGGGCCTGCGAGCCCCACGATTGTGTGTGTGTCAGGACGGACGCGTACGCTCCTTGACCCATCCCTGCCGTTTTGTCTAATAAACAGCAGAGTCATCTTGCTTCTTGCGTGTGTCTCATACTCTATCTCTTTTGGGATATACGGGAGGAGTTGGGGCCTCCCTGCCCGGAGGTCTGCGGACGGCCCGGCCGACCCCAGCAGAATTTCACCCCGACAGGAGGGTGCACAAGAGAGTGCTTCTGGGGGATGGGAAGGCTCCAGGAGTAGTTGAAGAAGTCAGCCAGGGCAGGAGCGGGGGTGTCAATGTGCTCTTTGATGGTTTTGGAAGAACAGGGAAGGACCTATTTTGACGAGACGTTCATAGATCAGACTTTTCTAGAAACCTTGTCAGGGGAGAACAGAGGAAAGGAAGAGAAAGAGGGAAGAGAGGTGGCCACAGGGGGGGCGGAGGCAGAGGAGAGAGTAGGGGAAGGAGGAGGAGAGGACGTGAGGTGGACAGGGTGTCCTGGGTTTTAGAGATGAAATGAGAAGCCAGGGCGGTGCAGAGGGCCTGTGAGGGGACAGGAGAGGTAGAGACTGCAGCAAGATTGGCCAGCTCCTTGCAGATTATAAAGAGTTCGGCCAAGTTGTTAGATGCCGCAGAGATGTGGGCTTGGATGTGGTCTCTCTTCTTAGTGCCAACAGAGTGCCGGTATTGCCTTTGGAGCAGGTGGCAGGCCAGTTTGTCAGAGGATGCGCAAGAAGCTTGCCATTTCCTCTCAGCCACTCTGCACTTGCATTTAAGGGTGATGAGGTCACAGTCACATCAGGAGTTGCACTTGGCTTTGGACTTCAAGCGGATCCTAATGACAGGGGAAAGAACATCAAGAGTATCAGAGATAGAAGAGTGGAGCATGGAAAGGGCTGTGTCAGGATGTGAGTCAGCCAGAGGTGGGGGAGAGAAGTGGTGGCAAAGCCTCAACTGATACACGCTTCATGGGTCTGATAACCGAGAAGGTAGGTGGCAGTGCTGGAGTTGGCTTGGCATGTGGGGTAGAGAGGGAGAGATGGGAGTAAAGGAGAAAGTTATCACTCCAGGAGAGAGGAGTGGTGAGGGGATAGAGAGGGGAGGTCTGAGGAGATCAGAACATCCAGAGTGAGCCCTCCAGAGTGAGTCGGGCCAGAGGGGAGAATAGAAAGACAGAGAGAGTTCCAGTGGTTCCAAAAGAGTCCAGAGGAGGGCCAGGAAGCATCCAGGTGGATGTTAAAGTCTCCAAGAAGCAGGAGTTGAGTGGTCGAGGCCAGTAGGGAGGAGGAGAGGTCTGCCCACTCAGAGAGGAAGGAGGTGATCTGACCAGGTGGCCAATAGATTGTAGCCACGGTAAGAGAGTGGCCAGGAGAGATAGATAGCCTGCAGACAAGGCATTCGAAAGAGGAGTAGGCCTGCATAGGAATGACAGAGGCAGGAATCCACTCGAAGAAGATCAAGGCTACACCCCTTCTGAAACGGTTAGATCTGGGCACGGAGAGGATCTTGTAGCCATGAGGGAGGAGAGTGTCAAAGCTTGTGACAGATCTGGCTGTGAACAATGTCTCAGTGAGACAGAGGACATTGAGATCAAGTTCTTACAGAAGGCAGCAGATGGCAGAGGAGTGTTTGACAGCTGAGAGAGAGTTGAGAGTGGCAACCTTGCCAACCTTGAAAGACTTCTGGGGAGGGGTACAAATCAGAGGTACGCCCTGCAGAGGTGTAGAAGGAGCCCCAGGGGGGCACTAGAGGAAGGAGGAGAGGGCAAGATAGCCAAGGAGGAGACAGAGGGGTTGCAAGGAAGCCAAAGAAGGGAGAGAAGGGACAGCAGGAGAAGAAAGAAAATTTATGAGGCGCGGGAAGCGTCTATCAAAGAGAAGGTTGGACTGGGGCCTTGGACCAAGACGGTGCCATTCAGGTAAACATTAATGATGACCTTGGAGGAGTGGAAGGGGCCAGGGGGGCCTCCCACCGGGTGCCACCATTAAAAGGAGAAGAAGAGAAAGGAGAGCGCACAGAGACCATATGAAGAGTCCATAAGTCTGGCGATGGAACGACAAAGAGGATGTCGGTGAGGGTCTGTCTGGAAGAAGCACTGGTATAGGTGTCAGCGATAGGGAGGCCTGGGTTGGAGACCAGGATATCCTTTTTGAACTTCTTCCTACCAGACTTAGTGAGGGGAGCACAACAACAGTCGATAGAGAAGCAGTTTGAAAAGATAGGAGAAACAGAGAGCACCATAGTGTAGTTGGGGGAAGAGGAGAGAGGAAGAGGGGTGGAGGGTAAGTGTGCGGGGACACTATGGGAGTACACAAGGAGGGGTGCAAGCAGACAAGACAGAAAGAGACAAGACAATAGTGGATAATTAACTAAGTAGACAAGATCTCAGATGGAAGAGCAGGCAGAAAACAAGGCAGTCCGGTAAGCAAATCAGGTTACCAGGGCATCAGGAACAGAGCAGTCATTAAAAAGAGAACCTAGAGGAGGGTGAAGCACAGTAGAACACAGAACAATATACAAAAGAACAAAGCAGTCAACAAATAGAAACCTATAAGAAGGAAGAATGCAGCAGAACACAAAGCAATACAATATAAAACAGGGCAGTCAACCAGTAAGAGCAAAGGGGGTGCGTGGGTGCAGGAGGCTGGAAAAGGGGGGAGTGAGGCACACACTATAGGGGGTTGTGAGGGACCACGTGGTCAGGGAGGCGCTGCTGCGAGCAAACCGCACACACACGCTGCAGCGCGAGAATAATACTTTTACAAATGAGATGATATGATATGATAGGTTATTTATAACGCGCTTAATACCCAGAGGTTTCTTAGCGCTGACCCAGGGATCGAACCTGTGTTGCTCCGTGTCGTCTTGTTTCCAAGTCGAGCACGCTGCCGCTGAGCTATCCTCTTGGGAAAACTTACTGTTCCACGGAGCACCTATCCTCACCCCAGCATTGGAGAAGTTGATGCTGGCGTTGCCTGATGATGGTGGGCATGGCCTGTGGGGACAGAGGTAGTAAACACATCTCGGTGCATGCTTACCTGCTGTCTGAGCAGGGGTTCAGGCCCTGGGTACTTCTGGTCTGTACAGGTCCAAACAGGAATGGCCCTTTTCTTCGTCTGCTTTTTGCTTCGGACGCCTGGGCTAGAGACACCCTTGCTCTAAGAGTTAAGAGCAGAAAGGAAGAGGCAGGGCTAAGAAGGTGTGTGGTGCTTAGGCCAGGTGACCTATATCCACTTGTACCCGCTCCCCATCTGCAAAGGAATAGAGGCTGGCGGGCTCATTAAGTAGGTAAAAAGAGCGGCAACCAGGAAGGCACCAGGTGGGCAGGGGTTAGGCCATGCGACCTAGATCCACTTGCAACTGCTCCCTGCCTGCAAAGGAAAAGAGGCTGGTGGGCTCCTTAAGTAGGGAAAAAGAGTGACAACCAGGAAGGCACCAGGTGGGCGTGACTTAGGCCAGGTGACCTAGATCCACTTGCACCAGTGCAGGAGAAAAATATAAGGAGAAACAAAGGAGCACCGTATCATTAGAGAACTCGGGATAAGTAGTGGTTGTTATTTAGCTTATTTTAGTTTGTTTTGTTGGTGTACTTTAACATGGACGGAGGAGGCCCCGGAGGGGCGTGTGTGAGGTGTGCGAGCGTATCAGGGGAGCATGTAGAGAGTGTATGAAGAAGCTTTAGTGGGGAACATGGGAAAGGGAAAAGTGAAATGATGATTTTTGTATAAAAGTATTGGCAGTATTGATTCATACTAAAGGCATGATTAAGGTATATATGCTTTAACTAGTTTGGATGATTTTCTGTTTTTACTGTGATGCAGTAGTATAAGCATAGCCCCGACACATGACACCCACCTGACACGACCATGGGGACGGACACACTCCTAGACCATATATGTAAAGCTTTGCCCCTGTACTGTGAGAAAATGAAAAAGTACCACAATCAAAGGGTGACTGAAACCAAAGGGGAAGGAATGCCCCACTCCTGGCCAGATCACATGTCTTTTGACAGATGCACCTTGGACCATATGTCCACGTACTTGACCGCAAGGTATAAGGGGAGACCATTGCAGAAATGAAGGGAAGTATTAGACCTCTGGAGAATGTTAAAAGAAACAGGGGTCGCAAAATGGGAGGGGGCAACACCTGACAGTGACAAGAAGATGATTACAGAAGAGACTGGGAAAAATGGGGAGACAAAAAAGGGAATATAACCACTAGCAACGTGCCCAGCAGAAGGGTACGCAAACCCGAAATATGTGTCTGCAGCTACTATGTTGACCACACCAGGAACTGCACCACCCACACCGTACGTCTGGAACGACATCCTTTCATTGCAGGATTTTTTTTGAGGGGGTTTTTACTACAGATTTTTAACGATAAAAACTCATCGAATTTTTGGGGGGACTCAAACAATATATATATGGGGTGTGGGTGTTTTTGAGAATAGTACAAAAGTTAAAGAGGTTGGGGGGATAGAGGGTGGACCCCCCAAAATATATATTTTTTTAAATTCAATGATTTTTTTTCGTTAAATAATCTGTGATAAAACCCCCCACGAAAAAACATCCTGCGATGAAATGACATGGAACCGTACGTCTCACCCCCAGAGGTATCGGCCCACACCGGGGTGATTGCAAGAGAACTAGAGGTAGCATTAGTCTCAACGCTCACAGAACTGGCAAGATTATGGGCAGCATGTGAGGCAACGAGGGTGGAAGAAGTTCCAATGTAGCCAGGGAGGGTGCCTCAACAGCCACCCGGGGATGAATGGAAGTCAGGTGACTTCCTGTTCAGAATAGACAGTGCCCCCATAAGAAGAGTGCATGTAGAGTGGGAAGGGGAACGAGACAGCTTGGGATACAAGAATGTAGGGTCACAAAGAGGGGATGAGGAATATTGGAGCGATTTTGATGACATGGAAAAAGAAAGAGAGGGAGGGGCCGAACAGGGCACCCCAAGCCACAACGAGATTAGAGAGCCTATGGGATGGAAGGTTAAGAGAAAGGCTTGGCAGAATAGCATTGACATGGATAAAGGGAAGTGCAATTAAGAGTTGGAAAGGAAAGGCAACACTGCTAATGCCCCTAATACACAAGGGCGCGGGCGACAACACTATGTACCCTGGGCACAAATGGACAAAAATAACCTCCTCAAGGTGCTCTCACCACTGATAGCAGGGGTAGTGAAATGGATTTATGCATTTGAGAAAAACACCAGGGGTACTCTTAACGATAGGGGACATTAAGAGTCTGTTGGTAGCAGCAGTAGGAGATCAAGCAGAGACGGTGTGGATTAAATCTGGGTACCTGGGAGTAATGCTAAGTAACAATGCCCATGATGGTGCATCATTTAACAAGATCAGAGCACGAGTGTGGGATGCGTTACAATGCATGTTCCCAGACACCCTAGTTTTACAATCAATAATGCAATGCACAATGGGGGATGAGGAAGATGCTGCGCAATATATTCTTAGGGTTCAAGAGATGTGGACAGCAGAAACAGGCAGCACCTGGAATCAATCAACGTCATTGTTTTATTTCATTGTAAAAAAAGGGCTTCCCAAAGAAGTGCAGAAAGCGCTTGATAAGATAGCGGGGGTGGAAACAAAAGGGTGGCCAGAGATTCAAAGCATTATAGTTCACCATTGTAGGAGGATCAAAGAGTGAGTGGAAGAAACTATTCAGAGGAGGCAGGCAGAGGAAGCGAAACTAGTTCAAAATAAACTAGTGAAAGTCGCAGCTGTATCGACATAGCCACCCCAGAGCAGATGGGCGAGGAGGGGTGCACCGCCATTGCGACCCAGGCAAGGATAGCAGCAAATTGGGTGATGGTGGACAAGGTCAGTGGGGAGGAAAACAGCACTATTCAATACCCCAGTGGCAAAGATGGCAGCAACGTGGATGAGGTAGGTTCCAAGGACCTAGAGGTCTGGGATTTGGAGGGCCAGGGGGTGTGGGCCTGGACAGTGCTGGTCCTGTGGGAGGTGGGGACACTTTGAGAGAATATCACTGCAGGCAGGGAGGGAATTTTAACTACAATTTGAACAGGCCTACACACAGTTACCTCCCCAAATCCCTGGCCCTTACCATCCACCACACCAACAACAAGTAATTCAGCCACACCAGCCCCACCCCAACCAACAGCCCTCTGAGAGCAGATACCCCTAAGCTACTGCACCCAATGGGGCAGTGGCCCCATATCAAGGAGCCACAGTGGAAGGGGGAAACCCTTTCTCATTCCCTGGTACAGATATGTACCCCAACTAGGACAGTCCACAAAGAGCACTTGTGTGTCCAATCCTGTCAATGACCGTACATCCAGAAGAGGAACCACTGCTGTGGGCAGAGACAGGGAACAAACAATTCATCTCATGGTGGACTCAGGAGCGGAGAAGTCGTGCATTAGTGAAGGAAACTTCCGCTATCAGGAAAAACCTTCGACTCACAGGGATTCTCTGGGGCTGTTTTGATGGTTCCTTACACAAACGATCTAGACCTCAAAGTGGGAGGGAAGGTTGGACGAGCCCACTCCCCTATATGGAGAGTTCTCCTGTCAACTTTCTTGTTTGGGATCTGCTTAGCAAATCGAACATGACAATTTCTTTTACAGACAGATGGATTGTCTGAGCTGCACCTGCCTGTGCTCTCTAAGGACAATGCTGGTAATACATGCAGTGGCCAGTGAAGTGACAGCGAGAGGTACACCTGTCAACTCTGTTTATGGCATCAAGGTACTCGCCCAAGCAGTCCCTCAGATTGCCAGAAAAGATTGGAGGGTACCCACTGACTTTCATTTTTGACCTGTAGTGTTCCCCGAGTTGGTTGCAGGGACAATCCTATCATTAGATCTAGAGGGCCTGGTGGTATCTGCAAAACGGATTATAGTGCTGGGTACTGATCCTCATGGGTGCTAATGGCGCATTGTGTTATGCATTGGGCCTCATTACGACCCTGGTGCTAATGGTTTAACAGCGCCAAAAAAGGCTGCGGCGCCGTTAACCCATTAGCGCCTACTACGAGGTCCCTTTGCGGGACCCGACCTGAACGGCTGGTCTAGAACAGCCGTTAAAGTAGGGACCCGCAAAAGGACCTTGGTGCTAAGTACGGTACCGCAATTTGCGATACCGTACTTAGCGCCTTCCCCAGTCCCATTGAGCCCTATGGGGCAAAAATGGCAATGGGGAAGGGCCAATGTTCAATGGGGTGGTAATTCCACATTGAACATTGGCGGACTCGTTACGATACCGGCACCAACCATGGTGCTAATAGCGCCATGGTTTAGCGCCAGTATCGTAATGAGGGCCATTGACCCTAATGTGCCCCTAAGACAATTGTCTGATGAAGAGGTCTTTGAGGATGGCAATAAGGATGGAGAAATAATCCTCGATATTTGCATACTGTGTGAAATAATGGTACAATACAGGAAAGTGGAGAGCCCCCGCATGGCTGTTGTTAGTGGGCCATGACCATTCAGCAAAACAGATTTACAAAACAGATTTACAATATGTCCCCACACATTTATGGACCACAAACCCACTTGATGTAGGGATGTTGAAAGAAGTGATACCTGCAAAAATAACACTAAAACCAGGCGCAGTGCTCCCACTGGTAATACAGAACCCACCGTCCAGGGATTCGGAGGAGGGGATTCTGATTCTGATTCAGGAAACACTGCAGGCCCTATTGCACCAAGAGATCGTAGTGCCCTCCACCTTACCATGCAATGCAGCTATATAACCCATTAAAAAGGCAATTGGAAGATGATCCAAGATTTGAGACCCCTTAATGATGTAGTACTGAAAGAGTTACCACTTGTTCCAAACCCGGCATCCATCTTGTGTAGCATCCCCAAGAAGGCTACCTATTTCACTGTGGTGGATTTGAAGAATTAATTCTTCTCAGTTCCTCTCCATCCAGAGTCACAGTACCTCACAGCCTTTACTGCGGGAGGGAGACGCTATGAACATGGTCATTTGCCCCAGGGGTACTGTGAGAGCACCAGTATTTTTAACAGGATATTAGGCCTAGGGAACATCCAAGTACCCAGCATGATAATTCAATATGTAAATGACCTAATGGTCTGCAGCTGCAGCGTGCAAACCTTTCAGTAATTCTCCATTGTATTATTACAGTTTCTAGCAAGAAAAGGGTACAAAGGGGATAAGGCAAAACTCCAATATTGTCAACTGAGGTGCTTTACCTAGAGCAGCTCATTTCCAAAGACGGCAAAGGAATAATTCCTGACAGGGCAGTAACAGACTGTGTCACCCCCAAATCCCTCACAGTTCCTAGGGTTATGAAACTATTGCAGGGCATGAATCTTAGACTACGCAGCATACACCAGGTCGCTCTTACAAGGCCTTAAGGAGACCCAAAAGGACA
The DNA here is from genome assembly GCF_040938575.1 of Ambystoma mexicanum. Classification (NCBI taxonomy): domain Eukaryota; kingdom Metazoa; phylum Chordata; class Amphibia; order Caudata; family Ambystomatidae; genus Ambystoma; species Ambystoma mexicanum. Next base: position 905,520,680 of record NC_090937.1, on the reverse strand, counting down.
GCCATAAAATTGAGTGTACCCCAGAGATGATAAGTAGTGTCAATGACGTAAAAGAAGTAATTTCAGCAGCAACTGTCCTTGCCACCCCAGATTACACACACTCATGACAGCAGTACTCACACAGAAGAGCACAATGGGTCATTAACCACTAGGATATTGTAGTGCACAAGCAGGGGCAATTGGCCTGCGAACAAGCTCTTGCTGCCACAGCCCTTACTATTGAAAAGAGCCCCACAATTGTCATGGGGTGCTCAGTAACAGTGCACGTGGAACACTCACTATTTGCAATCCTAGACCGCTCCAAGTCCACACTCTCAACACAAAGAGCATTAGAAAATGAAATCATACTGTCTAGCCCCAACATCCATGTCGTGAGGTGTAAGACAGTAAACCCTGCCACGTTCCTCACAGAGCCATGCACGGCTGAATATTTACAGCAGCATGATTGTGCATCATATGAAGGGGAAGATGATGATATGCCCAAAGACAAAGATAGCCCCCTAGAAGAGGGAGAAGTGCTCTTCGTTGACGGGTCAGCATCAATTGATCAGGAAAGAGGTGAAAGACATGGTGGGGCAGCAGTGGTACGCCTAGAAGAGGGAGAATATGAAACATTGGTGATGAAAAGACTACCCACACATTATTCAGCACAGGCAGCTGAACTGGTAGCACTCATAGAAGCACTACAGGCCTCTAAAGGGTGCTATGTAACTATCTATTCAGATTGTGCACATGTCACCACCATGGTGCAACAATGCATACACAGCTCTCCCTATCATGCAGATCATTGAGCTACAGTGTAGGGCACCCCCAGAAGAACCGGACATTTGGTTGAAACGTGTTTGCAGTCACCCACGGTCCTCTTATGGAGACAGAAAAGCACAGGGAAATTAGTAATGATAGATAGAATGATTGCACACAGCCTTTGATCAATTGCATTACCCGTCCCATAGCTCTAAACAACACATTGCAGCAGACATTCAGGAAGATTGGTTTTTCCCAAACTCACAGGAGTACCTCGCAACGATGGTGGTCCAATGCACAACATGTCAAGTATTTAGTACAGGTATGACACTGAGAACAGAGTCACATTGTCCTGCCCTGTCAGCCCCTTCTCTGAGATGCAAATTGATTATGCAGACACGGGAGAACAATGCAATGGGGCACGATTTCTAATTGTGGTGGTGTGTCCATTTTTCTGATGGGTTGAGGATGGCCCATGTGCCAACCCAGATGCCAAGTGCGCCGCTAATTTCCTTGTCAGAGAGGTATTCCCACATTGGGGAGTGTGTGACTTTTTTTTAGATCAGATAATTGCACCCATTTCTTCAATGAGCTGTTCAAATAAATAACAGCCTTGTTATACATAAAACATTGTATGTGTTCAATTTATCACCCACAAGCAAATGGGGTGGTTGAGAGGATCAATTGCCCCCTTAAAAGCAGACTGTCCAAGCTATGCAACACCCTAAAAAAGAATTGGGTTAATTGCCTGCCCCTGTCCCATCTGTGCACACAACCCAGTAAGGACCACCAGTTCTGCCCCCATGAAATAGTGACTGGCCAGCATATATAGACACCTCTATCACCTGTCAGGAGAGCATAAGATGCCCATACAGCAGCAGCAATACTAGGAGAAGAGGTTAAACAAAGCCAGTCCCAACTGACACGTGCGATAAGGTGTATTGCAAAACAAACAGCTCCACCACACACAGAAGAACTACAAACGACAACTGCCCCACAAACTGACACCACCCCCGCACAACCATTGTTGCCAGGGGAAATGGTCTTTGCCAGAAGCTTTGTTCGAAAATGGACAGGTTTACAATGGCCTTCAGCTGGGTCCCATCATGGCTTAGACCATTGGTGAAGATGTTGGTCCCTACCATCGTGGTTATCCGGGTGATCTTCTGCATGCGCCAATTGGTTCTTCGGTGTTGTGCCAAAGTAGTGCCGAATAGCGCAATGATGATGGTAGTATTGGAAAAACTAAGGTACCTCATGATACAAAAGAAGTAGAGATATAAACTTATCAAAATGACTGCCCCATTCACCAAATTGTCCCAATTCCTATTGGATATTGAGTTGATAACTCATACCAAACAACTATTGTTCCTCCTCCTGACCCCGAAAACTGTAAAGAGGTATGGGTGCATCCGGTGGGCGATGGAGAGTGCATCTACATGACTATTACACCTGAACAGTATGCACAATGGGGGGAAAGTTTACGACACGTGTGCAGAGCCTGGATGCCAATTAAAGGAACACCTGCATGGGACAAAGCAGTATGGCCCACAAACCAGCGTAAATATGGGGGAGGAGAATTTGTTACTTTAGAAGTAATGAAAGGGGGGAATGTTGGGATGGAAATAAGCATATGCCACCCCTGTAGGTACTTTCCGGTGAGGCAAACCCCACATGAAGTGATGTGTATAAGGGGGAGAAAACCACACAATTACAAACAGTGTAGACATAATGTAGTGCCAATAATAGATGCACAGCACTAGAAAACTCCATTTTGTGCTAGGCTGCACAGCCCAGGCTTGCATGATCACGCTGCACCTGCCAAACTCTATGATCCCAGTTCACTAGGCCCAAACTCATTAAGGCAGAATGAATCTGCATATCCAGTTCTCACTGAAGTGCACCTCTCCCTTCTCCCTCCACTGTTGCAAACATTTAGTATCTTTCAGTGGAATGCACCCTACAAGAGCGTGACACAACACCAGGCTCTGTGAAGCATCCATTCATCTCCACCAAACTGCCAATAGGCTCCTAACCCCCAACCAGCGAGCCCAAAGCTAGGCCCACACCACTGACTCAACCCCCGAACCACTGCATTCTATGATAAGCAAGCGACCCTCCTTTCCTAACACAAATCAAGTGGCCATAAAAGATAGACTGTATTTCTTCCAGTATAAAACATAGCCTGTGTTACACAAGGTACAGGGAGGGTTAAATTAAAGATCAAACCATAGACCGTGAGTGTGGGAAATGCAGTACCAATGAAGGCCTGAATGTGTGGGTCAGCTTGAATATATTTTATCCTCCCTTCCCTCTTTCTGTACCGCCCAGTGCATGCCAAAGGGATGGAATAGGGATCTTAGCGTGTTAGTTTAGCTGTAACAATGTATTATACGAGCAACCAGAACTTCACCCAAGACTGCGATGAGCCCAGCTGACACACGTGGATCCTGATCGACGGCAATAGAACTAACCAATTGTAGCCTGGCATCCCCTATGGAGCAGGCCCATCCATACTGTACTACCAATCAGTAGCACCAGTTTGTACTGTATATGATGATGCCCATGACCTTTTAAGCTTCTGCCTGTTCTTAGATTAACCAGAGCGCACTCGAGCAGCAGAGTCCTTTGCTGATATTTGTATTCTGTACAATTAAACCTTGTTATCCTTGCAACACTATCTCCTGGCCTATTACCCTATAGGGTTGTCTTTATTCTCGAGTGTGCGTAAGAATGGACTTGCCTTCAGAGGTTGTGAATACAGTGTGAAATTATTTATGCAATGTGGGTGTGTATGTTCTGTCTGTTGGTTCACAAGCAGTGTGATGGTGCATGTGCAGTGTGTGGGAGCTACTGGTGCCTATGCAGTGTGAGAGTGCATGTGTAGAGTGAGAGTGCATGTGTAGAGTGAGGATGCATGTGTAGTGTGAGCATACTGTGTGGGTGTATGAGAGGTTTAGGAATCTCATCAATTCTGACTTCAGATTTGACTAATTAGGGATCTGATATGCTCTGTGGCATGACTCTGGATGTGCCTCTGTTTTCTCCAACACAAGAAGAAATTGGGCTGCTTAATATTTCATGGGAACAGGTCTGAGGATTTTTTGACCGGTACATTATGCAAAGAATATGTTTGTAACAACAGATATCCCTTCATTCCCCCTTTCCAGTCAGTATTCAAGGCCCAGCCACATCAGATACTAATGCGACTTAACAGAAATAGACAAACGTTACTGTATTTCAGATAAGGATCCTATTTCAATGGGCTGCTTAGCTGTCAGAGTGTTGGCTACTCAGATCCTAATAATAAGCAGGCCAGGAAGGGCACAACAGTTGGTCGAGGTGGAAGTGGGCTGACCGACTGCTGGCCAGCGAATGCAAGCATGCTTTCTCCCACCACTTAAGGCAGTATTCACCTGGCAGTGAAGTGATCTGGCAATACTCATCTTTCATAGCATCTTTTAGGAGTACGTCAAGGCTTTTTTGCAAATATCGTCTGTGCAAATGCCAGAACCTCAGCCTACCCTAAGGTACTCACTGGTTTGGTGATGGGGCGGTTGGCAGGAACTCTATTTCTTTCCCTTCGTAATCTGGTCCAACCAGGGATTCTGCCTTACAGCTGTTAGAACTCTGACAAGTAGTTTCAAAACGTGAGAGGTGGGTCCAGCTTTTGGGTATGAATCTAGGGGAAGGTGTGACGGGAAGAGAGCGAGAGAAAGGGAGAAAGAGGAAGAAAAAAATAAAACAAAAAAGAGCACGAGAGAGTCCGAGAGAGAGAGAGAGACAGCATGACAAGGGAAATCAGGCTCCTCAGATGTTCCTGGGTTATTACGAGGTGGTAGGAACATGTTAGGTATAAAAGAAGTGTCACATGGGTGTGAAGTTGGTGGGGTGGAGAGAAGCATAGAGTGGGGTCAGAGACCAGGAGCAAGCTCTAAAACAAGAGCAGATGGCGACATGGGAGTGGGGTTGATGTAGTCTGGAGCATGGGGTGCCAATATAGCACAGCCGAGAGAAGGGCAGAACCAGTACTACATCTGTATTTTGGATGTCACAATTTCAAGTCGGATTGACAGCCACAAACGCCCAATGGCATGTGCTGCCCATGTCCTACTATGACACATATGACAAATGCCTATGCTGTGTAGTCTAGAAAGGACAGAGCCATGGGCAAAGTAGCACCGAGAAATGAATGTGTCCATTGCCACAGGTCATGTTGGCTAGTTTTGCACTTAATACTGTAAGTAAATGAGAACAGGATAATGCTGCCTGCCTATGCCTGATATTAAATAAGCAGTGGCAAAGCCAATAGTTTTGGATTTTCTTTTTCATTGGCCAAGCGAGTTTTGATATTGTAAAGCATTAAATAGTGATCATTAAAAACCTATGTCACAGACAATGAAACAGTGCACATATATGTTTATTAAACATAACAATGACAAGTCAACCCACTAACTGGATGTTTTCATATAGCAGCAATTTACAAAGCTGGAATTCTATAAGTGATGAAAACAACTCAATTCAGATAACCAGGATTACAAAATGCGATATTACGTGTTGTGGACACTACAACCGCCAGTTTCCCCACCTCGTTAAACAGTGACATCACAGCAAAAGTGAAGCTCAGGTTGTCTAAAATGTCACTGTAAACCATAAAATGGAAAACAGGGCCTTGCTAATTAATTATAACCACGGGCACAGCTCTAGGCAACCCCACAGACCATCGTTGTTCAGTCTGTCAAGCCATTACAGAAGGGGAAAGACCATATGTAAATCAGGCGTGGTCAAGAAGACTCTGAGCCATTATATGAATTTCTCTGAAGTGACTGTAGCAAATCACCCACGAGTAAGTCCATAAAAACGAACCTTGTCCTGAACAGTTTCTCAACATTGCTCTTCTTCCTGAATGGAATCCGTCTTTGTCAAATCAGAGGTCCCATGTTAACCCAAACGAGACCGCTCCTCTATGTGTCAACCATATTGCTTAAGTTTGAATTTAACACCTGTTTTTATTTAACTTATAGTCGTTCTGGCAAACCATAACAATCGCTTTAAAGTATGCTTTTTATTCCTTCTCTGCGTCAGGCCACATTGCCTAGGTCCTAGAGGCATGGTTACATCACAAAGTTTAAATGTTTCATTTCTCTCTGCTTTCTTTGTCGCCAGTCCATTACAGTTACCGCCAGGCTTATTATTGAGAGATGTAGCAGCTGTTTAAAACTGCTTGAAGCAAACAATTTTGAAATACACATCCCGAAAGCATGGGGTTTTTGGGTTTATGGAAAACATTGTCTTCAGATGCATAATCCGCAAAGGTGCCCAGTTATTTATTCACACCTAACGAGCAGGTCTGACTAATATACATTTTTTTACTTTAAAAAATAAACATCTTGGGTTTTGCTGGGCCGCTTCTTGAAATGTATACAGGTGAGCCGAAAGCATAGTGTCAAAGGAAAACGCAGTCTATATTTCAATTTTTTAAATCTTCCTTGGATCAACCATTCCACCTAAGGGCGATGCCATACATCACAAAACTTAAGGGGGACAATGTCCATACATTTGTGCAGAAAATGTGTTTTATTGAAAATCCAGAAGGAAAAGCACTTTTTTAAACACCTTATTTTTCAACAAAAGAACCTTCAATAAATGTCACTGGCCCTCATTACGACCCTGGCGGAAAGCGACTGACCGGAGCGCCACAGCGTGAATAGCGTTTCCGCCATTGCACGAAGGAGCAAAGTGCGGCCCATTCCGACCCATCGGGCACGAGCACCACGGCATGGCGGAAGTGCAAAGTCCGCGATGGCGGAAATGACCCCAAAACGGCCCAAACCGCCGCCGTACGGCGCCCTAGGTGCAATACCGCCACCCCTCTTAGCGGTCACCGCAGTGTGCGCCTACCGGAAAGTACGGTGGCCGGAAATATACGGAAACGGAAGTGAAAACATGGGCCCGGAACGGGAAACATCCCGGCGTACACCTATAAATACACTAAAACCACACAACCACTAAAATCACTACCCTGAAACACACCCCAACCCGTCAACCACCCTAGCGAAACCAAGAAAAATGGGAAAAGTAGCGAAGAAAGCGTGCGACCGCAAGCGGCAGGTCCACTTCTCCCGTGAGGAACTCACCGTGCTAACAGAGACCCTCCAGGAGAATGCTGCCGTCGTCTTCTGCACGCAAATGACCAGGACGGCACTTGCAAACAAGAAGGCCATATGGGCTCTGGTGGCACAGCGGGTAAGTGCGGTGGGGACCGCACCCTGCACCCCACAGCAATGCCGCAAGCGATGGGACGACCTGCGGATACGCGTCCGCAGCATACTCTCTGCCAACCGCAACATTGCCACAGCCACCGGGGGAGGTCCTGAATCACCCATCAAGTTGACCCCCTGGGAAGAAATCTGTGCCTCCCCCATCGGAATGGAGAGCATAGAGGGAGTCGGAGGGATGGAGAAAGGAGTGCAGACATCCGAAGATTCAGGTAGGTGGGCCAGATAAAACAATGCCAAATCCACACAGTCCATCCATGTGAAGTACCATGCGTCCACATAGTGCAACAGAAACACATGTCCAGGAGAACGTCCACACACATCGGCCTGCAAGCGCACGTTAAAACCCACAATAAATACATAAATAATTAAAAACCCCATATACACGCACTACACGTGCAGCAGGCACACCCTAACTGCAGGCTGCCAGACAACTGCACCCTCACTCCACACACAAATCAAAGCACCTCCAAGGCCCCGACCCAAATCACCCTCAGGTACCACCCCAATGCATGTGATACAATGCCATTCCAATTCCCACAGACCCATCAATAACCCTCGCCCTCCTTTACTCCACCACAGGGTCCGATCCAAACGACGAGCTACAGGACACCCCTACCAGCACACCTGCAAAGAGGGCCAAGACCAACGGCCAGAGACCCTCCACCTCAGCTGCACGCATCAAGACACGGCAGCAGCACAAATCAGGTGGCAGCACAGAGGAGGGAACATCAACAGGCACCCCAGCAGCCAGCATGCCCACAACACCACCACCACAGGTCCCCCCAATGGATGCCACAGAAGGCACTGCCTCTGGTGGCAGCAGCACCATAGGTGACACCCCATTGATGGCAGCATGCTCGGACACAGAAAACGGGGATGCCGAAGTCAGATCCATCCATGACCTGTCCCAATCCCCCTGTCTGTTCCATCCCGTACAACATGAGGATACCACGCAGGGGCACCCACCAGACGACGACTGGCCATCCCCCACAAGCCCTGTGGCAAGGCAACATGAGGACAACAGCCCCTCTGTGACACCCCCGCAAATGGCCATGGCCCAGCAGAGGCAACAGTCCCTCGACCAGTTGATCGAACAACAGCAGCAACTGGCCACACTCCTCAAGGACCATGCCGATGAATGTGGGGGCACTAAGGCAGACATAGAAACATCAACTGAGACACTTAGGGCAGAAATGGCGAGAGGTACAGAGACGCTAAGGGCACAAATTGAGAGAAGCACCGAGAGCCTGAGGGGGGAACTGCATGCGACGTCCAAAGACGTATGTGCCGAACTTGCCGCAGTGCGCCGTGTGCTCACTGAGCTCTCGCAAACCCTTAGGGACATGCATGGACGTGAGCAGGCAGACACATCATCCGTTGCAAGTTCCGTCCAGGGCAGCCCCCAACGTAGATCTGGGAGGAACCTGCGCTCCACAGGCAGGGGTGCCCCTGATACCCGCAGAGGGGGCATGCAATAGCGACAGCCCACTTACAATGAGCATCTTTGGACACTGGTGTTCGGGGGGGAGGTAGGAGGGTGGAGGGGGTGTGTTGGGCTCACTTGGGTGGTGGGTCGATAGGGTGTTTAACATATCACATATGCCATAAAAAGTGCACGATCAACCAATGAGAAGTGTGGACATTGATCTTTGTGTACTAGGCCATCATAGGCGTACAGTCCATATTGTGCATGTCCCAAACACACGCAGTGCCACGAGTCCCGTGTCCATGTATCAGCCACCAGGCGTGAGTGCTAGAAGCATACATCAATGAGATGCTGACGAATGTCACGGGCCTCCGGTGCCTCGCAGACTCCATGAGGTGCTGCCACATCCCCACCCTCATCATGACCATCATCAGGTGCTTGCAGTTCTGCGTCAGGGGGCATGGGCACATTTCTACGTACGCACATGTTGTGGAGCATGACACATGCCATCACCATCTTTGCAACCTTCTCATGGCGGTACAGGAGTGCCCCGCCAGACCTGCTGAGGCAGCGGAAACGGGTCTTCAGTAGGCCGAATGCCTGTTCAATGACTACACGGGTACGTGAGTGGGCATGGTTGTAGTCCTCCTCATGCTGGTCCCGTGGGTTCCGGACTGGTGTGAGGAGCCATCTCTTCAGTGGATATCCAGCATCACCTGTATGTGGACGAGAAACGTATGATGTGGAATGCCATTGATACGTACGCACACCCCCCCCCCTTCCTGGCAGGTCAATGCCAATTCACATACCCCACATCATCATGCATGTAATGAGACTCACCGAGTAGCCAGGATCTGTTCCCTGCGTGTCGCTCCATGTAGCGTGGTATTGTAGAGTTCCTCAAGACCATCGAATCATGGGTTGATCCAGGGAATCGGGCACAACAATGTGTAATGATCCTGTTGGAGTCACACACCATCTGTACATTCAGGGAATTAAATTGTTTTCGGTTGCGGTACTGGGCCTCCATGGCATGTGGGACGACCAATTCAACATGGGTGCAGTCGATGGCACCAATGCAACCCGGTATGCCGGCAAGTGCATGGAATCCCACTTTTGTGTTGGTTATTTCCTGCTCCGAGCGTGGTAGAGAGATGTAGTCGTCTGCGTGCTTCAGGAGGGCATCGAGCACTTGCAATAGTGTCCGTGAGAACAGTGGCTGAGAAATGCCATGCAACTGTCCGACTGTGTGCTGGTAGGTGCCTGTGGCCAGGAAGTGGAGTACAGACACCACCTTCAGTAGGGGTGGGATGGCGGTTGGGCTATCTATCATGCTGACAAGGTCAGCCTGTGTCATGTCCACAATGGCGGTTATGGTGTCCCGGTCCAGACGGTAGAGGGTGTGGATCTGCTCATCAGTGAGGTTGAACGGATGTGCTCGGAGGCGTGGGATTGCGGGCTGCCTGCGTGGTGGTAGTGGCTGTGCTGGCAGCCCTTGCTGGCCCTGCCTTGGCCTCCTCCTCCTCCTGCGTCTCCTCCGTGCGGCTGGTTGTAGTTGGTGTTCGTCTTCTTCTTGGAGTCGGAGCGCTTGCAGTGCTATCAGGTCCCCCAGGGCCAACATCGCGAGTCCTGCCGGTAGCATTTCGGTGTGGTTGTGGGAGGAGACTGGCTGTGCAATTTATGTGTTTTCAGGCTGTATGGCCTCCACCTGTGGTGATTGATTCCACCTGTGCAAACTGCTCTCCCCTTTGGCCGAGCACGTCCCGCGCACAACGCTGCAAATCGGGGAATTGTATCTTGCTATTGCAACCATGTATTTGTACCCGATGGCCGTGTTAGATTGGTTGATATGTTCATTCTGCTGTGGTCCCATTGTTTTCCATACTATCTGTGCAGTCGCGAACTGACTTGTGAGGGGTCAGTGGAACGTAGTACTCGAGTAACGGTGGACCCTCATGCATCACTGCACCGAGGTTCAACGACGGGTGGGGCGTCCCATTCGTGGGTGAAGGCAGTTGCCATTTTCACACACAGCCGCACTCGATGGAATAATTAGTGATTTCAAACGGCCACAGATGCCTTTTCGACGTGATGTTGCAAATGAGGAATTCGAGGGGCGGCGCTTTCGGTTTCCAGCTAGCGGCGAGGAGATGCCCACAGGTCTGACTGCAAATGTAACGTTCTATTGTTCTATGTCCTTGAGACAGGGCCCATGGCGAGGGAGCAATGATTGATATGAATAGTTTGGGATGCGCAATAGCTACGTGGGCGATGAGGCCGTCCGTTCCCAAAAACATGTTACTTCACAACACTGGAATTACGGGCTGGGGCACTGTGGATTTAGCAGGCTGCATAACGCACGGACTCAATGGATGTTTCTAATGTTATGTGAGTAATTATTCAGGCATTTTGATCCCGGGATGAGGGAATGATGGATGGATGCATGGGCAGGTGATTTGATACAGAGTTTGCCATGTACAGGGCTTCTTGGGATCTATCCGCCTCCCCTACGCTATGTGATGCAGGGCTGCCATTGTGGGACCATCGTCCATCTGGCCTTGTTGAGCCCTCCCTGTCTCGAGGCGCCCTCAGACACTTGTGTCCATGCACGTTAACATTCCCATCTGATGGAATCTGTTTTGACAGACGCATGCACAAGTACACTCGTTTGTGATGGTGTTTGCACCTCGATATAGATGGCTATGAGTCGCAAGTGATTTTGGGGTGGTGA